>NC_142873.1:141747307-142055000 GCF_051225735.1 Oryctolagus cuniculus | reverse complement strand
TTCTGTCCCGGTTGCCCCTCTTCCAGGCCAGCTCTCTGCTATGGCCAGGGAGTGCAGTGGAGGATGGCCCAGGTGCTTGGGCCCTGCACCCCATGGGAGACCAGGAAAAAGCACCTGGCTCCTGGCTCCTGCCATCGGATCAGCGCGGTGCGCCCGCTGCAGCGGCGGCCATTGGAGGGTGAACCAACGGCAAAAGGAAGACCTTTCTCTCTCTGTCTCTCTCTCACTGTCCACTCTGCCTGTCAAAACATAAAAAAAAAAAAAAAAAAAAAAAAAAAAAAAAAAAAAGACTTGCGAGTTCTGAACAATAATAAACAAAGCTCTAAGAGTACAGGTATAAAAAAAAAAAAACAAAATATGAAAACCAGATTCAGCATCAATGCATATTAACTAAATGCTACTGCCCCAAATGCTGAAGACCCACAGACAAGAGACTCATTCCTCAACAGATGCAGCAGAAAGCAAGAAGCAAGGGCTGCCCAGAGAAAACAAGGCTCCCTAGCTTGTGGAATACACGGGCTCCCCACCAAGGTGAACACAGTTGTTCCTATTAACTACAAGGTACAGGATTAATGCAGCACTAGACAGTAAGAATGGTAGACACGTCAGGAGTGGGTGTCAGAGTGCTACTGTAAGATGGTAAAACCAAGTGAAAGAAAAACAGGGCACAAATAAAATCAAATGAAACATTCATCTACTCAATTTTGCCTGGACAGTTAAAATTATCTCCCAAAGCCTATCAATCTATGATGGATACTGAAACATCCTAGTGCCAGAGACTACAAAGAGAATAAGCTCCTGTGGAATTGTCTTTTAAATTTTTTTTCTTCAGAGCTAAGCTTCTCCCTATCTCTGCCTCTTACAATTCAGTACACAGGTCACAGTTCTACCACTGGCCTTAAAATTTTTTCCCTATTTCATCACCCACTTTATCTCACAGTTTACAGAGAAAACAGATTTCACAATAAGAGAATAAAACAATCACAAGGCAAAGACTTGACCTTCGATATTACATGATGAAACTTTCAGTGCTATTTAGAAAAAATAAATTTTAAATTATAAAAGTTACCATTAGAGTAGCAACATTTTTAAATTCACAACTCACTTAGGTGGGAAGATGTCTTTTCTAGTATTCTAAATCCACTGACTTGCCTACTATGGGTAAATTTCACAGGTCCCCTCGCCCAGTTACACACATACACATACACACACACATACACACACACCCTATTACTCGTCTTCTTTCCCTTACTCCCTTCCTCCAAAGACTTCGATTTGTCCCAAAAATGGGGGCTTTGAAGTTTTTCATTACACAAATACAATTTTGTTAAACTAAATTATATTTATGATTATTTTCTTAAATTTGGAAAAAGGAAAAAACAAACATCATAAAAGTTTGTGTATGTTAAAAATCATAAAAATAGGGGGCCGGCACTGTAGTGCAGCAGGTTAATGCCTTGGCCTGAAGAGCCAGCATCCCATATGGGTGCCCGTTCTAGTCCCAACTGTTCCTCTTCCAATCCAGCTCTCTGCTATGGCCTGGCAAAGCACTAAAAGATGGCCCAAGTCCTTGGGCCCCTGCACCAGCCTGGAAGACCTGGAAGATGCACCTGGCTTTGGATCGGCACAGCTCCAGCCGTTGCGGCCATCTGGGGAGTGAACCAGTGGATGGAAGATCTCTCTGTCTCTCTCTCTCTCTCTCTGTCTCTCTCTGTCTCTAGATCTCTCTGTAACTCTGCCTTTCAAATAAATAAAATAAAGCTTTAAAAAAAAAAAAAAATCTTAAAAATAGGTGGATGGGGGTCGGCACAGTGGCGCAGTAGGTTAATCCTCCTCCTGCAGTGCCAGTATTCCATATGGGCGCCAGTTCAAGTCCTGGCTACCCGCTTCCAATCCTGCTCTCTGCTATGGCCTGAGAAAGCAGAAGATGGCCCAAGTCCTTGGGCCGTTGCACCCATGTGAGACCAGAAGCAGCACCTGGCTCCTGGCTTCGGATCTGCGCAGCTCTGGCCATTGTGGCCATTTGGGGAGACCTTTCTCTCTGTCTCTCCCTCTGTCTGTAACTATACCTCTCAAATAAACAAAATCTTAATAAAAAAAAAAATAGGTGGATAGGGGCTTAAGCTGCCACTTGTAATGCCAGCATCCCATATCAGAATGCCAGTTTGAATCCTGCTGCTCTACTTTATTTTATTTATTTATTTATTTTGTTTTTGACAGGCAGAGTTAGACAGTGAGAGAGAGAGACAGAGAGAAAGGTCTTCCTTCCGTTGGTTCACCCCACAAATGGCCGCTACGGACAGCGCACTGCGCCGATCCGAAGCCAGAAGCCAGGTGCTTCTCCTGGTCTCCCATGCAGGTGCAGGGCCCAAGCACTTGGGCCATCCTCCACTGCCTTCCCAGGCCACAGCAGGGACCTGGACTGGAAGAGGAGCAACCGGGACGAACCCACACCCCAGCCGGGACTAGAACCTGAGGTGCCAGCGCCAAAGGTGGAGGATTAGCCTAGTGAGCCACGGCACCGGCCACTGCTCTACTTCTAATCCAGCTCCCTGCTAATGTCCCTGAGAAAGCAGAAGATGGCCCAGATCCTTGGATGCCTGCCACCCATGTGTGAGATCCAGATGTAGTTCCTGCCTCCTGGCTTCCACCTAGCCCAGACATCACTGTTGCTGACATTTGGAAAGTAAATGGATAGAAGATATCTGTTTATCTCTCCCTCTTTTTTTTTTTTTTTTTTAAGATTTTATTTATTTATTTGAAAGGTAGAGTTACAGACAGGGAGACAGACAGAAACGTCTTCTATCCACTGGTTCACTCCCCAAATGGCCACAAGGTCCGGAGCTGGGCCGATCCAAAGCCAGGAGCTTCTTCTGGGTCTCCCATGCCGGTGCAGGGCCCAAGCATTTGGGCCATCTTCCACTGCTTTCACAGGCCATAGCACAGAACTGAATCAGAAGAGGAGCAGCCCAGACACAAATTGGTGCCACCAACAGAGGCTTAGCCCACTACACAACAGCACTGGCTCCCCCACTCCCGTCTTTCAAATAAATAAATAAATCTTTCTAAAAAAAAAAAAAAAAGAATTTAAGGTTGTATAAACATTAAAAAGACTTATTTTTAAAAATAATAACAAAAGATAAAAAAAGGGGGCCGACATTTTAGTGCAGCAGGTAAAGCCACACTTCTGATGCTCCACTTCTGATCTGGCTCTCTGCTATGGTCTGGAAAAGCAGTGGAAGATGGCCCAGGTCCTTGGGCCCTGGCACCCACGTGGGAGACCTGGAAGCTCCTGGCTCCTGGCTGTGGATCAGCATAGCTCCAGCCGTTGCGGCCATCTGGGGAGTGGACCAACAGATAGAGGACCTCTCTCTCTCTTTCTCTCTGCCTCTCTGTGACACTGCCTTGCAAATAAATCTTTAAAAAAAAAAGAAAGAAAGAAAATAACATCTAAACAGTCCCAAAATTCAATTATATATATTCAATTATATATATACATATATATACATATATATAAATATAACAGCTGAAAGAGTTCATTATTAAAAGAGAAGGAAATTTGGGTATGGTGCTGTGGTATAGAAGGTTAAGCCTCCGCCTGCAGTGCCGGCATCCCATATGGGCTCTAGTTCAAGTCCTAGCTGCTCCACTTTTGAACCAGCTCCCTACTAATGCTCCAGGGAAAGCAGCGGAAGACTTGCATCCACATGGAGACATGGAAGAAGCTCCTGGCTTCTGGCTCCTGGCTTCGGATCGGCCTAGCCCTGCCTGTTGCAGCCATTTGGGGAGTGAACCAGTGAATGGAAAATCTCTCTCCTCCTATCTCTGCCTTGCAAATAAATCAATCTTTAAAAAAAAGAAAAATGATGGAAATTCAGCCAACAAAAAATGGCTACAATAGGCAGGAATATCCTAACACCAGAAAGTTAAAAAAAGAAAAGAAAAACTTTTATAAAAAACTGTAAAACCGATTGTTCATAAATGAGAGTAATTATGAGAGAAATGGATTTAAGTATTTGGCACAAGAAATAATTCCCTTTTCTCTGACATAGTTGGCTGGCATCACAACCTGTGATATTCTTTCCTTCATCAGTTCACTGGTGAAAACACTCTGCCAATTTGATCTTAAACTCTGTCCTATATGCCAAAAAGCTATTTCTAAAAAACAGGCCCACTAGACAGGAATATTAGCTCAGTGGTATGGTAAAATGTGTTGGCATTAAGATCATACTGATTTACTCCTTCTCTAGAGAAGTAGGTTTCCCACATTACCACTTGGAACACATATAATTTTTTTTTAAGATTTTTTTTTTTTTTTTGGACAGGCAGAGTGGACAGTGAGAGAGAGAGAGAGAGAAAGGTCTTCCTTTTGCCGTTGGTTCACCCCCCAATGGCCGCCACAGCCAGCACACTGCGGCCGGCGCACCGCGCTGATCCGAAGCCAGGAGCCAGGTGCTTCTCCTGGTCACCCATGGGGTGCAGGGCCCAAGCACTTGGGCCATCCTCCACTGCATTCCTGGGCCACAGCGGAGAGCTGGACTGGAGGCACAACCGGGACAGAATCCGGCGCCCCGACAGGGACTAGAACCCGGTGTGCCGGCGCCGCAAGGTGGAGGATTAGCCTAGTGAGCCGCAGCATCGGCCGGAACACATATAATTTTAAAAACTGACTTTAGCATTACTGCTCTTGTGGGGGGAAAAAGACATAGGAGAAAAATGACATTGTTTGTATTTACCTTTTTATTTTTAGGCTTACATTAACAGTCTTCAAAAAGTTCATGGAAATGTGTATCATGAAAAAATTACATGGATTTCAAAAAATTGTTGACACCAAATAAACTTATCTTAGTTTCATTTTTTTAAAAACTTCTGAAGTACCCTCTCAATCTCTAAATTTCAAGCAAAATTATGGCAAAATAATTCTTTGATCTTGGAATATGCTTGCAATAGCTTTGTTTTGTCTCATTTTTGCTCTAGGAAGGTGAAAATCCACGTAGAGCATGGATAAGGGAACCAAAATGACTTTTTTCAAACAGGTTCTACCTGGTGGTTAAGTTTTAGCTTCTCATCTCTCAAAGGAAAAAAAAAAAAAAAACCTCCATCACAAAATTGCTGCAAGAATTAAAAAGTGGAAATTTACAGTCCCGAGCCTAGAACACAAGTCCTCAATAAATGTTTCTGTTACAGAGCTTCTCAACCTCTCAAACTACCTGAAAGCTCAGGCAGCCTCTTACTTACCACACCCATCAGTGAGTGGAAATAAGGGCATAATGAATGATTCTTCACCCAGACACCTGCCTTGCTGTACTACAGGTGGTACCTGTGCTTGTCCACGTGGCCTCTCAACTTGTTGCCATGTGTGTCCCCGCAAGATGGCTCAGCTAAAAGACCCACTCTTACCTGATTACAAAACTGAAGAATTTCTAGTTTTCCCTCAGAATGCCTCCTAAAAGAGGGGCATAAAAAAAACACAAGCCTCTGCCTTGAACAGCTCAGTCTAGGAGGTGAGATCAACATCAGAACCAGTAAATTACAATACACCATAATGATACAGGAAAATGACCGCAGGTCAGTCATTTGTGAGTATTACACAACTGCCACACACCAACTCCCTTAGTTCCTGAATGCTGTTCATTGTCTCATGGGTAGGGCCCAATAAAACTGTGCTTTGATGATGATGATGAATGCCAATTCCAAGTTGGATCACCAGTGTAGGCCTCCTGGGTAGGGAACAGGCTTTGCCATTTAATATTATTAACTTAAGTTTGTTAACTGACCTGCATAAAACCACTAAGTCAGACAGGGTTCAGTATAAAACAGATGCCAGAGTAAACATATGATAAATACACATTGAGGGACTGGTGCCGTGGTGCAGTAGGTTAATCCTCCACCTGCGGCGCTGGAATCCCATGGGGGCGCCGGTTCCAGACCTGGCTGCTCCTCTTCCAGTCCAGCTCTCTGCTGTGGCCTGGGAAAGCAGTAGAAGATGGTCCAAGCCCTTGGGTCCCTGCACCCGCATGGGAGACCAGGAAGAAGCTCCTGGCTCCTGGCTTCGGATCAGCGCAGCTCCAGCTATTGCAGCCATTTGGGGAGTGAACCATCGGATGGAAGACCTCTCCGTCTCTCCCTCTCACTCTATAACTCTAGCTCTCAAATAAATAAATAATCTTAAAAAATAAATACACATTGATTGGCATAGCACAAGATCTTAGGTATCAGAGCTCTGCCAAAAACTGACCTCGCGTTTGATTTGCCCACCTAGCAAAATACAGGCCAAGTACCATGATTATCCTCTCAGCTTCCACCCAGCAGTCCATCATTAAGAAAGGGAACCCAAAATTTTATGGATCTATAAGACACATTTTAAAAACTAATGTTTGGGGGCCGGCGCCGTGGCACAGTGGATTAACGCCCTGCCCTGCAGCGCCAGCATCCCATATGAGTGTCAATTCTAGTCCCGGCTGCTCTTCCTCTGATCCAGCTCTCTGCTATAGCATGGGAAGGCAGTAGAAGGTGGCCCAAGTCCTTGGGCCCCTGTGCCTATGTGGGAGACCCAGAAGCTCCCGGCTTCGGATCAGCACAGCTCCGGCCATTGTGGCTATCTGGGGAGTGAACCATCAGATGGAAGACCTCTCTCTCTCTCTGTCTCTACCTCTCTCTGTAACTCTTTCAAATAAATAAATAGATCTTAAAAAAAAAAAAAAACTAATGTTTATTATTTTAAACAATGCTTAGCCAAATACAACAGAAATTATAATCTTCCTGCTTTTACCTCCAACCTAATTACCACAAAAATCAAATACTTTCTACCTGATCTCTCTGTACATACACAGCTACCTACTATATACCACCTGGATATTCCACATTCACCTTAAATCAACATATGTACTACCCAATTTAACCACCTTGTCCCTAAATCAGAACCCCCTGTACTTCTTTTCCTGTCTTCATTTTCCCAGGGACCTAAGATTTCTAATTCAATCACCAATTCTACACACATCTTATTAGTCACATACCATTTTTTCCATTACTCACATCAGGTTTGTTTGAGTGGTTATTCAATTCAGTTCAGCCCTTACTCACCCCAATCTCTTATTACCAACTGGGTCTCCCACACTACTGGATAAAAGCCACTCTATGTACTCAAGATCCCTGCTGCCTACTAAAGTCAATCTTAGCTGCCATTCAAGCCTCCCTCTACTTGTGACCACATTCTTTTTCCCCAACCTTGTTTGAAGGCCAAAGATACATTCCTTCTGAAGTGTTATTATTTGCTATGTTCTAGGGATCAGAGAAATTTGAGCCCTACCTTCAAAACTCAAAGTAAACAGTAAACAAATACAATGTCTTAATAGGAACATCATAAAGATTTTTTAAAATGCTCTAAGTGCACTAGAAGAAGCTCCTATTCTTGGGCTTCTTAGAAGGCAGTACTGATATGCACTGTATCAGTCAAAGAGACCTATGGTCATTGTGCTCAATAAATTTCTATTGAGTAACAACATAGATTCTGCCTTTGTTTCTACTATAACAAAGAACTATTATACCGACCTTTTTTGGAGGGGTCAAGGGAAGCCTGAGAAGTCAGATTTGCAGGTGTGCTCCATTGGAGGCGTAGCAAAAGATGTCAGTTCTGTTTGCTAATCATCACTCAGACTGGCACTATAAAATGAACCTTGCCGAGGCAGGCATTGTGACATAGCGGGTTAAGCCGCCACCTGCCAACACCGGCATCCCATATGGGCGGGGTTTCGTATCCACTGCTCCAATTTCCATCCAGCTCCCTGCTAATGTGCCTGGGAACGCAGAGGAAGGTGGTCCAAGTACTTGTGCCTCTGCACCAACATGGGAGACCCAGAAGCTCCTGGCTTCAGGCTGTCCCCGCCCTAGCCACTGCAGCCATTTAGGAAGTGAATCATGGATGAAAGGTATCTCTATCTTTCTCTCTCTCTCTCTCTGTGTAACTTTTGCTTTTCAAAGAAAATCTTTACAAAATAGTAATAAAAAAAGATTAAAATGAACCTTGCCAAACTCAACCTACACCCAATTTCAAATAATCTGACCAAAACAGTCTAATGCTTTAGACACAAACAGAAAGTCAGGAAACATCAATCAAGCTAAATCCTCTTCTTGGTAAAACGTACTATGATTTCAGATATGATTCTGGATTTATAACATTAAACATATTAAAAGGGGCCGGTGCTGTGGCATAGTGGGTAAAGCTGCCGCCTGCAGTGCCGGCATTCCATATGGGCACCGGTTTGAGTCCCGGCTGCTCCATTTCCATTCCAACCCTGTTATGGCCTGGGACAGCAGTAGAAGATGGCCCAGGTCCTTGGACCCCTGCACCCTCATGGGAGACCTGGAAGAAGCTCCTGGCTTCAGATCAACACAGCTCCAGCCACTGCGGCCATCTGGGGAGTGAACCAACAGATGGAAGACCTCTCTCTCTCTCTCTCTAACTCTGCCTTTCAAATAAATAAACAAATATTAAAAAAAAATTTGACCCAAACAAACAAGTTCTTCTAAGACGACAGCAATAGTTTAAACCTAAAGGTCACAGTCATTCCTGACACAAAATTGTAATCATTTTCATTTCAAATAAATTCCATTTGAGCAGCTAATTTGTTATCAACTTCCCACTACTTTCTAACCATAATATCTTAAAAACAAAACTTGGGGCTGGCACTATGGCATAGCAGGTAAAGTCCACATGGGTGCCAGTTAAGTCCCAGCTGTTCCACTTCCAATCCAGCTCCCTCCTAATGCACCAGAGAAAGCAGCAGAACATGGCCTAAGTCATTGGGCTCCTGCATCCTGGAGGAAGTTCCTGGCTCCTGGCTTCAGCCTGGCCCAGCTCCCTCCATTGCGGCCATCTGAAGAGTGAACCAGCAGATGGAAGATCGATCTCTCTCTGTGCCTCTGCGTCTCCTTTCTCTGTAACTTTGACTTTCAAAAAAATAATACAATTTTTTTAAGATTTTATTTATTTATTTGAGAGGAGGAGTTATAGAGGGAAAGACAGAAAGAAAGGAGCCAGGAGCTTCTTCTGGGTCTCTCACATATCGGTACATGGGCCCAAGCACTTGGGCCACCCTCTAATGCTTCTCCAGGCCATAGCAGAGCTGGATCATAAGAGGAGCAGCCTGGACACTAATCAGTGCCCATATGGGATGCCAGCACCACAGGCAGTGGCTTAGCCTACTATGCCACAGTGCCGCCACCAGTAATAAATAAATCTTAAAAAAAAAAAAGTCACCCATATCCAACAGAAAAGACTAAAATACATATTTGTACTATAAACAATCCAAACAGTTCTAACACGCATATATATGTTAATGCGAAACAATAGTATTTTTGTCAGAAAAAAGTACTCCCAGAAATGTACTGTGTACATGAAAACAATCTTCAGTCTTTTTTAAATGAACTCATCATTTACTATTTAGCACAATGATAAAGAACCCAGTGACAATATTACAAGATCTTAAAACTAATGACTGCTTAGAAGAAATAAACCAGCAATGTAAGATGTTAAAGACATTCACTGAAAGCAGATATCCTAGGTGACAGTGATTATAAGAGTTTCAAAGCTGAAATAGTGAACTTTTTTTACCTGATGTTCTGCATGAATGTTATCCCCAGTAGGCCATCGATGTTTGCTATTATTATAGCCGCCTCCACCACTTCCTCCTCCCCCAAGCTGCTCACCATGCTGCCTCTGAAAGAAGTAGTCCACCATAGCGTCGTCCTGGGAACGGCCTGCAACTCCTATGGATCCTGGGACAGGGCTGGAGTGTGTCCCAGCGGCAAGAGCCTGATTTGCAGCTGGTTGTGGCTGCGCTTGCGACCCTGTTCCAGATGTCAAAACAACAGGCATGTTGGGATTAGCTGGTTCTTGAGGGTGATGTTTCAGGTGGGGGCTGAAAGAGTCCTGCCAAAGCACTGCTTTTCTTTTCAAGACACATGCAACGCTCATTCCACCAACACCTAAGGACAAACAAGTTACATATGGTTAACGTCTGCATCTCTAAAAATGTAGACACCACTATAAAAACGTGAACCCCGGGTTTTTTGCAGAACAATCATGCACAACCAGTTTTTACCAATTAAAATGTCATACAATATACATACAATTTCCTAAACTGAAACTTCCATTTTTAAGTGGCTGTGTGTAAAATAAATGGCAACAGGCACTTTGACAAGATACTGAGACCATGACTCAATACTGCCACTTTAGAGAAGCTTGTGTTGTTACCAAAAGGTAGCAACAAAGAACTACACTTCAAATGAAGTCCTCTACCCAACTTATTTGCACCGTAAGCCAACTTCAACAGGTTTGTTTTTTGTTTTTTGACAGGCAGAGTTAGTGAGAGAGAGAGACAAAATGAAAGGTCTTCCTTCCATTGGTTCACCTCCCAAATGGCCGCTACGACCGGTGCACTGCAGCGGGCACGCTGCACCGATCCGAAGCCAGGAGCTAGGTCCTTCTCCTGGTCTCCCATGCGGGTGCAGGGCCCAAGCACTTGGGCCATCCTCCACTGCACTCCCAGGCCACAGCAGAGAGCTGGACTGGAAGAGGAGCAACGGGGACAGAATCCGGCGCCCCGACCGGGACTAGAATCTGGAGTGCCTGCGCCACAGGCGGAGGATTAGCCTAGTGAGCCGCCGCACTGGCCAACTTCAGCAGTTTTCATAGCTCAGATTGTCCAACTTGAAAGGATCCTTTAAGAGATCCAATATATTTGTAGGATACACCTCTGGGAAACACTGTTAAGACCCTCTGACCAAGAATGGCAACAGAATCTTCTTAGCCCAAACCTCTCCTGAGCTGCTGTCCATGAGGGGAAAATAATCCAAGCTTTTTACCACCAATTTACAATTATAATTGTAATCACACTGCTTCAATTCCTATAAACAGTGTAAGAACAATTATAATTGTAATCACACTGCTTCAATTCCTATAAACAGTGTAAGAACAAACCAAATTCTACTAGTATGGAAACACTATAAAAACCAGAGGACTCAACATAGTAACAGTGTGATAAATACAAATATATTACAGACATTATCTTATCAAAATAACAAACAAAAAAAGAAAAACCCTGAAAGGTAAGGATCACTATCCTTACTCTGCAGAAGAAAACACTAAGGTACAGAAAGGTTACGCAATGTGCCCAAGGCCATTCAGCTAGTAAGCAACAGAGAAAAGATTCAAACTTTTCAAGTCTAGTTCTGTCTACCAACCCCTTGCTACTCCCCAGTAAGTCAACATTCTCACCGGGATCCTCTACTCCTATAGAAACTGAACAAAGGAGCTCTGAAGGGTTACTATGAAACATTACTAGTTAAGTTCCTTAACAATCAAAAACATTTTAACATAAAATAGAATACTTGTTGGCCTGTGGGCACTTAAAAAAAGGTACAAAGTAAATAAATAAGTTACCAATTAGGACATATCTGCCACAGCACCTAGAGCCCACTTTGAGGACTAAGCTCTAACAGTCACCACTACATACTCCTTATCTTTCCCAAGTCTTACTGTGGTATTTGCAATAGAACTATTTAAAAAAGAAAAAAAAACTATCATCTCTCCTTGTTGGATTTTGTAAAACCTCCTGATACAGTAGCACTGGCTTCACACAACTAATTCATGTTTTTAGGTCAGAAGGAAAAAAACATTGTAAAGGTTAACAATTCCAACCTCTCAGAACCTTCTTGTAGGATTCCAGTAGCCTAGCCGTCTAGTCTTCAGATTATGCTTTCATGAACAAAATCTTGCCCATGCCCAAGTACCAGAAAGCCCTGGCTCTGTTTCACCCCTAGTGTTTGCAAAGTGAAAAGCAACTTAATGCCATCCCACATGATCTTCCAAAAAAGTTACCATCCTCGGATGAGCAATATTGGACATTCCCATTTTCTCCCACAAGAAAACAGCCATCCTAACTTACTCTAGAACAGGCCACAAGTTCCAAAACCCAAGTTCTTCCACTAAACTAACCGACTTCCTGGGCCTATTTCCTTATTAAAATGGAGGAAATCCTTGCTCTATGTCTCACAATGTTTTCTGTTTTTTAAACAAAATAAGATAATACATTTCAGAGTTTTTGATCAGAGGAAGTCACCACGCCAAAGACCTTAGAAACTTAGTGACCACCACTTAAGGCAGTTGAGAGTTAGTCTCTAAGAGAACTCCTAAAATAGTAAATGCAATCTTTTCTGAAATAAGGACCTATCAAAATAGTTATCTAACAAGGAATTTCCATATGAAAAAGGAGTCTACCACTGAAACAAGCTGAACACAACTTCATTCAAAAAGGAATGGGGCGGAGAGATTCCTATAAAATTGTTCAAACAAAACAACTGGTGTTTTGTAGGCCCTGAGACTTCCTGCTTTACCTAATGAGGCAAAGCAGTTTCTCAAACAAGAAAAAACCTGGCAGAAAGGGACAATCTGAAAGTGAGCAAATGCCTAACCAATTAACCTGTGTCTTCAGCAGTTTTGTGATCCTAGCAACTACAGCACAAAAATTAAGGAGGCAGTCACCTAAATAACAGAAAACATTTAACTGCTGATACCTTTTTAGGGAACTCTTAACATTCACTAAAAAGTTACATGCAGCATTTGAAATGGTTTTTTTGTTGTTTTTTTGTTTTGTTTTTTTATTTTTTACAAATGACACACTACAGCAAGTATATTAAGCAACTAGAATTAAGGGCCAATCCTCTACCCTGTCACAGCTTTTCATACTGTTTACATCAAGGGGTTTTGTTTTGTTAATATCAGTAATAGAGTTTACTTCAAACAAAGGAACAGGACTTAATCCATCTCTATAATTCACCTTTTACTAAAATGCTTAGTGGTTGAAAAGGTGTTTATTTTTACCACACTGAACAAACATTCTGTGGTCATAAATTTATTTTAAAGCAGTTCGTCTCAAACCCAAACTAAACAAATTCCAACTTCAAAAAGCTGTGGCCTTGGACAAAAGGAATTCAAGTGTGGCTAAGGTAAAATACTAACTCAAAGTCCAGAATCCAGTGAGTAGTTCTCAAAGACCCAGAGAGACAATCAACAGCCCTGGGAGTGTTTTATAAAGTTAAACTCAGCAATGGATCAAAGGGTTTACTTAGCTTACTTAAAGCAGCAGCAGAAGCCACTGATCTTGAAGGGGGCTTACTTGAGTTTTCCAGCGTTCTCACAGAACAAACAAAAAGCTACAGCAACAAACCTACAGTTTCAGAAGTAACTGACTTTAAAGCAGAAACTCCCCCAAAAGCCTCATAAAATCTTAACCATTTCAGTAATAAGAAGTGCACAAAATGCCAACAAGAGCTAAGAACAGGATTTTCTTAATGGAACAATGAAGGGTAACAATCCTCCGAGAAAACCTTGGCTGGTCATGCAGCCTGGGGGTCTGGGGGTTTCTTTTGTTTTTCAGGCGAGGGTGGGGGGACTTCACTGGAAGGGGTTACGAGAGCTGACTCCTCACTTGCCGTGGGAGTGGTCCTCCCAAATACAATACATGACCTGTGTTTATCAAGCACTTCGCCGAGCACGGAAACTATCTAGCATTGTGTGGACGTTTTCCCTACTACCAAGGAGGGGGGAACTCCTCTTCGAGTTGAGAGGCAGACACCAACACGGAGAGGCTCAAAGAGGAGGAACCCCCTAAAAACACGGGTTCTCGCGGAAACAAAAGGCCACAAGCACCCGGGAGCCTACACAGCCACCGGAAACTTCCTGATGGCCACTTACGCACATTTAAGGCTTGCAAAGTTCCCCCCACGGTGGGTCTCGCCTGTGGCGATGGGCCACGGCCGCTCCTAAAGCCATGTATTGTTCCTCCTCCCTTGGCGCTGCCACGGAAGCGCAGGAAGTCGAAGGAATCCGGGGTGGCACAGAATTATACTCCACGGCCACACCGAAGACTCGGGGCTTCGCAAATCCATCAAAAAAAGCAACCCGAATGGCAACATCAATCTTCGGCGGATGCCAACAGGGCCGAGCACAAACAGAGAGGCACCTCTGTGCCCCGAGTCCGGGACTAAGCCCCCGGCCCTCGCCTCGCTTCGACCCCGCTCCCCACCCCCTCCCTCCTCTGATAACAATAGGGGCCTTGCTGCTGACTCCAAAACATGTACGAGGAACAGCGAGTGAGAAGCCTCAGCCAGGGCCCCGGCGGCTTTTCCAAAGCCCTTCTCACCCCCCCAATCGCTCTCAAACACCAATACGAAGGGACAGTCTGCTCGCTAGGGGTCCGGAGCAGCGTTTGGAGCCGGCGGGGTGCGGATACTCACGGGCGGAGCGGTAGGATGAAGATGGATTTCAGCCCCCCGATCTTCTCTCTCCGGCGCTCTCGCTCCCCCTTACCTTTCACTCCAACAACATGGCGGCCCACTGGGGACTGGGCTGCCGCGGTGCATCATGGGATAGGCTCTGGCCCCGGCTCCGGCGGTGGCAGCGGCATGTGCGGAGCAGGCAGGCGGCTCTGGAACAGGTTGCCTGGTTGCCATGCCAACCCAGGGCCTGCGTGAACTCGGGAAACTCGCAAGCAACACCAGCACTGCGCGCGCGAGCGAGCGCACGCCCGCCCGCCAGCCCGCTGGACGAGCGCGCGTGGCCGAGGCCAGAAGGCGGGGTCCCCGGGCCCGCACCTGAGCGCGCGCGGGCCCGGACGTTAGAGCCCTCCCCAGGTTGTCCCCGGCTCTGCTGCGGCTCTCGGGCGGGAGGCCTGCTCTCAGCTACCTGCCTCCATGTCCCCATTGTGAAACGCAGAGGAGTAAGTGGAACTACATATGCAGCGCTTCTCGGAGCCTAGGATTTTTAGCAACAGGCTCGCAGGGTGGTTCGCCAGATCCAGCGCAAAATGGCAAGGTGAGGTCCCTTGTTCAGAATGGGTTACAGGTTTCAAACCGGCCACAGCGGGACATTACATCCGGAACAGGAAGCCCACCCCCCACCGCCCCGCGCCTAAGCCCTCTGTCTTGATTTGGCTCTTGTCACTCTGTCCGCTCTGAAAAACGAGCGACAAAGTAGCCATCCGATGGAAGTAACTTCTCAAACGATCAGATACTGTGACGCTATCTCGGACTGAACTCAGTGTGCCCTGCAGACGGGAGCCCTGGCAATACTGTAGCAAACCCAAGGCAAAGATGCTAGGGCGGAGAGCAGTCCTATAACTGGAGGGAAGAAAGTGGTTATCACGAAACAAAGTCAACAGATATAAAGATTGAAAGAAATCTAAACACATGTGCAAGAAAGGACACCACCGACAAAGTAAAAAGAGAAAATGGCTAAAAATGCGATGTACGTGGTATACATGACAAATACCCAACTTCACTGAGCCACACCACCACCACCCCCAAATCAGAAAGACAGACAAAACAAAATCACACATGGCCAACCAAGGGATGGAAGAACAGGCTGGTGGGGCAGGTGGGGAATTGCTAATGTGTAGGGGGTTTCTTTTTGGGATGTTGAAAAAGTTATAAAGTTACATTGTGATGATGGTTGCAAAACTCTGTGACTAGACAAAAACTACTGAACTGTGCACTTTGAATTTTGTGATACATTAACTATATCTCAAAGTTGTAAAAGGTAAGGAAAAATAATAAAAGAAATGGTAATTTGAAATATAATACATCTATTTAACACCTTGGCCAAAATTAAAGTGATTATTAACATCACATTTTTTGCAAATATGAGAGGAAATTAATCATATTGTTTAAATAGTTTGAGTATATATCAGTTCTGATTATTTTTTTCAAGAATGTGACTTGTGGGGCCAGCCACATGGCACAGAAAGTTAAGTTGCTACTTGCCAGCATTCCACATTGGGGTGCCCATTCCAGTCCCTGCTGCTGCCCTTCGAATCCAGCTCCCTGCTAATGCGCCTGGGAAACCAGTGGAAGATGGCCCAAGTGTTTGGGCCCCTGCCATGCACATAGGAAACCAGGATGGGGTTCCTGGCTCCTGGCTTCCACCTAGTCTAGACCTGGCTGTTGTAGCCATTTGGAGAATGAACAAATGGATAGAAGGTCTCTCTATCTCTCATTCTCTGTGTTGCTCTGCCTTTCAAATAAGTAATCTTTTCAAAAAGACTGTATGTTGGGGCCGGCATTGTGGCGTAGTGGGTAAAGCTCCACCTGCAGTACCAGCACCCCATATGGCCACCATTTGAGACCTGGCTGCTCCACTTTCCAACCAGCTCTCTGCTATGGCCTGGGAAAGCAGTAGAAGATGGTCCAAGTCCTTGGACCCCTGCACCCGTGTGGGAGACCCGGAAGAAGCTCCTGGCTCCTGGCTTAGGATCCGAGAAATTCTGGTCGCTGCAGCTAACTGGGGGAGTGAACCAGCAGATGGAAGACCTCTGTCTCTCTGCCTCTCCTTCTCTCTGTGTGTAACTCTGACTTTCAAATAAATAAATAAATATTTTTTAAAAAGAATGTATCTTGTTTTAAATATGAGGGTGAGATTTTCATTTCTTAACAAAACAGGGAGCGTAAATATCCTGAGCTCAGCTCTTCCCTGGCTGTGTGAATTTGGGCGAGTCTAGGAGTCAGCTCCCTTACCTGCAAAATAAAGGTATCAACATATAGAAAGTGTTTAATGAAGAGTTAGTATCAATAAATGTAGCTGCTTTGTTATAATTCTTATAATTGTTATCTTATAATCACTTCTGGTTCCCCAAAGACCAAATTAGACCAGGACAGGCATTAAGTGTATATCAAATGTTAGCTAAATAAATGAATCCAATGATTAGAATTTCAAAACTTGATATTGTGGCGCAAAGAGTTAAAGGCCCAGCCTGCAGTGCCAACATCCCATATGGACATGGGTTCAAGTCCTGGCTCCCCGACTTCCAATCCAGCTCCCTGCTAATGCACCTGGGAAAGCAGTAGAAGATGGCTCAAGTGCTTGGGCACCTGCACCCGTGTGGGAGCTCCTGGCTCCTGGCTTCAGTGTAGCCCAGCCCCAGCTGTTGCAGCCATTTCGGGAGTGAACCAGTGGACGTAAGATCTCTGTCTCTCCTTGTCTCTCTGTAAGTCTGCCTTTCAAATAAATAAATTTTTTAAATTTTTTTTATTTTATTTGACAGATAGAGTTACACAATGAGAAAGAGAGAGAGAGACTGAAAGGTCTTCCTTCCGTTGGTTCATCCCCAAATGGCTGCTACGGCCGGCGCTGTGCTGATCTGAAGCCAGGAGCCAGGTGCTTCCTCCTGGTCTCCCACGTGGGTGCAGGGGCCCAAGGACCCGGGCCGTCCTCTACTGCCTTCCCGGGCCACAGCAGAGAGCTGGACTGGAAGAGGAGCAACCGGGACTAGAACCTGGCGCCCATATGGAATGCGGGCACTGCAGGTGGAGGATTAACCAAGTGAGCCACGGTGTCAGCCCTCCAAATAAATAAATATTAAAAAAAGAGAGAGAATGTCAGCACTGAAGTGCAACAATCCTATAAGAAATGTGTTGTATTCAGACATCCAGCTCTGGAAAAAGACAAGAAATTACTTGCTTAACCTCTCTGAGCTTCTGTGTTCCCCCTGCACTGTGTGGTTAATATAATAGCAAAAATAGCAGTAAGTGAAATAAAGCAGATAAAACAGTAAGCCCCATGGGGCCAGGACACTGCAAAGTGCTGGGCGGCCATAATAGGAAAGCAGGCAAGAGAAAAAAGCTTAACAGACATGAGAAAGTTACAAAGTTTTCAAAATCTTACCAGGCTCTGGGTGCTGTGATTTCATCCAGAGCTCCATGACTAATCCTTCGGTTTCATTACTCATATATACAGAGTCCACTGTCAAGTCAGCCACAGCCATGTGGTACCAGCCTCCAGGCACCTCAGCCAAATTGTGCAATCATGACAGAATACTTGTCACCCATCTCAGAGCTCCCCTGAGGAATTGCTTTCAAAGGGCCTGACATCCCGCCCAGCCCCCAAGTAATCCCATCGGAGCATTTTCTCCAGCCAACTCAGAAGACTACCCTGTTATACAATGTTTGCTTATGTGCCATGTGCAATCCTGAGATTTTTATATTCTTTGTTTTGTTTAAAACTCCCAAAATAGGGGCCGGCACTGTGGCATAGTGGGCTGAGTCTCCACCTGCAGTGCTGGCATCCCATATGGGTGCCAGTTCATGTCCCAGCTGCTCCACTAACAATCCAGCTCTCTGCTATGGCCTGGGGAAGCAGGGAAAGCTGGCCCAAGTCCTTGGGCCCCTGCACCTGCATGGGAGACCCAGAAGAAGCTCCTGGCTCCTGGCTTTAGATCCGTCCAGCTTCGGGCCATTGAGGCCATTTGGGGAGTGAACCAGTGGATAGAAGACCTTTCTCTCTGTCTGTCTGTAACTCTGTCTCTCAAATACATTAAAAAAATAAATCTTAAAAAAAAAAAGTCTCCTAAAATATTGGGGCAGACATTTGGCCCAAAGGTAAAGACACAGCTTGGGATATCTGCATCCATACTGAAATGTCTGGGTTCGAGTCCCAGCTCTGCTTCTAATTCCAGCTCCCTGCTTATGTACACTCCGGGAGGCAGCAGATGATGATTCAAGTACTTGGGTCCCTGCCACCCACATGGGAGACATGGATTGGGTTCAAGGCTTCTGGCTCCAACCTGGCCGCATCCTGCCTATTGCAGGCATTTGGGAAGTGAAACAGCGGATGAAAAATCTCTTTTCCTTCTCTTCTTTCTCGTTTTCTCTACCTTTCAAATAAATGAAAATAAAAACTCTGAAGATACCTGTGATATGGATAAAATTCTTATACCCAGGGAAAGCTTGGAGAGGTTAAGAAACTGGATTGGCATTTGTCCAAACACATTCTCCAAGGCGAGGCGCTGGGGATTGCAGGCAAGACAAGGTCAGAATCATGCCTGAAAGCTGGGAATCCTCACAGTTCATCTGGCTGAACTCATACATGTAAACAGATCGTTTCACCAGTCTTTGGGAGTTTGGGAAACAAATTCTGACCAAGCTGACCTAGAGAAGGGATTAGGGCGGACAGATCTGAGATCAGTATTTTAATCTGATCAGAGAAGCCTCATCTGCTCGGTTGTGATCTGATTAGAGTGAAACCCACAGAGATCTCAAAACAGAAACTTTTAGTGAAGGCCATTCAAGAAACTCTTGGTTCAGGAATCTCAAGTGTTACCTCTTCCTTCATAGGACTGTAGCACTGAAAGTAGTCTCTGAGGTTTACTGAATGAACACACGGCAATACAATTCCACAGATTTCATTCTCTCTTACAAGCAACCACTGCTGGCTCGTAAAAGTCATTAGGAGGTGATATTTGTAAACTGCAAGGCATTTTCAAGCAGAGAATGGAATTGGATCCCCAATTTTCTAGAAGGAAATTTTGTTACCAGTGTTAGTTTGAGTTATTTTTACAATTGTTGTACCTGTTCTTTGTATATTTGTAGATTCTCCTTTGGGTATGCTTCTGTTCCTTGTTTCAATGCCTGGGTAATTGTTACCCTGTTAGCATTTCCACTGTCATTTTGTTTCCTAGTAGATCATTTTTCTCAGAGGAAAAGGGGATGTGGGAGAGTGGAGGAACATGGGTTTGGGGTTCAAGTAATGGTAACTAAGTAACATTTTTTTAAAAGATCCATTTTATTTATTTGAAAGCCAGAGTTATAAAGACAGAAAGATAGAGAGAGAAAGAGAGGCCTTCCATCCCCTGGTTCACTCCCCAAATGGCTGTAACAGCCAGGCCAGGCCAGACTCAAGCCAGGAGTCATGAGCTTCTTCTGGGTCTTTCATGTAGGTGAAAGGGTCCAAGCACTTGGGCCATCTGCTACTACTTTCCCAGGTGCACCATCAGCTGGATCAGAAGTGGAGCAGCTAGGACTTTAACTGGCTCCCATATGGGATGCCAGCACTGCAGACAGTGGCTTAATTTGCTATGCCACAGTGCCAGCTCCCTAAGTAACATTTTTAAGATGTATTATTTATTTATTAGAAAGATACAATGGCAGAGAGAGAAAGAGAGATCTTCTATTTTCTGGTTCATTCCCCCAAATACCAGCAACAGCCAGGACTAGACCAAAGCCAGGAGCCAGGAATTCCATCTGGGCCTCTCATGAGGGTGGCAGGGGCCCAGGTACTTCTGCCATCATCCCCTGCCTTCCCAGGCACATAAGCAGGGAGTTGGATTGGAAGTGGAGCAGCTGGGCCTCAAACCAGCGCTCATATGAAAACCTGTTACACCTCAACATTAGTCCCACTGACTAGGTAATTCTGACCAACCTTCTTCTGACTGAGAAAACTAGTAAGATTGGAAAAACAGAAATCTCTGCTTGAGGGGCTGGTGTTGTGGCATGGTAGGCTAAGCCTCCATCTGCAGGGCTGGCATCTCATATTGGTACAGATTCCAGTCCCAGCTGCTCCACTTCCAGTCCAGCTCCCTGCTAATGGCCTCTGGAAGCAGTGGAAGAAGACCCAAGTCCTTGGGCCCCTGCACCTGCATGAGAGACCCAGAATAAGCTCCTGGTTCCTGGTTTCGGATCAGGTCAGCTCCGACCTTTGAGGCCATCTGGGGAGTGAACCAACGGACAGAAGACCTTTCTCTCTGTCTCTCCCTCTCTCTGTCTATAACTCTACCACTCAAATAAATAAATAAACCTTTTTTAAAAATCTCT
The DNA here is from genome assembly GCF_051225735.1 of Oryctolagus cuniculus. NCBI lineage: Eukaryota > Metazoa > Chordata > Mammalia > Lagomorpha > Leporidae > Oryctolagus > Oryctolagus cuniculus. The sequence continues at coordinate 142,034,357 of NC_142873.1, read as the reverse complement.
GCTTGAGGGGTTGGCATTGTGGCACAGCAAGTAAAACTGCTGCTTGCATCACCAGCATCCCAAATCAGAGAACGGTCTCAAGCTCCAGCTGTTCCTCGTCTGATCCAGCTCCTTGCTAATGCATCTTGGGAAAGCAGCAGAAGATGGCCCAACTGGTTGGGCCCCTGCCACTGCATGGGAGACCAGGATGGAGTTCTTGGCTTCTGGGTTTTTCCTGGCACACCCATTTGGAAAGTGAACCAGTGGGTGAAAAATCTGTGTGTGTGTGTGTGTGTGTGTGTGTGTGTGTGTGTAAGAGTGCTTGTCAAATATAAATATGTAAATCTCATTTTTAAATCACTGCTTGCTATTACTGGAAAACTAGCAAGTTAGTGAATAATTACTGAGGGGCTGGCGCTGAGGTGTATCAAGTTACCTGAGGCAGCAGCATCCCTTGTGGGCACAGGTTCAAGTCCTGGCTGCTCCATTTCTGATCCAGCTCCCTGCTATTGTACCTAGGAAAGCAGTGGAGAATGGCCTAGGTTATTGGGCCCCTGTACCCACATGGGAGACCCAGAAGAGGTTCCTGGATCCTGGCTGCTGGCTTTAGCCGGACCTAGCTGTTGAGGCCATTTGGGGAATGAACCAGTGGATAGATGGAACTAACCACTGCTGAGTGGTGTTTTAGCAGTCTTGATTGGTTATAGGAACAGAGACTGGAATCTAGAACCTTCTTTTTTTTTTTTTTTTTTCAGGATCACTTTTATTTATTTATTTATTTTTTATTTTTTGACAGGCAGAGTGGACAGTGAGAGAGAGAGACAGAGAGAAAGGTCTTCCTTTGCCATTGGTTCACCCTCCAATGGCCGCCGCGGCCAGCGTGCTGCGGCTGGCGCACCGCGCTGATCCGATGGCAGGAGCCAGGAGCCAGGTGCTTTTCCTGGTCTCCCATGGGGTGCAGGGCCCAAGCACCTGGGCCATCCTCCACTGCACTCCCTGGCCACAGCAGAGGTCTGGCCTGGAAGAGGGGCAACCGGGACAGAATCCGGCGCCCCGACCGGGACTAGAACCCGGTGTGCCGGCGCCGCTAGGCGGAGGATTAGCCTAGTGAGCTGCGGCGCCGGCCCTGGAATCTAGAACCTTCTAAGGGGAAAGAACACTTGGTGAGCAATTCCCAGTTTTGGGATCCCGAAAATCTGCACCCTAAAAGTAAAGATGGAGGAAGCATTTGGCCTAGTAGTTAAGATTCCTGCATTCCAGAGGCCAATGCTGCCGTGTAGTAGGTTAAGCATCCACCTGAGGTGCCGCATCCCATATGAGCATTGGTTCAAGTCCTGGCTCCTCCTCTTCTGATCCAGCTCTCTGCTATGGCCTGAGAAAGCAGTGGAAGATGACCCAAGTCCTTGGACCCCTGCACCCGTGTGGGAGACCCAGAAGAAGCTCCTAACTCCTGGCTTCAAATCTGGGAGTAAACCAGTGGATGGAAGATCTCTCTCTCTCTCTCTCTCTCTCTCTCTCTCTCTCTGTAACTCTGCCTCTCAAGCAAATAAATAAATCTTTTTTAAAAAAAAGTGTAAAATTTCTTATAAAAATAATTCCTGGATTCTTTACTCAGAGCACCTGAGTTCCAGTTCTGGCTTTGCTCTCAATTCCAGCTTCCTGCTAATGTAAACTGTGAGAGGCAGCAGACGATGGCTCAAGTGGGTGGGTCTCTGCCACCCATGTAAGAAGTGGATTGAGTTCCCAGCCCTGGCTTTAACCTCGCCCAGCCCCAGCCATTGCAGCCATTTGAGTAGTGAACCAGTGGATGAGAGCTCTCTTTTTCTCTCTCTGTATCTCTCTGCTTCTCAAATGAAAATAAATAAATGAATAAATAAATAAAAGTAAAGCTGAATAAAGTAGACTTGCCTTTACAGAGATTGTAAACTCAGCTTCAAACTCTCTCAAATCTTGATATTGTATTAAGATGATCCCAGAGTACCTGGCAGAAAACAATTCTCTCTCGATAAAGATATTGTCATCCTACACCTCAAATTCCTTATTTTTTAAAGATTTATTTATTTATTATTAGAAAGGAAGAAGCAGAAAGAGAGAGGTCTTGTATCTGCTGATTCACTCCCCAAATGGCCACCATAGCCAAAGCTGAGCCAGTTCAAAGCCAGGAGCCAGGAGCTTCTTCCAGCTCTCCTACATGGGCACAAGGGCCAAGGACTTGGGTCATCTTCTACTGCTTTCCCAAGCCATAGCAGAGAGCAGGATTGGAAGAGGAGGAACCAGGACTCAAACCGGTGCCTATCTGGGATGCTAGCATTACAGGCAGCCCAGTGCCTGCTCCTCTCAAATTATTTCTGTAAATAATTGCACAAATATAATTTTCAGCCCACATACAAAACTAATCACATATATTCATACTAGAAGACAAGAAAATATAAACAAAACTCAGGAGAAACAATAAAACATTAAAAAGTACATATATAAACCAAGGGCCTATATGAAAACCAGATACTGGAGTCCTGGGGTCGTTTATTATGTTCAAGAAAGTAGGAGCTGGCATTGTGGTATAGAGGGTAAAGCTTCCACCTGCCATCCTGGCATCCCATATGGGTGCTGGTTCAAGAGCTGGCTGCTCCACTTCTGATCCAACTCCCTGCTACTGTGTCTGGGAAAGCAGCAGAGGATGGCTCAAGGAAAGTGGAAGAAGCTCCTGATTCCTGGCTTTGGCCTGGCCTAGACCCAGCCATTGTAGCCATTTGGGGAGTGAACCAGCAGATGGAAGATTTCTCTTTGTCTCTTCCTCTCTCCCTGTAAATCTGCCTTTCAAATAAATAAATAAATCTTAAAAAGAGAGAGAGAGAGAGAAATAGTAGAGAGATATCTTCTTTCTGCTGGTCACCCCACAGATGGCCACAGCAGCCAGGGCTGGGCCTGGCCAAAGCCAGGAGCCAGGAGCTTCTTCCAGGTCTCCCATGCGGGTGCAGGGGCCCAAGGACTTGGGCCATCTCCTTCTGCATTCCCAGGCCATAGCAGAGAGCTGGATCAGAAGTGGAGCAGCTCATATGGGATGTTGGCACTGCAGGCGGCAGCTTCACCTGCTACGCCACAGCACTGGCCCCAATAAATAAATATTAAAAAAATAAGAAGGAAAGAAAGAAATAGGAGAAATAGGAGATTGATAATTTTGGCATAAAAGTGGAAAACATGCAAGGTACCCTAGGAGAAATTCTGTAATGGAACAATATAGTAACCAAATGGATCGGATTTTACAGCAGATGAAATACTGATGAAGACAGATATAGTGAATTTAGAGATTAGTCAAAGAAAATGTCTAGAACATAGCATTGTGGCAGAGCAGGTAACACCACTGCCTGCAGGGCCAGCATCCCATATGGATGCCAGTTCGAGGCCCAGCTATTCCACTTCTGATCTAGCTTCCTGCTAATGTGCCTGGGAAAGCAGTGGAAGATGATCCAAGTCCTTGGGCCCCTGCACTCATATGGGAGACCTGGAAGAAGTTCCTGGCTCCTGGCTTCAGCTTGGCTCAGCCCTGACCATTGTGGCCATTTGGGGAGTGAATCAGCTAATGGAAGATTCTCTCTCTCTCTCTCTCTCTCTCTCTCTCTCTCTCTCTTTCTTTCTCCCTCCCCCCTCCCTATGCCTCTCCCTTTCCCTCTCCTTTTCTCCCTATCTCTGTAACTCTGCCTTTCAAATAAATAAAATACATATTTTTTAAAATGTCAACATGGGGGAATGGCATTGAGGATCAGCAGATGGGGATGCCTGCTCCTCTTACTGGAGTGTCAGTTCAAATCCCCATATGCTAAGCTTCTGATCCAGCTCCCTGCTAATGTGTGTAGGGAGCAGGATGGGAGGCTGATGGTTCAACTACTTGGGTTCCTGTCATCCAAGTAGGAGACCAAAATGGAATTCATGGTTCTTGCCTTTCTGGCCCTGTCCCAGCTATATTGGACACTTGGGGAGTGAACCAGCAGACAGATGCTCTCTCTCTTTCTGTCACTCTACCTTTCAAGTGAATTAAAAAAAAAAAAAAGTCAACATGGGCTTAGGCTGAGAAGTTAAAATGCCATCTAGGATGGCTGCATCCCATATCCAGGTGTTTGGAATTGATCACACACCCTGGCTCCTCACTTCAGCTTCCAGCAAATACAGACACTGGCAGGCAGCAGTGATGGTTTAAGTAACTGAGTTCCTGCCACCCACATGGAAGACCTGGATTGGGTTCCCAGCTCTTGCCCCAATCATTGCAGGCATTTGAGGTTGTACCAGTGGATAGGATCTCTCTTGGTCTCTCTCTTTTATTTTTTTTAATATTTATTTATTTATTTAAAAGGCAGAGTTACAGAGTGGCAAGACACACACACACACAGAGAGAGAGAGAGAGAGAGAGAGAGAGAGAGAGAGAGAGAGAAAGAGAGGTCTTCCACCCAATGGTTCACTCCCCAAATGGCTACAATGGCCAGAGCTGCACCGATCTAAAGCCAGGAGCCAGGAGCTCCCCCCGGGTCTCCCATGCAGGTGCAGGGGCCCAACGACTTGGGTCATCTTCCACTGCTTTCCCAGGCCATAGCAGAGATGGATTGGAAGTAGAGCAGATGGGACTTGAACCAGCGCCCATATAGGATGCCAGCACTGTGGGCAGCAGCTTTACCCACTATACCACAGTGCCAGCCCCTCAATCTCTTTCTCTCTGTTTATCTCTCTGTTTCTCTCTGCCTCTCTGCCTCGCAAATAAACAAATAGAAATTTTGGAAGAAAACGAAATATAAAATTGTTAACTTATCACAGGGGAGGTAGGCACTTGATGCTGCAGTTAAACCACCACTTGGATGGCCACATCCCATTTCAGTTCGAGTCCTGGCTCTGTTTTCAATCCCAGCTTCCTGATGATGCACACCCTGGGAAGCAGTGAGTCATGGCTCAAATACTTGGATCCGTGACACCCGTGTGGGACACTTAATTTGAGTTCCATGTTCTTTGTCAGCCTGACCCAACTCCAACTGTTGCAAGTATTTAGGGAATGAACTGGCAAGAGGAAAATCTGTCTATGTTTTTCCCAATGTCTCTATGTTTCTCTTATTTACAAATCAATAAAAATAAATAAGTAAAAATATTAAAGTCATCATAGGTTTATTTACTGTAATTGATTAGTAATTAAATAATTATATAAATTATATAAATATATAATTTATGGAGGCTAAAATTCAGTACATCATGTCTGAGATAAATCATTCCAAAGTCCATTTGCCCAATGTATTTGAATCACCCATTTTTTTTTTTTGACAGGCAGAGTGGACAGTGAGAGAGAGAGAGACAGAAAGGTCTTCCTTCCATTGGTTCACCCCACAATGACCGCTGCGGCCGGTGCACCACGCTGATTCGAAGCCAGGAGCCAGGTGCCTCTCCTGGTTCCCCATGCAGGTGCAGGGCCCAAGCACTTGGGCCATCCTCCACTGTACTCCCGGACCACAGCAGAGAGCTGGACTGGAAGAGGAGCAACCGGGACCCTGTGCTCCGACCGGGACTAGAACCTGGTGTGCTGGCGCCGCAGGTAGAGGATTAGCCTAGTGAGCCACGGCGCCAGCCTGGATCACCCATATTCTTCTGGATTGTTTAAAAAAGAAAGACTGGGGGCAGCATTGTGTCATAGAGGGTAAAGCTGCCACCTGCAAAGCCAGCATCCCACATGGGCACTGGTTTGTGTCCTGGTTGCTCTATTTCTGATCCAGCTCCCTACTAATAGTCTGGGAAAAGCAGCAGAAGAGTGCCCAAGTGTTTGGGACCCTGCCACCTAGGTAGGAGACTAGGATGGAGCAGCTCCTGGCTTCTGCCTGGCCCCGAGCTGGCTGCTGTGGCCATTTGGGGAGTGAACCAGCAGAATAGAGAACCTCTCTCCCTGTCTCTGTAATTCTCTTTCAAAATAAACAAATAAATGTTTGAAAGGGAAAGAATAGCAAACTTCAGGTTTTGTACTTCTTTAAAATTTTAGTTTTATTATTAACCTGGCAAGATCAAAAAGAAGTTTGAAAATAAACAAGCTAACTTCTACTTTGTTTGATTTTACTGGAATGCATGAGTAACTTAAGTGGAAAGCAAAAAGATTCTTCCTGCAGCTATATTGTCAAAACATCTAGAGCAAGTTCCCTGTTTAGGAGAAAATGATGTAATGTCTGGGATCTGCTTCAGAATAGTCTGAATCAGGGGAAGTACTCATAGAAGGGGGTCTAAATGAAGCAAGATCGACCGTGAATTGATCATTGTCGAAGTTTAAAAGTGAATATAGGGCAGCCGCAGCGCGCTGGCCACAGCGGCCATTGGAGGATGAACCAACGGCAAAAGGAAGACCTTTCTCTCTCTGTCTCTCTCTCTCACTGTCCACTCTGCCTGACAAAAAAAAAAAAAAGAGAGAGAGAGAGAGAGAGAAGGCCAGAGCCACGGCTCACTAGGCTAATCCTCCGCCTAGCGGCGCCAGCACACCGGGTTCTAGTCCCGGTCGGGGCGCCGGATTCTGTCCCAGTTGCCCCTCTTCCAGGCCAGCTCTCTGCTGTGGCCAGGGAGTGCAGTGGAGGATGGCCCAAGTACTTGGGCCCTGTACCCCATGGGAGACCAGGAGAAGCACCTGGCTCCTGCCATCGGATCAGCGCGGTGCGCTGGCTGCGGCGGCCATTGGAGGGTGACCCAACGGCAAAGGAAGACCTTTCTCTCTGTCTCTCTCTCTCACTGTCCACTCTGCCTGTTAAAAAAAAAAAAAAAAAAAAAAAAAAAAAAAAAAAAGAATAGTTGGGGCGCCGGTTCTAGTCCCAGTTGCCCCTCTTCCAGGCCAGCTCTCCGCTGTGGCCAGGGAGTGCAGTGGAGGATGGCCCAAGTACTTGGGCCCTGCACCCCATGGGAGACCAGGAGAAGCACCCGGCTCCTGGCTTTGGATCAGCGCGATGCGCCGGCCGCAGCGCACCAGCCGTGGTGGCCATTGGAGGGTGAACCAATGGCAAAAGGAAGACCTTTCTCTCTCTCTCTCTCTCTCACTGTCCACTCTGCCTGTCAAAAAATAAAAATAAAAATAATTAAAAAAAAAGAGAGAGAGAGAAAAAAAGGTGAATATAGGGGAGTTTCATTTCAGTATATTAAGAGAAAAGGCTAAGAACAGACAAGACTTTTTTTTTAATGAATATTGATTGATTAATTTGAAACAGAGAGACAGAGAGAGGGCAAGATCTTCTGTCCACTGGTTCATTCCCCTAAATGGCCACAATGGCCAGGACTGGGCCATGCTGAAGCCAGGTGCCAAGAACTCCATGCTGATCTCCCATGTGGGTGTCAGGGGCCCAAACACTTGGGCCATCTTCTGTTGCCTTCCCAGGCACATTAGCAGAAAACTCAACCTACAGTGGAACAACTGGGGCTGGCGCTGTGACGACATAGCAGGTAAAGCCTCCGCCAGCAACACTGGAATCCCTTATGGATTTCAGTTTGAGTCCCAGCCGCTCCACTTCTGATCCATCTCCCTGTTAATGTGCCTGGGAAGACAGCGGAGAGTGGTACAAGTGCTTGGGCTCCTGCACCCGCATGGGAGACCTGGAGGAAGTTCCTGCCTCCTGGCTTTGGATCAGCCCTGCTCCGATGCCTATGGCCATTTGCGGAATGAACCAGTGGATGGAAAAGTTTCAGTCTCTCTCTCTCTCTCTCTCTCTCTCTCTCTCTCTCTCTTCATAACTCTGCATTTCAAATAAATAAAATATTTTTTAAAGTAAAGCAACTGGGACTCAAAACAGGATTCTGATATGCAGTACAAGCAACATAAGAGGCAGCTTAACCTACTGTACCACAACACCAGCCCCAGGTTCATGATTTTAAAGTGAATTTCTTCTAAGTTTCCGAAATAGTTGTTGTAGCTTTTTGTTGGTGCTGTCTTTAGGTCACGCTTCTGATGGTTATTTATGTGGGATTTTGTAAAAAAAATTTTTTTTCTTGCATTTATTGAAAGGATTATATGATTTTTTTCTTTTTCAAAGAAGTATTTACTTATTTGAAAGGCAGAGAGAGAGAGAGAGAGAGAGAGATCTTCCATCCACTGATTCACTTCCCAAATGGTAACAGCAGCCAGGATTGTGTCAGGCTGAAGCCAGGATCTCAGAACCCTGTCCAAAACTCCCCAGTGAGTGACAGGGGCACAGGTACATGGGCCATTTTCTGGGCATTCCCAGGCACATGAACAGGGAGCAGGAGCTAATGTGGAGTAGCCAGGATGCTAACTGGCACTGTACATGGATGCGGGTATCCAAAGCGAGCAGTTTAACACGCTATGCCACAATGTCCTCCCCCATGTTTCTCTCTTTATATTTTTATTTATTTTCACTTGATTTGAGAGACAGAGAGAGACATATATAGAGATTCCCCATCTGCTGGTTCACTCCCCAAATTCCTGCAGAAGTAGTAGCTGGGCCAAGCCCAAGCCAGGGGCCAGGACCTCAGTCTGGGTCTCCCACATGCATGGCAGGGACTCAACCACTTGAGCTGCCACCTATGGCCTCCCCAGAGTCAGCATGAGCAGGAAGCTGGGATCAGGAGCAGAGCCAGGACTCAAATCCAGGCGCTCTCCTGTGGGATGCAGATACCCCAAGCACTGTCTTAACCAATAAGCCAAATGCCCATCCCTCTGTTCTTGACCCGGATTTGGTGTTGAGTGTATATTGATCTCTTGTATAGGAGGTGGAGGGGGCATTCCCTCTTTTTCTGTTTAGGATGATCTGTTCCTTGAAAGTTGACAGAATTTGCCTGTAACACCATCAGGGCCTGGTGTTTACAATGTTGGAAACTGTTTAACAACTGCTACCATTTAAAAAATATTTTTAGAAGAAATAATTATGGATTCACAGGAAATTACAAAAAAAATGCACTGGAAAATCCCGTGTATCCTTTGCCTTGTTTCCCCTGTGGTACCATCTGACATGACAATGGATAGCAAAATTTCAAAACTAGAAAATGGACCTTGAAACAGCTTATTCAGTTTTACAGGCATTCAGCGTGTGTGTGTGTGTGTGTGTGTGTGTACTTCTATGCAATTTTTACCACATATAAAGATTCATGTAGCCACCACCACAGTGAAGATACAGGCCTGGGGATGGGCACTGTGGCACAGTGTTTTAAGTCACCACTTGCAACGCTGGCATTATACATTAGAGCACCGGTTCGATTCCTGGATGCTCCACCTCCCTGCTAATCCAGCTCCTTGCTAATGTGCCTGGGAAAGTAGCAGATGAGGGCCCAAATTCTTGGGCCCTTGACACCCACATGGGAGACCTACATAGAGTTTTTGGCTCCATGGAATGGTTGTTGGGGCCATTTGAGGAGTGACCCAGTGATGGAAGATCTCTGTCTCTCTCTCTCTCATATGGATTTTCAGATTAATAAATAAATAATTTTTTTAAAAAGATACAGGGCTGTCCCATCATAAGGGGTTAAGGTCTGCATTAGCAGGAAGCTACAACCAGGAAGAAAGCCAGGCACTGAAACCAGACTCTGACATGGATTTTGAATATCCTAGCCCAGTGTCTTAGGCACTAGTTCAAACTCCTGCCACAAGAGTCAAGTCTTCCCTTGGTAAAGGTTTTACACCCAAACCCTTTGCAGTGTTTTTAGTGTACTCCTTTTAGATTATAAACAAAACCAATAAACCCAATCACTAATATTGTAGTGACTGTAAATCTGGCCGATGTTATATGAAAAAAAGACTTAGGGGCCAGGGCTGTGGCATAGTAGGTTAAGCCTCCGCCTGCGACACCAGCATCCCATATGCTCAGCTGCTTCTCTTTCAGTCCAGCTCTCTGCTAGTGGCTTGGGAAAGCAGTGGAAGATGGCCCAAGTGCTTGGGCCCCTGCACTCATGTGAGAGAAGCAGAAGAAGCTCCTGGCTCCTGGCTTCAGATCAGCCCAACTCTCGCCACTGTGACCATTTGAGGAGTGAACCAGAAGATGGAAGTCCTTTCTCTTTGTCTCTCCCTCTCTCTGTCTGTAACTCTGACTCTTAAATAAATAAATAAATAAATAAATCTTAAAAAAAAAAAAAAAAGACTTGGGGGAATGACAAGTCAGAGCAAAGATACGAAATTATCAGTGCTCAAATATGCCATAATAATCTACTTAGAAAGCCAATAGAACCTTCAGAAAAACTGTTAGGACCTATAAAACAACTCAGTAAGATTGCTATCATCAACTTGCTAAAGTCAATGGAATTTCTTTACCATCAATAACTGACTAGGATATATATAACTTACAAAATAAGCAACATGTCACAATAGCAGGCATTTTGCACAGTGGCTTAGGTGGCTGCTTGGGATGCCCACATGCCATATCAGAGTATCTGAGTTCAGGGACCAGCATGTGGGGCAGTGGATTAAGCCACTGCTTGTGACACCAACATCCAATTTCAGAGCACCAGTTCAAGTCCTAGCTGCTCCACTCCAGACCCAGCTCCCTGCTAATGCACTAGGGAAAGCAGCAGATGTCGGTCCAAGTGCTTGAGTCCCTACCATCCATGTGGAAGATCAGGATGGAGTTCCAGGCTTTGGCTTTGGCTTGGCCCAACCTAAGCTGTTTCAACTACTGGGGAGGAATGGAAGATTCTCTCCCCCCACCATTTTTGTCACTCTGCCTTTCAAATAAATGAATCTTGGGAAGAAAAAAAGACAGAAGCACATCAAGGGCATCATGGTAATGAGATGATCCTCTCTGGGTTCAGACAACGAGGAATAAGGTTGTGCATTATCTGTAGTTGAATTTTGAAATAATAAAACAGACTGAAAATTGGTCACCTGCTTATTATCATTAAATGCCAGGGATTTTAGGCAATGTCTAAAAATGATAAAATATTCCCCTCTACAGACCACTGTCACCACCTGCCTACACCAACCTGGGTACACCACCAAGACTTAAGGACTTAAGGATTTGGGGGACAAAATACTGAAAAATTGCCTTTAATTTTGTTAGGGAAAGCTAAGGAAGGAGCAAGTTTGAGAGCAGGTAAGGGAAGAGGGAGAGATTAGGTATACAGTTTTGATTAAACCTGAGATATCTATTTAACATTCAAGAAGATTCGAGTAGTCTTGTGTAGAATAAGTTAAGTCTGGAGCCCAGGATAAAGGTCCTGGATGGCAATTTAAATTTTGAAGCTGCTGGTGAATAAATAGTGCTGAAGTCATGAGATAGCATTTGATTAGCAAGGGAGTAAAAGTAGATAGGGAAGAGAATAGGACCCGACCCTGAGCCCTGGTTCACTCTTACATTGAAGCTTCCTTGAAGAGGAGAAGGAATCCACAAAAGAAAGAGAAAGGGTGGGAATTAGATGACGGAGCAACCTGGAAACCAGCAGAAGAAAGTGTCAGGACGGGGAGGAGTGAGCAAATGGACCAATAAGAGGAAGACCAAGAATTACCACTAAATTTCACAAACTGCAGGTCTTTGGTGACCTGAGCCAGAGCAGTCTCAGTGGTAGGCTGAGAGCAAAAGCCAGATTGGAGCAGGACTGAAAGAGAACCAGAGGAAAGGAATTAGAATGAACAGACAGAACCCTTTGAAGAAAACTGGCTTCAAAGAAGCTGTGACTGGTGGGAAGATAGAAGGAAGAGATGGGAAAAAAAGCAGAACATTTTATAAGCTGGTGGGAATGCCACAGCAGAGCACCAGAAGTGATGATGTAGCAGAGGAGGAATTGCTAGAACCTTGCTCTTAAATCTAGTGGCTCAGAGGACAGATTGGCTTGAGATAGGAGCAAAGGGCACTCAGCTGTGAGCTAGCACAAGGGTATGCATGTGGGTGCAGACTCTGAGATTTCCATTGCTTGTTAGACCATCACTTTAACTGAGGCTCCACTCTGAAGTCAAAACCCAAGGGTAATGTTTTGTAATGTTAACACAACACAAAATGCCTGGGCGCATAGGACATGCTCGATACAAGGTAGTCACGATGATGTTGCTATTCCTACCCTGTATGTTCAATAGGCTCAAGTCTCACCCCATCAGCTCCCACTTCATTTTGCTCTTCCCTGTCACAGGCAAAGAACTTGAGCTAGCTGTCTACACATAACTTCTTTGCCTTGCACTCATTCTGCTTTTTTTTTTCCACTCATCCTTCAACTGATGAAAGATTGCATCACTCTTACCACCGCTAATAAAACCTCTTAGTGCTAGATGCAGCGAACATGGCTTGGTCCTCTCTTTGATGTCCCATCTGACCCCGCTGACTGTGTTTTACTTGAAACTTCTTTCCTTGCCTTCAATAAAAGCCCTCTCTTGTGGAGAGCGCCTTCTGTCATCTCCCTCCTCCTCACCTCCTCCAGGCTTGCCTCTGTTGTGTAATGGGCGTTGGTGGCTTTTGTACAGCCGCTCCTCCTTGAACTGTTCAGTGTCTCTGACTTCCTGCGGGGAACCCACCTTGCTCTACTCTCAATCCTTTTGGTTAAGGGTTCACCAAACCTATAACCCACACAGGCATAAATTTATGGCCCAGGCCTGGCCAGTTAATCATGATTCAAGAAATGAATATGTGGCATCAAGAGTCATCACAGCCGGCACCGAGACTCACTAGGCTAATCCTCTGCCTCTGGTGCCGGCACACCGGGTTCTAGTCCCGGTCAGGGTGCTGGATTCTGTCTCGGTTGCCCCTCTTCCAGGCCAGCTCTCTGCTGTGGCCCAGGAGTGCAGTGGAGGATGGCCCAAGTGCTTGGGCCCTGCACCCCATGGGAGACCAGGAGGGGCACCTGGCTCCTGCCTTCGGATCAGCGCGGTGCGCCGGCTGCGGCGGCCATTGGAGGGTGAACCAACGGCAAAAGGGAGACCTTTCTCTCTGTCTCTCTCTCTCGCTGTCCACTCTGCCTGTTAAAAAAATAAATAAATAAAATAAAAGAGTCATCACTAGGACTTTTTTTTCTAATTTACTCTCTTACTCATTTTATTTATGTTTTAAAAATAGATTTACTTATTTATTTGAAAGACGAGTTACAGAGAAACAAGGGGAAGAGAAAGAGAGAGAGAGAGAGAGAGAGAGAGAGAGATTCTTCCATCCATTGGTTCACTCCCCAAATGGCTGGAACTGGGCCAGGCTGAATCCAGGAGTCTGGAACTCCATCCAGGTCTCCCATATGGGTGCAGGAGTCCAGGGACTTGAATCACCTTTTGCTACTTCCCCAGGTGCATTAGCAGGAAGCTGGATGCAAAGTGGAGCAGTCGGGACTTGAACCAGTGCCCATATAGGATGCCAGCATCCCGTGTGGCAGCTTAACCCACTGTACCATGATGCCAATCCCATCTCCGGGACTATTTTAAAACAAAAAATTTGATGGAGTTGGGGAGAGGGAGAGCGAGAACGGGGGGAAGGGAAGAGAGAGAGAAAAAAACACAGCATGCATTCTCATCTGTTGAGTCACTCCCCCAAAAGCCTGCAATGGCAGGATGGTGCTGAAGCCAGGAACCAGAAATGCAATCCAGGTCCCTCGTGTGGATAGCAGAAGCCTAGTTACTTGAGCCAGGGTCTGCATCAGCAGGAGTTAGGAGTAGGGCCTGGATATAGAACCCAAGCATCCCAGTGTGGGAGAAGGGAATTGTAACCAGTGGCTTAATCCCTAAGCCAAATGCCCACCCCATCCCCAGGACTTTTGCTGGAACACTTCTCTTGCTATGAGCTGATAAACTGTTCCGACGTAAGTGTGGACCTGCCGGCCACCACCTTTGCCACCTCATTGTGAGCATTGGCTAAGAGGGAAGCTCATTCCAAGGGCAGCAAAGCCAAAACATGGTGGCTGCGGTGATCTAAGACTGGGAGGCCATGGATCCAGTGATACTCAAAGCCAGTTCTCTTTCCTGAGTCAATACTAAATCATAATTTTCCCCTAGATATCAGAAAAACTCTCTTTTATTAATTAATTAATTTGTATATATTTGAAAGCAAAGAGACAGAAAGAGAGAGCTCCTGGGGCCGGCCCTGGGGTACAGTGGGTTGGGTTGCTGTCTGTGAATCTGACATCCCATATGGGCACTAGTTTAAGTCCCAGCTGCTCCATTTCTGACCTGGCTCACTGCTAATGTGCCTTGGAAAGCAGTGGAAGATGACTCAAGTCTTTCAGCCCCTGCCCCAATGTGGGAGACCTGGAAGAAGCTCCTGGTTCCTGGCTTCAGCCTGGCCCAGCTCTGATCATTGCAGTCATTTGGGGAGTGAATCTGAGGGTGGAAATTTTCTCTGTCGCTCCTTCTCTCTCTCTGTAATTCTGCTTTTCAAGTAAATAAATAAATCTTTTTAAAAAATGATCCATCTCAGACAGGAGCTTTTAGATTCCCAAGTAACACAGGTGGAAATCTTTTGGAAACCGAATATTCATAGTTCTTCTAGAGGAAAAAGAATCATTTTACCCAGGTTACTTTACTCTATCTCAGAAGATCCTATATTTTGTCTAAAATACAAAGTCTTTGGAGTTGGAAACAAATTAAATCAACACCAGAATAAGAATGAATGTAACTATTGGCAGCATTACTGTATATTCTTAACATGTCTGAAGAAAGTGAAATGCACAATAAAATTGAAATCTGATTCCAAATATTTGTGTGTGTGTGTGTGTGTGTGTATCCATGTGAAAATGAGGGGAAAAAATGGGAGCTGTTACTGGACACACGATGCTTCCGTTTCAGTTTATGGTTAAGGAACATGTGTGCTCATCCAAGAAAGCCAATGAGTGTGATAATAGAAAGTTTTCTTTATTTGGCAGAAATCATTCAAATTTTAATACAACAATGGCATAACTTTTTAAAAAATATTTACTTATTTACTTGAAAGACAGAGTTATAGAGATTGAGGCAGAGAGAGAGAGAGAGAGAGATCGTCCATCCGCTTGCTGGTTCACTCACCGAATAGCTGCAATGGCTGGAGCTCTGCTGATTTGAAGCCAGGAGCCAGGTACTTCTTCTTGGTCTCCCACATGGGTGTGGAGGCCCAAGCACTGGGGCCATCTTCCACTGCCTTCCCAGGCACATTAGCAGAGAGCTGGATCAGGAGTGAAACAGCTGGGACTTGAAACAGCGCCCATATAGGATGCTGGCACTGCAGGCAGCGGCTTTACCTGCTACGCCACAGCGCGGGCCCCTATGGCAGACATTTAAGCAGAATACAAATATTGATTTAAAAAAAATCACACATTGCTTGGGGAATGAATGACAAAATTAAAATTATAAATGAGGAGCTGGCATTGTGTCACAGTGGGTTAAGATATTGCCTGTGACACCTGCATTCTGTATGCGCACCAGTTCGAGTCCCAACTGCTCCACTTCTTACCCATCTCCCTGCTAATGTGCCTGGGAAGGTAATGGAGAATGGCCCAAGTGCTTGGGACCCTGCCATCCATGTGGGAGACCTGGATGGGTTTCACGCTATTGGATTGAGCCTGGGCCAGCCCTGGCTAGTGTAACCATTTCAGGGGTGCACAAGTGAATGGAAGGTCTCTCTCTCTCTCTCTCTCTGTCTCTGTACCCTCTCTGTGTTTCTATAACTCTAACTTTCAAATAAATAAGTAAATATCTTTCAAAAATTATAGATGAAATGGTTATGATCATGTTGAATAAAGTAAAAACTAGACATGACTCAGTTTAGATACAATTCTAGGAACAAGCATCTAGAACACATAATAATTATTTAATATTTATTGATTTCCAAAATGCAAATGTCAGTATATGAGAATATTTTACATATGTTTAACATATGACTCAACTAGAGGATTTTATATTTTCAGAAGACTGCTTACTAAAACTGAATCTAGACCAGAATAACCCAGGGGGCCAGGTAAATGAAGACGCAACAAAAATGTGGAGAAGGAGGAGGTGTTTGGTGCAGCAGTTAACATACTGTTTGGGAAGCCCATGACCCACGCTGTCAGGTGCCTGGGTTCGAATCCTGGCTCCATTTTTGATTCCTGCTCCCTGCTTGTGTGCCTGGGAAGCAGTAGGAGATGCTTGAAGTGCCTAGCTTCCTGTCCTACACGGGAGACCTGGATGGAGTTCCAGACTCCTTACTGCTGCCTGGCTCAGGGAAGTCAAACAGATTCCATTGTGAAAATTTCAAGAGACAGTATGCAAGGCCGTTTTAGGGGACTGCTAATCATATTAAGAAAAAAAAATTCTAGAATGCAAAGTATACACCAGTAAATTTCAACTTCTAAATGTATTTCCTGGGTCAGCATTGTGGCATGGCAGGTAAAGCTACCACCCATGAGGGCACCGGTTTGAGTTCCTGCTACTCCCCTTCCAATTCAGTTCCCTGTGAATGGCTGGGAAAGCAGTGGAGGATGGCACAAGTGCTTGGGATCCTGCACCCATGTGGGAGACCCAGAAGAAGCTCTGGGCTCCTGGCTTTGTCATAACAATGCCCTACCTGTTGCAGCCATTTGGAGAGTAAACCAGCAGATGGAAGATTTCTCTCTCTGTTTCTCCCTTTCTCTCTGTAGTTCCATCTTTCAAATAAGTAAAATAAATCTTAAAAAAAAAAAGAAGAAGAAGATAGTCCAAATATTTGTGTTCCTGTGAACCACATGGGAGACCTGGATGGAAGATCTCTCTTACTCTGTCTCTTCATCCCTCTCTCTCTCTGTTGCTCTGCCTTTCAAAGAAAAAAAAATCCAAAAAATAAATAAATAAATAAAAGAGGCTTGCACTGTGACCTAGTAGGTTAAGCCTCTACCTGCAGTGAAGGTATTCCATATGGGTGCCAGTTCCTGTTCTGGCTGCTCCACTTCTGATCCAGTTCCCTGCTGATGGCCTGAGAAAGCAGTGGAAGACAGCCCAAGGGATTGGGCCCCTGTTCCCATGTGGTAGACTCAGAAGAAGCTCAGGCTCCTGGCTTCAGATCAGCCCAGCTCAGGCCATTGTGGCCATTTGAGGAGTGAGCCAGTGGATGGAAGATGTCTCTCTCTGTCTCTCCCTCTCTCTGCCTGTAACTCTACCTCTCAAATAAACAAATAAATCTTCTATTAAAACAAATAAAACAGAAATCAGCAAAGAATAGCCCATAGACCAAATCTCAACTTGCTCCTTGATTTTTGTTTTTATTTCTTTTCTTACACATGGGCTTTGCTATTGGAGCAGTTTTAGGCTCACAGCAGAATGTGCAGCTATTTCCCATCTACTTCCTCCCTCCACACACACACACGGTCTCCCGGCTTCCCACATCCCCTACTGGAGCGCAGCATTTGGTACAGTTGATGATCCTACATTGACAAATCATTCTCACCCACTCCCTGCTGTTTCTGAAATGCCTATATTCTTATTTGTTTTTTTATTTTATTTTATTTGAGAGGCAGAGACAGACAAACAGAGAGAATTGCCATCTTCTGGTTCACTCCCCAAATGCACATGAGAGCCAGAGATGAGCCAGGCAGAAGCTGGGAGCCAGAACTCAATCCAGGTCTCCATGCAGGCGGCAGGGACTCAGCTGCTTGAGCCCTCAGCTGCCACCTCCTAGGGTGCACGTTAGCAGGAAGCTGGGTTGAGGGTTGGAGCCAGGAATAGAACCCAAGTACCCCAGATATGAGGAGCAGCGTCTTGCCCCCTAGGCTGGGTACTCAGCCCTTAGCATTTTTAAATGGTGAGGAAAATACCACAGGAAGGGTATTATTTCTCGATGTGAAATTCCAGTGTCAGTGTCCATAAGCAGTGTGGTGGAAACACGTTCCTACCCAGCTCTTCAGGTAGTGTCTTTGCCCGCTTTCCTGTACCAACAGCCAAGCTGAGTAGTTGCCACGGAGAACATATGGCCAAAAAGCCTAAAATAAGAACTCTGTGCCTTTAAAGATAAAATTGCCAACCCTTGTTCTCTCTCTTTTTAAAAATTTATTTACTTGAGAGATGGGGGCAGACAGCTCCTGTCTTCTAGTTCCCTCCAAATGTCTGCAACAGTCTAGCCTGGGCCGGGCCAAAGCCAGGACCAGGAAGCTCAATCCGGGTCTCCCACATGGTGGTAGAGACTGAATCACCTGGGCCATCACCTGCCGCCTTGCAGCATCAGCACTGGCAGGAAGCTGGAGTCCGGACCAGAGGCTGGGGTCTGACCGAAGCACTCTGATACGGAACCTGGGCATCTGAAGTGCTAGGCCAAATGCCCATGCCCAAGCCCCACTCCAAAAGGGAGCCAGGGACGCCCTGTAGAGATGTGAACTGGGGCCATGTCCCCTCCCATCTCCAGAGTGAGCGGGGTTAGCTGAATCCGAGCATCCGACCGTGGGTTCAGCATGGCCCACCTCTTACCCTGGCCACTGGCTCCCATCAGCACAACTGCTCAAGCCACAGCTGGGAGGAGTCTATCCCGGTTGCTCCTGAGCCTTCCTCCTCTTAGTCATCACATTTGTGTCCTCCAAGCCGTCTCCTTCTCCACACTCCCACCGCCTCCCTGCTGAAGTCATCAGCAGTTTCCTCAGGAAGACTGGAGCAGTGTTCTCAGGGGGACCCTGGCCCTCGCTCTTGGACGCTCCAGTAATCCTCCAGCGAGTAACTGAGGCCTCTTCTAGACTCTGATCTCCCCATTCCCCTCCTTCAGTCCCCAGGTAGAGAAGTGGATACCGTGCTTGTCCTAAGTAGCTACAGGTCTGCCCTGGGCCAATCAGGTTCTCCCTTCTGGGAAGCTTAATCTCAGTGAAGATGCACAGGGTAGAAACAGTGATTCGGGGGCAAGTACTGTGCTGCAGGGGTGCCCGCATTCCGTACTGGAGAGGCCATTCAGCTTCCAGCAGTGCTGTATTTCCGATCCAGCTTCCTGCTACTGCGCCTGGGAAGGCTTTAGAAGATGGCCCAGGGCCGGTGCTATGGTGCAACAGGTTAAAACCCTGACCTGCAGTGCCGGCAGCCTGTATGGGCACTGGTTTGAGCTCGAGCTGCTCCACTTCTGATGCAGCTCCCTGCTAAGGAGCCTGGGAAAGCAGTAGAAGATGGCCCAAGTCCTTGGGCCCCTGCATCCACATGGGAGACCCAAAGGAAGCTTCTGGCTCCTGGCTTCAGGTCAGCTCAGCTCCAACCGTTGCAGCCATTTGGGAAGTGAACCAGCAGATGGAAGACCTCTCTCTCTGTCTCTAACTCTCTCTGTAACTCTGTCTTTCAAATAAATAGAATAAATATTTTTTTTAAAAAAAGAAGAAAATGGATTAAGTATTTGGGTGCCTACCACCTATATGGGAAATCCAGGTGGAGTTCTGGGCTCCTGGCTTTGGCCTAACCCAGTCCTGGCTCTTGAGGTCATTTGGGGAGTGAACCAGTGATGGAAGACCTCTCTGTCTTTTCTCCCTTGCTGTGGGTTCAAGTAGATCTAAATAAATAACTAAACACTTTAAAAAGATGTATTTATTATTTCTTTGAAAGGCTGAGTGACAAAAAGAGAGGAGAGATGCAGAGAGAGAAACTTTCTTCTATCTACCAGTTTCTTCTCCAAATGCCAGTGACAGTCAGGGTTGGGCCAGGCTGAAGCTGGGAGCCAGCAACTCCACCTGGGTCTCCCATGAGAGTGGCAGGAACCCAAGTACTCAGACCATCATCTGCTGCCTCCCAGCCACATTAACAGGAAGCTGGATTAGAAGTGCAGAATAGCTGGGACTCAAACTGACACTTGAACTTGGCATATGAGTATCACAAGCAGTGGTTTAACCTACTGGACCACAGCACTAAGTCCATAAATAAACATTTCTACAATAAACAAATAAACATTTAAAGTAGCAAGATTTATATCTATTAAAAAGGTGGGTAGGGGAGCAGCTTCAGGAGCAGCGTAGCAGGCTTATTAAGCTACAGCCTGGACTGTTCACATCCCATATCAAAATGCCTGGGTTTGAATCCCAGCTCTGCTTTCCAATCCAGCTTCCCATCTATGAGGGAAATCTGGGTGGAAAAACTGACTTTGGCATTTGGGAAATGAATCAGCAAATGGAAGCAGATGGAAAATACCTCTCTCTCCCTCTTTTTTCTTCACTTATTTCTTTTTTTCCTTTCCTTTTTTTTTTTTTAAAGTTTTATCTGTTCATTTGAAAGGCAGAGTTACAAAGAGAGAGAGAGAGAGAGACAGAGACAGAGAGAGAGACAGAGATCTTCAATCCGCCAGTTCATTCCCCCAGAGACACAATAACCAAGTCTGGGCCAGGCCCAAACCAGGGATCCTGGAACAGTGTCCGGGTCTCCTACATTGGATCATTCTCTGCTGTTTTCCCAGGCACATTAACAGGGAGCTGGATTGGAAGTAGAGCATCTGGGACTCGAACTGGCACCCATATGGCATGACAGTGTCACAGGCCGTGAGTTCATCTTCCATTCCAACCTCTCTCTCTCTCTCTCTCTCTCTCTCACACAGGCCGTGAGTTCATCTTCCATTCCAACCTCTCTCTCTCTCTCCTCTCTCTCTCTCTCTGTCTCTGCCTTTCTATAACTCTGCTTTTCAAATGAATAATTAATTTAAAAAAAATAGAAAGGCAGAGAGAGAGAGAGAGAAGTCTTCATCCGCTAATTCACTCCCCAGATGGCTGCAATGGCCAGAGCTACACCAATCCGAAGCCAGGAGCCAGGAACTTCTTCCTGGTCTCCCACGGGGTAGAGGGACCCAAGGACTTGGGCCATCTTCTACTGCTTTCCCAGACAATGGCAGAGAGCTGGATCAGAAGTAGAGCAGCTGGGACTAAAACCAGCACCCATATGGGATTCCGGCACTGCAAACCAGGGCTTTAACCCACCGTGCCACAGTGCTGGCCCTCACTCTGCCTTTATAATAAATACAAATCAACATGTGAACTTTAAAAAACTTAAAACAGGTAGCTTGAAAAGGTGGGGGTTTAGAATGCAGGCTTTGAAGCCGTATTGCTTAGGTTCAATTTTGCCTCCACTACTTTCGCTCTCTCTTTTATTTTTGAAAGATTTATTTATTTATTTGAAGGCAGAGCGAGTGAGAGAGAATGTCCCTTCTACTGGTTCACTCCTTTCACTTCTCACATGACTACAACAGCCAGGTCTGGGTCAGGCCAAAGCCAGAAGCCAAGAAGTCCATCCTGGTCTCCTTCCTGATAGCAGGAGCCCAAGTACTTGGGTCATTTCTGTGGCTTTCCCAGGCATGCTAGCACGAAGCTGGAATGGAAAGCTGAACCTGGATTCAAACCAGGGGTTGTTAAGACACGGCTTAGGGGCTGGCGCTGCGGTGCAGCAGGTTAAAGCCCTAGCCTGAAGTGCCCGCATCCCGTATGGGCTCCGGTTCTAATCCCGGCTGCTCCTCTTCCGATCCAGCTCTCTGCTGTGGCCTGGGAAAGCAGTGGAAGATGGCACCCACATGGGAGACCTGGAGGAAGCTCCTGGCTCCTGGCTTTGGATCAACACAGTTCCAGCCATTGTGGCCATCTGGAGAGTGAACCAGCGAATGGAAGACCTCTCTCTCTGCCTCTACATCTCTCTGTAACTCTGTCTTTCAAATAAATAAAATAAATCTTAAAAAAAAAAAAAAAGACGTGGTTTAACCTGCTCTGCCGTAATGCCTGCCCCACCTCCACTACTCTCTTTTTTATAAATATATTTTTAAAAGATGTATTTATTTTATTTTAAGGCAGAATTATAGAGAGAGAGGGAGAGATAAAGAGAGAAGGTCTTCCAACAGCTAGCTCACTCGCCAAATGGCTGCAATGGCCAGGGATTGGCCAGGCCAAACCAGGAACCAGGAGCTTCATCTGGGTCTTCCTCTGGGTGACATGAGGCTTTCTTCTTCGTCTTCTTTTTTTTTTAAAGTTGTATTTATTTATTTGAGAGGCAGAGTTACAGACAGAGAGAGGGAGACAGTGGGTTCATCTGGTTCACTCCCCAGATGGCCACGACAGGCAGAACTTGGCGGATTTGGAGCCACAGCAGGGGCCCCAACAGGCCACCTTCTCTTACGCTGCTTTCCCAGATGCATTAGTAAGGAGCTGATCACCAGTGGAACAGAGGCTGGCACTGTGACATAGCGGATTAAGAAGCCGCCTGCAGTGCCAGCATCCCTGGCTGCCCACTTCCAACCCAGCTCCTTGCTAATGTGCCTGGGAAAGCAGCAGAAGATGGCCCAAGTCCCTGGGCCCCTCCACCCATGTGGGAGACCCAGATGAAACTCCTGGCTCCCGGCTTTGACCTGGCCCAGCCCAGGTCATTGTGGCCATTTGAGACATGAACCAGCAGATGGAAGATCAATCTCTCTCTCCGTCTCTCCATCTCATTCTTTATCTCTGCCTTTCAAATAAATAATAAATACATCTTTTTTTTTTTTTTTAAGTGAGACAGCTGGAACTCAATGCTCATATGGAATGCTGTAGTCACTGGCTGTGGCTTAACCTGCTACACCACAGTGCTGGCCCCCATGACTCTTGCTCTTAGATCAAGGCACAGAACTGCTCCCTCAGTATCCTCACTGGTGCAATGCGTACGTAATAATAACAAATAACACAATCACTGAGACCTCGCTGGTGGAGCATTCAACAGGCTCACAGGTGTGAAGGGACACAGTGGAGTCTGGAAAAGAAACGGTGCTCACTCCCGTGTGTGGTCCTCCCACACAGATCCCTGTGGCTGGGCTGTAGGGGAGAGGGCCTTCTCCCCTTCCCCCTCAAGCCCCTCCTCCCCTCACACCTCCTCTTCCCCCATGGCTCCATGTCTTAGATTTCTCCCATTCTCTTTGAGACACCCTTTGGCCTTAAAAGAGTTTGAATATGATTTGTCGGTTTTAGCTGCTAAACAGAAATAATAGGAGGCATAATAGGAGGCCATTGTTTTGGACTAAGGTCAGGCACAAGGACCCAGCAGACCAGACCAGACCAAAATGGAGTGACTCCCCATGAGCTCCGCATAACCAAACTGCAACTTTAAGGAGGCAGATAGAAACCAAACAGAACAATTGTTCCTGAAAACAGGAGATTCCAGGCTACCTGAGTCAGAGCAATAAGGAAGTCCCCTCTGCTTTAACCCTCACCAAAAATAGTAAGCTGGTATTAACCAATCCTAGCTTTTTCCTATTGTTTTGTTTCCTGGTTTTTACCCAGGGGGCTTACATTCCATTTTGTAGACTAGAAGCCAATTAGACCTGGAACTAAACTTATTGTTTAAATAAGTTTAAAAATTTTTAAAGTTATTCTTTTTGTAAAAATATATATTTTGTATTTGAGAGGCAAAGCAACAGAGACTGAGAAAGAGACACGGAATCTTCCATCCACTGGTTCACCCCTCAAATGCCCACAGCTGCCAGAGCTGGGCCAGGCTGAAGCAGCCTGGAGCTCCATCTGATCTCCCACAGGGGTGGTAGAGATCCAAGCACTTCACCATCGCCTGCTGTCTCCAAGGGTGTGGTGGCAGGTGGTGGGAAACTTCATAAGAAGCAGAGTTGTCGGGACTTGAACCAACACTCCAATATGCAATGCGGGCATTTCAAGCAACAACCTAGCCTGTTGTGTCACAATGCCCAATCCTTAACTTATTATTTAGTTTTATCTTATTTAAAAGGCAGAGGCAGACCGACAGACAAGGAAATGTTGTTCACTTCCTAAATGTTTGTAATAGCCAGGGGTGGGCCAGGCTGAAGTCAGGAGCTGGAAACTCAATCTGGGTCTACCTGAGCCATGATCGGCCACCTTCCAGGGTGCAGATTAGCAGGAAGCTGCGATGGGCAGAGGAGCCAGGATTCTGGGTTTGTCCCAAGTTTGTGTCCTAACAATTTTGTCTTTTGACATAACATGGAATTTTTATTTAAGATTTACTTATTTATTTGAAAGGCAGAGTTACAGAGAGGCAGAGGCAGCGGCACAAGCAGAGAGAGAAAGGTTTTGCATCTGCTGGTTCACTCCCCAAATGGCCTCAATGGCCGGAGCTGGGCCAATCTGAAGATGCAGGTACAGGGGCCCAAGGACTTGGGGCCACCTTCCAGTGCTTTCCCAGGCCATAGCAGAGAGCTGCGTTGGAAGTGGAGCAGCCAGGACTCACACCAGTGCCCATATGGGATGCCGGCACTGCTGGCAGCAGCTTTACCCACTACGCCACAGCACTGGCCCCCAGTTTTGTCTTTTGACAAAAACCCCATCCCACACTCCTCTTGTGACTTTCCATTGTTCTGGAGACGCAGGTCAGAAACCCTAGCAAGGGCTCAGGTCCTTGGTGTCCTGAGCCTGCCAACCTCCCAGCCTCATCTCTGGCCTCTGTCCCTCTCACCACCACCCCACTGCAGTCACCCGTTTTGCTAAACTCTCTCTTTGGCCTCCAGGGCCCAGAATGTCTGCTCCCTGATCTGGAATGTCCCCTTACCCGTCCTGCTCACTGCCTTTCCCCATCCTCCCCATGCCGCTGCAGCTGCCTCCCCACTCCTCCGCTTCCAGACTTGGCAGAGAGAGCCTGGTAGTCCCTTAAGGGTCAAGATGCCCTAGGGGCCAACGCCGTGGCTCAATAGGCTAATCCTCCACCTGCGGCGCCAGCACACCGGGTTCTAGTCCCGGTCGGGGCACCCGATTCTGTCCCGGTTGCCCCTCTTCCAGGCCAGCTCTCTGCTGTGGCCCGGGAGTGCAGTGGAGGATGGCCCAAGTGCTTGGGCCCTGCACCCCATGGGAGACCAGGAGAAGCACCTGGCTCCTGCCTTCGGATCAGCGTGGTGTGCCGGCCGCGGCGGCCATTGGAGGGTGAACCAACAGCAAAAGGAAGACCTTTCTGTCTCTCTCTCTCTCACTGTCCACTCTGCCTGTCAAAAAAAAAAGATGTCCTCAGGGTTTACTCTCTGTCCATTCAGAAAGCAGGGATCCTACGGGTTCCTTTCTTCTCACCTCTCTCCCCCACAGCCCTGGACAAGTGCATTGTCACTTAAGGGACCAGGCCTGAGCAGGTGGTGGTTGTAGGGCCTGAACTTAGATTCTGCCCAGTGAAGCCCCTCGGCTTGCCCAGGGTGGGGGCCTGTTCACGTTTAATGAGCGAGAGAAGGAATCCATTTTAGAAGGTGTGGTAGGGAAGAGGAGGAGCCACGCTCTGCTGAGTGGGGTAAAAGCCTGCAGACCCTCTGGTCAACCTGCTTGCTGATTGAGGCTCCCTGCCCAGACCTCTGCTTCAGCCGCTCCTGGGGGTTCATCTCTCCCAGAGCTTGGACCTTGGCTCTGGGGAGGCAGGGAGGGGGCATCAGCGAAGGTGCAGTGACAGATGGCACCTCTTCCCCAGCCCCAGCTTCACAGGTGCACTCAGCCCGAAGAGAAGACGCAGCTCCCAGCGAAGGTGAGCTAGTCCTGGCACTGGGAGCAGCTGTGTTTTCATTTTGTGTTTTCCAAATGTCTTACCTCCAAAGTCAAATCAGAATAAATGCTATATGGTTCATCAAGTTGTCTCTGTGTGTTGTGTGTTGCTTTTGTGGTTTCTTATTCTCTCTTTTCAGCTGGGGTCCTTTGTCCCAACACACACAGACTCAGCACACAGAAATGCTAGGAATTTCATCATTATCTAAAACCAGAAGGAGGGAGAGGGAGGGGTGGGGAGTGCAGGAGGGGGCAGGCGGCCTCTGGGGGAGGAGCCCAGGTGTGGAGGGGAAAAAGAATAAGGCAGTGCCCTCTGCATTGTACTCCTCCCACCAAACCCCGCAGGCCCCAGCCCTGCCCAGCCCTAGAGATGGCCTTGGCTTCTAAAGGGTGAGGGATGTCAGCAGAAATGGCTGCAACAGAGGTTCTTGTCTTCGCAAAAAAAATAATTCAGGTGGCCGGCGCTGCAGCTCACTAGGCTAATTCTCCGCCTGCGGCGCCAGCACCCCGGGTTCTAGTCCTGGTCAGGGCGCCGGATTCTGTCCCAGTTGCTCTTCTTCCAGTCCAGCTCTCTGCTGTGGCCCGGGAGTGCAGTGGAAGATGGCCCAAGTGCTTGGGCCCTGCACCCGCGTTGGAGACCAGGAGACCTGGCTCCTGGCTTCTCATCAGCGCATTGCACCGGCTGCAGCGCACCGGCTGCAGCAGCCACTGGGGGGTGAACCAACAGCAAAGGAAGACCTTTCTCTCTGTCTCTCTCTCTCACTGTCCACTCTGCCTGTCAAAAAAAAAAAAAAAAAGAAAGAAAGAAAGAAAGAAAGAAAGAAAAGAAAAGAATGAAAGAATTCAGGCATGAGACCGAGAGGAGTGGGAAGCAAGGTAGCAAGGTGTAATGGGGCAGGGGCCTCCATCAGAAAGGGTGGGAGCTCTCCAGACGGAACCCGAGAGAGAGCCCAGCCGGTCAGACCGGGGAAGGCAGGGTCACATGGTGTAATGACAGGCCAGGCGGGCGGCCCAGCAAAGAGCAGAGAGCTGAGAGCCTGGCTTACAAGGGAGCGGGGCCCAGCGCTCCCTGTGGTTTCTCCTTCCCCCTCCCTCTTCTCCTGTCTGCTGGGTGTGAAGAAGGTGGAATCCCCTGGGACTTCATTCCCAGTGATATCAGACTGGGCCGCCCACTCGGCATTGAGCAGATTGCACTAGGCAGTCGACGAGTGGAAGGCCGACTCTGTGGTCCCAAACCTGCTCCTGTTGCTCCACTTGCAAGCCGGCAGGAGGACAGTGAAAGGAGACAGAGTAGCCGCGGTGGGTCAGGGAGGACAGTGCGTCCTGAAACCGCGTAAGTGTCAGCACCAGCCCACGACAAGTCAAAGAGAGTAGGTAGCCTTCGTCGGTGCGCTTGTTACGGTTACACTGGCACCTTGACCCCAGAACTCCAGCTTCCAGAACTGCAAGTCAGTCCATTTCTGCTGTTCAGGCTCCCAGTTTGTGATACGTTGTTACAGCAGCCCTAGGAAAATAATCCAGAAACTGAGACCTCGGGGCCTGGCTAGAATTAGTTACGCAACACGTAATCCTGTCTGCAGGTCAGGTTCTGCCTGTACCACATGGGATCAGGATCCTGTGAATTCTACAAGCATTTTAGTCAGAGATGAACAAAATACAGCTCCCGGCCTTGCAGAGACTGAATCAGTGGCACCACAAAGAGTGTTTGTTGCCATTTAGGGTCAGTGGAAGGATCAAGGCGGTGACGGGCATCTGTGTAGTAGGCAGGTGGTTAGCCTGGTGGTTAAACTGATCGTAACCCATATTGGAGCACCTGGGTTCAATACCCATCTCTGGCTCCTGACTCCAGCTTCCTGCTAATGTAGACCCTGGGAGGCAGTGGTGATTGGTCCCTGCCACCCATGTAGGAGACCTGGATTGAGTTTGTGGAAGCCAGCTTCAGCCCCATCCAGCCCCGGCCATTGTGGGAATTTGGGGTGCGAACTGCAGATAGCAGCACTCTCTCTATTCTCTCTCTCTCTCTCAATTACACAACATTTTTATTTGCTCTCTTTCCCTAGCGTGAAGACCATCTCCCGAGGTTCAAGGTCAGCTGCATCAGCATTCAAAGGCAGACTTGCCCTTCATTGTGTCTGTGTTTTGAAAAGAATAATCTATATATTTGAGAAGTAGAGTTTCAGAGAGGGAGGGAGAGACAGAGAGGGCTCTTCCACCACTGGTTCACTCCCCAAATGGCCGCAACAGCCAGGGCTAGGATAGGCCCAAGCCAAGAGCCTTGAATGCCACTTGGGTCTCCTACATGGGTAGCAAGGGCCCAAGCACTTGAGTCATCATCCACTGTCATCCCAGGCACATTAGCAGGCGCTGACTCTAAAGAGGAGCAGCCAGGACTTGAACTGGCACTCTGGGATGGGCTGCCGACATGGCGAGCGGGGGTTTAACCTGCTGCACCACCACATCAGCCCTTTAAAAAACAAAAACAGGGGCCAGTGCCTTGGCTCACTGGGCTAATCCTCCGCCTTGCGGCGCTGGCACATCGGGTTCTAGTCCCGGTCAGGGCGCCGGATTCTGTTCCGGTTGCCCCTCTTCCAGGCCAGCTCTCTGCTGTGGCCAGGGAGTGCAGTGGAGGATGGCCCAAGTGCTTGGGCCCTGCACCCCATGGGAGACCAGGAGAAGTACCTGGCTCCTGCCATCGGATCAGCGCGGTGCGCTGGCCGCAGTGCGCCGGCTGCGGCGGCCATTGGAGGGTGAACCAACGGCAAAGGAAGACCTTTCTTTCTCTCTGTCTCTCTCTCTCTCACTATCCACTCTGCCTGTCAAAAAAAAAAAAAAAAACAAAAAAACAAAAAAAAAAAAAAAAACAAAAAAAAAAACAGGGCCAGCCTTGTGGTGTAGTCCATAAAGCTGCCGCCTGCATCATGGAAGCAGGCATCTCTCCCTCTCTCTCTGTAACTCTGCCTTTCAAATAAATAAAAAAATCTTTTGTTTGTTTGTTTGTTTTTTTAAAGTACTTTCCAAAATTATTTCATTTCATTTCATTTCATTTCATTTTATGAGAGAGAGGTCTTCCATCTGCTGCTTCCCTCCCCAAATGGCCACAATGGCCGGAGCTGGACCAATTTGAAGCCAGGAGCCAGGAGCCTCTTCCGGATGTCCCATGTGGACTTGGGCCATCTTCCACTGCTTTCCCATGTGCAGTAGCAAGGAGTTGGATCACTCAAACTGGTGCCCATATGGGCATCACAGGAAGCAGCTTTACTTGCTACACCACACACCGCCTCTTATTTATTTATTTAAGAGGGGGAGACAGAGAGGAGATCGAGAGCGAGAGTGAGAGCGAGATGGAGACAGCACAACAGCAGGGGTGGGCCAGACGGACACCAGGAGCCAGAAGCTCCATTGCAGCCACATGGGAGTGAACGGGTGGATGGACGATCTCTGTCGTCTGTCTCTCTCTGTGACGCTGCCTTTCAAATCAAGCAGTCAATATTTTCTTTTTTTAAGATTTTATTTATTTATTTATTTGAAAGTCAGAGTTACTCAGAGAGAGAGGAGAGGCAGAGAGAGATAGAGAGAGAGGTCTTCCATCTGCTGGTTCACTCCCTTGATGGCTGCAACGACTGGAGCTGCGCCAATCCGAAGCCAGGAGCCAGGAGCTTCTTCCGGGTCTCCCATGCGGGTACAGGGTCCCAAGGACTTGGGCCATCTTCCACTGCTTTCCCAGGCCATAGCAGAGAGCTGGATCAGAAGTGGAGTATCTGGATCTCGAACCAGCATCTATATGGGATGCCGGTGCTTCAGGCCAGGGCGTTAACCTGATGTGCCACAGTGCCAGCCCCCAATCTTTTCTTCTTTTTAAAGCAGTGGGATTACTACAGTTTAAGAAGAGACCCCTGGTGATCCTGGAAGCCCTGTCAGGCCAAGGACAGGGAGGGGTGGGGCCAGGCAGTGAGCCACGTGACCCAATCTCAAGAATACCAGTGTGTTTGCTGAGGAAGCTCCCGGCTTCGATCTCCTTCCCACTGTTGCTGTGGCAATGGAATACAATGATGTCACGAACCACTTACCACAAAGCCGAATAGTAACTACACAGGGAAACTGCCACAGTGGTTGGAGTCATAAAAGCGAGCTGTGAATCAGATGTGATTAGACATATAAGGGAAGAAATCAGAAGTAACAATCCGGGTTTTAAAAATAGGTCTTTTTGGGGTCAGAAAAAATATTTTAAAACAATTTTTTTTTCAGTTTGAGAGGCAGAGAGGGAGATGAGCAGACAGAAAGGTCTCCCGTCTGCAGGTGCACTACTCAGACACCTGCAACAGCCAGGGCAGGGCCAGGTCAAAGCCAGGAGACTGGAACTCCATCCAGGTCTCCCAGGTGGGTGGCAGAGACCCAGGTATGCGGTTACCAACTGCTCACTGGCAGAGACTGGATCCCAGGCACTCTGATATGGGAAGCAGGCCCCCAAGCAGCCGCTCAGCCCTCCTCCACAATGCCTACCCCTCCATGAGTTGTTAATGGCAATTATTTTTATTTATTTAAAAGACAGTTACAGAGAGAGGTAGAGACAGAGAGAAAGAGAGAGAGGTCTTCCATCTGCTGGTTCACTCCCCAAATGGCTGCAATGGCTGGAGCTGGGCCCATCTGAAGCCAGGAGCCAGGAGCTTCTTCTAGATCTCCCATGTGGGTGCAGGGGCACAAGCACTTGGGCCATCTTCTACTGCTTTCCCAGGCCACAGCAGAGAGCTGGATTGGAAGAGGAGCAGCCAGGACTAGAACTGGCACTGATATGGGATGCCCACACTTCAGGCCAGGGCTTTAACCCTCTACGCCACAGCGCCAGCCCCTCTCCTATATATATTTTTAAACTGAATGGTCTAAAGCATACAGTGGTAGGTGAGCACAGCGGGCTGTACCCAGCACAGACACAGGTTGATCCCTTCTAGTTACGCATTCATATGAGAATGAAAAGCAGCCTGAACAGACACGGGCGAGCACATCCGCGATGGTGCCAAGGCTCGTGGCTCCAAGGGCCACCCCCTTGCCTGCCTTAATTTTATTTACCTATATTGTCTAATTTTTCCAAATTAACTTAGAATTTGAGAGGATAAGTTCAGAAGCAGAGACAACGTCTAATGAACAGGAATTCCAGGAAGAGAGAAGCCAGCTCAGCGCCTCAGAGTTGATCCATGACACGCCCCCAAAGGGCAGGGGTCGGGGTCTCAATCTGGTCACTCACATCACACACACGGCCCTTCCGCCTCCTGTCCCCGTCTCACACCAATTTGGAGAGCAGCTCTGGTCAGGCCACAGGGATGCCTTCACACGCACACGTGCACACACACACACGCACCCAAGAACGTCATTACGTAATCACTCCAGGGATCCTTCCCTGGACAGAGAAAAGTAACGGCAGCTTTTAAGTAGCAGCTTGTCTCGCCAAGCCAAAAATTAGGCTCTGTCTCTCCAGGCAGCCTGCTACGTTATTAACAGCTAAGAGACCATTCAAGCCTGCCCCAACAGCTTGGAAGCAGCAGAGAGCTGGGTACTGCTGGTGTGGTGCAGCGGGGTAAGCTGGCGTCCATCCGCTTCTGATCCAGTTTCCTGCTAATGTTCCTGGGAAGGCAGCAGTGAAGGCTCAAGTACCCTGGCCCCTACTACCCATGTGGGAGACCCAGATGGAGTTCCTGGCTCCTGGCTTTGGCCTGGCCCAACGAGGCTGTTGTTCCCATTTGTCAGTGGGGGTGGGGTGAACCAGCAGATGGAGGCCATGCCAGCTGTGCTCTCAGGACCCCGATCCCCGCACCACACGCCTCGGCCACCCCTCTCCTGCCAGCTGTGCCCTCGGGACCCGGATCCCCACACGGCACGCCTCGGCCACCCCTCTCCTTACAGAGAAGCTGCCGAGTGTGGCACCAAGCTCAAGGGTGCCCATCCAGTGGGCTCCCAACTCAGCTCATAGCCTGGTCATCCCTTTGGTGCCCTTCTCACTGTGCTTTTTGCGAGAGCTTGTCAGATTGTGAGTGACTTTGCACAGAAAGGTAGGGAGGAGGTGGTTGTGAACCAAAGTGGCTCTCTGGGTGCATCTGGAAGCTTCCTTGGTGTGAATGCTCTCCCTGTGACTGACAAAGCTGCCAACCTGACGTCAACGCAAGAACTTAACAATTAATTAATTTTATTTGAAAGGCACTGTGTGGCAGAGAGTAGAGGGAGAGACAGAGAGATCTTCCATCTACTGGTTCATACCCCAAATGCTTGCAACAGCCAGGGTTGGGCCAGGTAGAAGCCAGGAGCCTGGAACTCCATCTGATGGACCCAAGTACTTGGCATCTTCGGCTGCCTCTCTTCAGCTTGGAGCTGTCCAGGCGTCTGCTGACCACAGTAACCACGCGGCCTGAGGCTCGGGGAAGTATACGGCGCTGTTGGGCACCATTGTGCACCAGCTGAAACATCTCTTCCGCAGGCAACTGCCCAGACCACATACGGAGAGAAGCAGAGATCAGTGTCCCGTCAGGATTTCCACTGTGCGTGGGATGCCCAGTCCGGGCGTTGTGACTCGGCTGCAAGCGCTCACCCAGTGGAGCTGCTATTGGACAGGCTTTCCGCGACAGAGTCGCCGGCCAGAGGCTGCCTTGAACGAAACATTAGCGATGCCTCCCTCTTTCCTCCACCCTGCAACCCGTGCCTCCTGAACGGTGCTGAATCCCACCCTCCCCAGCCGCTCGGTATCTGTGATTGGACCAGAGACTGTTGCCAAGAGACCGAAGACTTGGGAACCCCAGAAGAAATCTGTCCTGCAATACTAATGAGAGAGGAAAAAAAGATGTTTGAAAAATTCCCTTCAACAGCCAAGAAGAGCTGACCCCATTTGTACCCTTTCCTACCAAGCCCCCCCCCCAAAAAAAAAAAACACACATAAGTCAGATATCAGTGGTATTTTGAGAAGAAAATGAGGAATAAGCTGGACAGAGCCTCCTTTTCCTGCCCCTCAGAAGAGTCTTGGCTTAGGAACCCAGCACATACAAATCCTTTCACACTATATTCTCATTTCCTTCCTTTTTTTTTTTTTTTTTTTTTTTTTGGCAGGCAGAGTGGACAGTGAGAGAGAGAGAGACAGAGAGAGAAAGGTCTTCCTTTGCCGTTGGTTCACCCTCCAATGGCCGCCGCTGCAGCCGGCGCACCGCGCTGATCCTGGCAGGAGCCAGGAGCCAGGTGCTTTTCCTGGTCTCCCATGGGGTGCAGGGCCCAAGCACCTGGGCCATCCTCCACTGCACTCCCTGGCCATAGCAGAGAGCTGGCCTGGAAGAGGGGCAACCGGGACAGAATCCGGCGCCCCAACCGGGACTAGAACCCGGTGTGCCGGCGCCGCAAGGTGGAGGATTAGCCTATTGAGCCACGGCGCCGGCTCATTTCCTTCCTTTTTTAAAAAAAATTTTATTTATTTCAAAGTCAGAGTTACACAGAGAGAGGAGAGGCAGAGGGAGAGAGAGAGAGAGGTCTTCCATCCAATGGTTCACTCCCCAGATGGCCTCAATGGTGGGAGCTGCGACGATCTGAAGCCAGGAGACCTTCAGGTCTCCCACACGGGTGCAGGGGTCCAAGGACTTGGGCCATCTTCTACTGCTTTCTCAGGCCATAGCAGGGAGCTGGATTGGAAGAGGAGCAGCGGGACTAGAACCAGCACTGATATGGGATCCTGGCGCTTCAGGCCAGGGTGTTAACTCACTGCTCCACAGCACCGGCCCCTCTCATTTCCTTTTTTAATATATAAATATTTATATATTTATCTGAAAGCCAGAGTTACACGGAGAGAGGAGAGGCAGAGAGAGAGAGAGAGAGAGGGCTTCCATCTGCTGGTTCACTCCTCAACTGACTGCAACGGCAAGAGCTGAGCTGATCTGAAGCCAGGAGCCAGGAGCTTCTGCCTGGTCTCCCACATGGGTGCAGGGGCCCAAGCACTTGGGCCATCTTCTACGGTTTTCCCAGGCCATAGCACAGCGCTGGATCAGAAGTGGAGCAGCTGGGACTCAGAATGGCACCGACATGGGATGCCGGCACTGCAGGCGGCAGTTTTACCCAGCCCCAAGATTTAGCTTTTAAAACAGTCTAATATATTGCTTCTTGGCCTTTTGACTAAGATTAAGTGTAAAACAGTCTAATATGGCTTTTGTAGTTATCTCCTTTAGGTGAGCAATTAATTTAAAATATCTGAATATGTCATTATACAGTACTTTAAAAATTGGTTTTGCAGTAAATAATAAAAGAGCAGTTGGCTATCCCTTTTTATCTGTAAGAGTCATGTGTTTATAGTGTTTCTCTATTTTTTAGAAAAACAACTTAAAAACAGGCTACTACTAATTTTGGAAATCTAAGTGGAATTTTTGTGCCTACTGGTGCCAAAAAGCACATTTCTTACTCCAGGATACAATTTGTGTAGCTCTGTTTCTACAAAACGCAGTTCTGAATTAAAACAACTAGACCTGCAGATTGAATATTGCAGAATATGAATTCACTACCACCTTTAAAATAAGAAATTTGCCACTAGACTATGACATAGAGGTAAGTGTTGAGTGCAGTGGGTGAAACTCTGCTGGGGTTGCCTGCATCCTGTATTGGAGTGCCTGCTTCACCTCCTTTCCAGCTTCCTGTGAAAGTGCACCCCGGGAGGCAGCAGCTAAAGGAGCAGATACCTGGGTCCTTGACACCCACATGAGAGACCCAGCTGGAGTCCCAGTCTCCTGGGTTCAGCTTGGCCCTAGTATGTTGCTCTGCCTTTCAAATAAATAATCATTCAAGAAAATCCATCAAGTGACATTTAAGAGAATATGATTTATGAACGACTTGCTTCAATCTATGTCTTGAACGTGCACATGTGTCGAGGGCTCTAGTCTATGCCGGAATCTGGCACCAGGAGATAAGTGCTCTAAGGAGCAAAGGAGCACCAGGCTTGCTGGAGTTTTCTCATGGGGCAAGCTGAATTAGATCTTTTTTTTTTTTCCTTTTTTTTGACAGGCAGAGTGGACAGAGAGAAAGGTCTTCCTTTGCTGTTGGTTCACCCTCCAATGGCCGCAGCCAGGTGCTTCTCCTGATCTCCCACGGGGTGCAGGGCCCAAGTGCTTGGGCCATCCTCCACTGCACTCCCTGGCCACAGCAGAGAGCTGGCCTGGAAGAGGGGCAACCAGGACAGAATCCGGTGCCCCGACCGGGACTAGAACCTGGTGTGCCGGTGCCGCAAGGCGGAGGATTAACCTAGTGAGCCGCGGCGCCGGCCCTGAATTAGATCTTGTGCTTCCAGAGGTCACTCTCTTTAAGAAGCATGCATGTTGGCCTGCGCCGTGGCTCACTAGGCTAATCTTCCGCCTGCGGTGCCGGCACCCCTGGTTCTAGTCCCGGTTGGGGCGCCAGATTCTGTCTCTGTTGCTCCCCTTCCAGTCCAGCTCTCTGCTGTGGCCCGGGAGGGCAGTGGAGGATGGCCCAAGTGCTTGGGCCCTGCACCCGCATGGGAGACCAGGAGGAAGCACCTGGCTCCTGGCTTCAGATCGGCGCATCGCGCCGGCCGTAGCAGCCATTTGGGGGTTGAACCAATGGAAGGAAAACCTTTCTCTCTGTCTCTCTCTCTCTTATTGTCTAACTCTGCCTGTAAAAAAAAAAAAAAAAAAAAAAAAAAAGCATGTTGCAATCCGCTCTGCAGGTTTTCTTTCTGCCCTAATGGGCCTTGCCGGGTAACAATGCAAAGCACAGTGAAAGGTACCCAGGGCAGCTCTGGGCACTCCTGCCCCAAGCATTCTCTGTCCTCAGGAAGTGGAAATACGCCAAGCACACCTGGGAAAACGTCTCCTGCCGTCATAATTAATAAACAGGAAGAGCAATAAAAAGACTGCCCACAGTGAGGGTCACAGGTTAAGGAGTTCTTGGAAGTAATTTAGTTTGAGACAGGACAATCGTTACGTTCTTTGTTAGTGGTGGAGGCAGCTGACATGGCTGGTTTTCTGGCCCTAAGCTCTTGGGACTGCTGGGTGCAATCTCCACAGCTATGTGTAGTCATTACGGTACTCAGGGTCCCAAGGGAGGCAAATGGGACGCCAGCTGGTGGGATGCAGGCGGGGGGGGGGGGGCAGGACTGGGCAGGGAGCAGTGTGCCAGTCAGAGAGGTGCCCTGGCTGCCTGCGAAGTCACACATTGCACTCTGACGTGGCTTTGTCCACAGTCACATCAATATTTATGTGCTGACTGTAACTGCCTTTGAAGCCTTCTTCCTCCTCTTGACGTTCCGGGAGGCACAGAAGATACAAATGCTAACGTAAGTTTTCATGTGACTTTTTGGGTGAAAAACACTTTCCCCCATACTTATAAAATTTTTACTTCATTGTTGGTCTTTCAGAATGGACAAGGCCTTTAAAAAGCTTATCACTCCATTTTACTTTTCATATTTTCTTCTGTATAAACTTTCTATATTGTAATGTTAATAGCATATGCTTTTTTAAATATTTATTTTATTTATTTGAAAGGCAGAATTACAGAGAGAAAGAGGGAGAGGCAGAGAGAGAGAGAGAATCTACCATCTGCTGGTTCACTCCCCAAATGGCTGCAGTGGCCAAGGCTGGGCTAGCCAGGAGCTTCATCTGGATCCCCTACGTGGGTGTAAGGGTGCAAGAACTTGAGCCATCTTCTGCTGCTTTCCCAGGTGCATTAGCAGGGAACTGGATCAGAAGTGGAGCAACCTGGACTCGAACTGGTGCCCATATCGGATGCCAGCATTACAGGCAGTGGCTTTACCTGCTACACCACAACACTGGCCCCACATGTGCTTTTCAATGTGACATATTAGACTATCTGAGCCACCACTAGGTTCTAAATCCTTTTTTAAAAAGATTTATTTATTTATTTGCATGGCAGATCAAAGAGGGGTGTGGTGAGAGAGAGAGAGATCAAGATCTTCATGCCCTGGTTCACTTCCCAAATGGTTGAAAGAGCCAGGGCTGGGCCAGGCCAAAGCCAGGAGCCAGGAACTTCATTCGGGTCTGCATGGGAGGCAGGAACCCAAGCACTTACTCCATCATCTGTTGCCTCCCAGGTACATTAACATTAAGCTGGATGGGGAGGGGAGAAGCAGGAACTGGGAACTTGAACCTGAACTGAAACTCTGATAAGGGATTCAGGTGTCACAGTTGGTGGCTTAACCCACTGTGCCACAGTG
Organism: Oryctolagus cuniculus; assembly: GCF_051225735.1. NCBI lineage: Eukaryota > Metazoa > Chordata > Mammalia > Lagomorpha > Leporidae > Oryctolagus > Oryctolagus cuniculus. The sequence continues at coordinate 141,997,903 of NC_142873.1, read as the reverse complement.
CTGTCCCCTGAAGCATTCTTTATTGCCCTATTTTAATACAATTACACTGCAAGGGAAAAAACTGAGATAATATTATGGAATTGACTCAGAAGGAAAAGCGAGGAAGCAGGTAAGAGAGGCCACATTTAGAACATTCAGCAGGAATTCCAGGAGTTGAAAATGAGGCAAATGGAAATACTTGAAGAAATAAGGGCTGAGGATTTTCCGCAAAGAGAAGAAAGATACAGGCTGTCAGCTTGAAAGTAACCGAGGACTGAGCAGCTTCAATAAAAATAAGTCATCAAAGGCATCAGACCGATAGCGGCGCTAACCTCTGCAAGGGCTGGGACGGCTTTCATGCTCAAAGTAGATTTTACCCTTAGCTGGAAGGCATGCATTTTTAATAAGGATTCTGGGTCTGTGTATTTCATATGCAATCAGTAACTATTTTTAAGAGTCTAACCAGCCTTAAGTATTGCCTTTCTGAAGGGGAAGCCAATTATTTGGAAGCCAGGGAGGGAAGTCAACTGGGAGTGAGCAGCCTCTTAATCACCACTAGGCTATCTGCCCCCCCCCCACCCTACCCGGAGCCAAAGCCCAGGGGGTGAGAGAGAGCTCAGAGGAGTGCATCGGAAACTCCTAGAATAGACGGAGACATCAGCTGCTGGCAGCACCTGCTCCTGTTTCCCATGTGCTGATGAGAGGCCCCAAGTCGTAACTGATCTCAGCCCCACGGCAACCAAAGGAGGCTGAGCTATTATTATTTTCCTTGCAAGGCATCTCAGGCTTAGACGGAGTAAAGCCGGTGTTGTGGCACAGCAGTTCAAGCGCCGCTTGTGACATCAGCATCCCAAATGTGAGCACCGGTTAGAGGCCCCGCTCCACTTCCAATCCAGCTCTCCGCTAATGCACCTGGGAAAGCAGTAAGAAGATGGTCGGAGTATTTCGGCCCCTGCCACCTACCAGGGAGACCCAGATAGCTCCTAGCTTCAGCCCGGCCCAGTACAAGTCACTGTGCCCATTTGGGGAGTAAACCAACTGATGGAAGATCTCTCCTACCCTACCCCAACTCTGCCTTTTAAATGAACAAATAAATCTTAAAAAAAAAAAAAAAAAGAAAAGAAAAGGGCCAGTGTTGTGGCACATCAGATTAAGCCACTGGCTGCAACACTGGCATCCTATATGGGCATTGCTTTCAGCTGAAGAGTACCAGTTGGAGTCCCAGTTGCTCCACTTCTCATCCAGCTCCCTGCTAAGGCACCTGGGAAAGCAGAAGAAGATGGGCCATGTGCTTGGGGCCCTTGTACCTTTATGAGAGATCTGTATGGAGTTCCAGGCTCCTGGTCTCAGTCTGTGCCAGTCCACTCCATTGCAGCCATTTGGAGAATGAAGCAGCAAATGGAAGATCTTTTGCTGTTTCTCCTTCACCCTCCGTAACTCTGTCTTTCAAATAAATAAGCAAACCTTTTTTAATAGGGAGAGAGGAGAGACAGAGAGATAGATATTCCGCCTACTAGTTCACTCCCCAAATGGCTACAATGGCTGGGGATAGACCAAGCCAAAGCCTGGAGTCCGGAGCTTCTTCTGGTTCATGCATGTGGGTGCAGGGGCCCAAAGTTTTCCAGGCACATTAGCGGGGAGCTGGATTGGAAGTAGGGCAGGTGGGACTTGAACCGGCATGTATATGGGACACTGGCACTGTAGACATCGGCTTAACCTGCTGCACCACAGGACCCACCCCATAAATAAATCTTAAACACACACACACACACACACACACACACAATAAGAGGTGCCAGACCTGTGGCATACATAGCTGGTTAAGCTGCCACCTGCGGTGCTGGCATCCTGGATAAACACCAGTTTGAGACCTGGCTGTTCCACTTCTGATCCAGTTCCCTGATAATGCACCTGGGAAGCCAATGATCCAAGTGCTTGGGCCCTGCACCCACATGGGAGACCCAGAAGAAGCTCCTGGCACCTGGCTTAGGCCTGTCCCAGCCCCAGCAGTTGCAACCATTTGGGGAGTGAACCAGAAGATGGAAAACCTCTCTCTATCTGTCTCTCCTTCTCTCTCTCTCTCTCTCTCTCTCTCTCTCTCTCTCTCTCTCTCCCTCTCTCTCTCTCTCTGTGTGTGTGTGTGTAAGTCTGCCTTTCAAGTAGATAAAGTAAATTCTAAAAACAACATGAAAGAGTAAGCCACTGCAGGAGGATAATATCAAACACAAGTGATAACAGCAGCTAACACATATTGAATGCCCAGTACGCGAGAAGTTTTGTTCCAAAAACTTGTTACATGCAGCATGCAGGTATTAACTTATTTCATACAACAACCCTACGAGGAGGTAGGGCTGGTTAATTCTATTTTACAGTTGAGGAAACTGAAGCCCAAACATGGTAAGACAAGACCTTGGTCCAAGCAGACAGGTAGTAAAGCTAAGATGTGAACTACAGTGAACAGAGCCTGTTCTCTGCATTCCACACTTTGCACGCAGGGTGAGCGCACAGAGGGAGATGGGATATGCTGCATCTGAGGATGACAGAGTCAGGGAGGAACAGGACAGAAAACATTGCACAGTGAATAGGATTTTGCTAAGAGCAAGCGTGTTCCAATGGAAGCAACACGTGAGCAGGTTGGAAGGACTGTATGTGGCCTGGGGACGAGGGGTTCCGAGGACAGGAAGTGGGAAGGAGGGCGTTCCCATTGGAGGAGGGTCTCTGATGGTCTTTTATGTACTTGAGCTTTAATCCCAGACTGTGAAGGTGTAACTCGTCTGCTCTGTCTTCAGTATCTTCGTGTGTTCAGTGGAGATGACAGTAGGACTTTTCTCACGGGTCCATGGGGAGGATTAAATGAGATAATTCACTGAAAGCACTTGCACAGTGCCCAGAATGAAAATCTCAATATACGCTGGCTGTAATAGTTACTACACAGGCAGCAGCAGTTACCCTCTCACATGTCAGTACCGGGTGTAACTCTTTGGTTTCAAGTGATGGAAACCCAGACCACGGGGCAGGAGTTTGGTGTAGAGGTTAAGACAGCACTTGGAAGCGTGTATCCCATACCAGGGTGCCACGTTCAAGTCCTGGCTACTCCACTTCCAGTCCAGCTCCCTGCTGCGGTGCACCCTGGGAAGCAGTCGGTAATGGCTCAGGTCCTGGTTCCCTGCTCTCCATGTGGCGATCCAGACGGAGAGCTGGGCTCTTGGGTTTGGCCTGGTCCAGTCTCCTCTGTTGTGGGCCTTTGGGGAGTGAACCTGTGGATGGAAGGTCTCTGTCTGTCTCTGTCTCTCTGCCTTTTGAACAAAATTAAAATAATTTTTAAAAATATTTATTTTATTATTTTGAAAGGCAGAGTTACAGACAGAGAGAAAGAGGAAGAGACAGAGAGAGGTCTTCTAGCTGCTGGTTCACTTCCCAAATGGCTGCAAAGGCCAGGGCTGGGCCAGGCCAAAACCAGGAGCCAGGAGCTTCTTCTGGGTCTCCCACTTGGGTGCAGGGGCCCAAGGACTTGGGCCATCTTCCACTGCTTTCCCAGGCACATTATCAGGGAACTGGATCAGAAGTGAAACAAGCGGCACTCAAACCCGTGCCCATATGGATGCCAACACTGCATGTGGCAGCTTAACCTGCTACACCACAATGTCAGCCCCCAAAATAAATTAAAATATATACATACGTGTGTGTGTGTGTGTGTGTGTGTGTATTTAGCCAGACTCATGCTTTTTTTCTTGTTCTGGAATTCTCACATGGCCATGAAAGTGATGAGGTCTCAGGAACAGTTGGATTCAGGGGCTCAGAGGCCACCAAGTCTAAGTCTCTCAGCTCTGCTTCTCTCTGCCTGCACGATATTGTTTCAGAAGTACATTGGGTTCATGAGGGCCAGCAGCTATGGAGTCTCTCATCTTTACCACCCAACTCTCTCTCTCTTTTTCTTTTTTCTTTTTTTTTTTTTAAAGATTTTATTTATTTATTTGAGAGGTAGAGTTACAGGCAGTGAGAGGGAGAGACAGAGAGAAAGGTCTTCCATCTGCTGGTTCACTCCCTAAATGGTCACAACGTCCGGAGCTGGGCAGATCTGAAGCCAGGAGCCAGGAGCTTCTTCCGGGTCTCCCACACAGGTTCAGGGGCCCAAGTGCTTGGGCCCTCCTCTAGTGCTTTCCCGGGCCATAGCAGAGAGCTGGATCAGAAATGGAGCAGCCGGAACTAGAACCGGCACCCATATGGGATGCCGGCACCACAGGTGGAGGATTAACCTACTGCACCACAGTACCAGCCCCTATAACTCTGTCTTTCAAATAAATAAAATATTTTTTAAATGTACTTTGATATAATGTGGCCAGGGAGGTGGGGACCTTTGAGACTGGAGAGGGGCTGGCCTTTGGGGAAGCAGTTAAGCTACTTGGGATGACCACATCCCGTATCAGGGTGCCTGGATTCCCGTTCTGCCTTCTCTTCCAATTCTAGCTTCAGTCTGGCCCAACTCCAGCTATTGTGGGCATTTGGGGAGTGAACCAGCATATGGAAGATAACTCTTTCCCTCTGTCCCTATGTCTTTCAAATAAAATGAAAACTAAATGAATAGGAAGAAAAAAAAAAAGGACTCGAGAACTCTCGTTTGAAGCATAGGTATGTGGGGGAGAGAGGGACAGAAAGGGGAGATGTAATTTTGGGCAGATGAAACAAGAGTTCACCCCAACTTCAGTCCCTTTTGGAAAAGAAGCGCACCTGGATGCAGGCGTCCTGTGGGTTATGGTGGGTAAAGCTGCCTTGAGGGCCACCTGCATCCCGTATCAGAGCACCTGCTTGAGTTCTAGCTACTCAGCCTCCCAGCCAACTTCTCACTGATGGGAAGACAGTGAGTGAACTCATGTGGCGGCAAGTACGTGGGTGCCGGCCAGCCACGTGTGACCCCTGGGTGGTGTGCCGGCGAGTACATGGGTCCCGGCCAGCCACGTGTGACCCCTGGGTGGTGCGCCGGTGAGTACGTGGGTCCCGGCCAGCCACGTGTGACCCCTGGGCAGAGTTCCTTGCTCTGACTTCGACCTGGCCCAGCTCTGATTGTTGCAGCAGCCATTTGGAGAGTGAACCAGTGAATGGAAGATCTCTCTCTCTCTCTCCCTCTCTCTCTCTCTCTTTTTCCCTCACTCTTTCAAATAAATAAATAAATCTTCAAACAACAAAAAGTACATCTGGGGAGGACATTTGGCCTAGTAGTTAAGACACCTGTGCCCCACATCAGCGTGCCTGTATTTGATTCCGGGCTCTGGCCCTGAACTTCTGTTTCCCGCTCGTGCACACCCTGGAAATCAGCAGGTGCTCTGCCCTGAGTTTTTTTTCCTGGCTTCAACTCAGCCCAGTCTTGGCTGTTGCAGGCATTTGGGAAGTGAATAAGCAGATGGTAGTACCTCTCTCTCTCTCTCTCTCTCTCTCTCTCCTTCTCTCAAAAAATAAATAAATCAATACTTTTTTTTTTTTTTGACAGACAGAGTTAGACAGTGAGAGAGACAGAGAGAAAGGTCTTTCCTCCGTTGGTTCACCCCCAAAATGGCCACCACGACCGGCGCGCTGCAAGGATCTGAAGCCAGGAGCCAGGTGCTTCCTCCTGGTCTCCCATGGGGTGCAGGGCTCAAGCACTTGGGCCACAGCAGAGAGCTGGACTGGAAGAGGAGCAACCGGGACAGAATCTGGCACCCCAACCGGGACTAGAATCTGGTGTGCCGGCGCCACAGGTGGAGGATTAGCCTAGTGAGCCGCGGCGCTGGCCTCAATCAATACATTTTTGAAAGTACATCCTTGAGCGTGTTCCTTTTCACACAGGCACAGGATGAATGTCCTTAGGAAGATCCAGCATCAGTGACTAGGCTCTCCGAGTGTGCGTGTGTCTGCACACGCTCGTGTCTGCCCCTCTCCTCTAAGTACAGGTTTGGAAAGCTTTGTTTTTCCCCTCCAGAGTCTTGTGACATCTTTTTATCCCTGTTGTCTCAAGAGTTCATGCCAGTGTCACTTGACATGGACTGATTTTCAGCCAATTTCTGGGAACTCAGTGGGCCTCACTATGGCAACCAATGTTCTCGAGAGTTCTCCAACAGTTTTTTGAAGATTTCCTTCCTGTCTTTCATCTGTTCTTTCTGTAACTCCTGAGACTCAGATATTAGACTTCTTAGGTAGACTTTCTAATTTTCTGATAATTTCTCTCCTATGTTCTATCTCTGTCATTTTGCTCTACTTCCTGTGATATTCCTGTAATTTTATCACTTTCTCTTCTAATTGTCAGCTTCATTATCGCAATTTTATTATCAAGGTCTGTTTTATATGTGGGCAAAATATCATTTCAGACAGAGGGGGAAAAGTTTGAACTTTCCAAAAGCATCGCCACATGCAAAATAAAGAACAACATTCTTTCTGTAAGGTTGGTTTTCACAGTCACAGGTGAAATGTGGTTTGGCGGTTTGAACTTCACACAATCAACAGCTAAAACCAAGAGGTCTGTTTTTTTTTTTTTTTTTTTTTTTTTTTTTTAAGATTTATTTGTTTATTTATTTGAAGAGAGGGTCCAGGCCAAAACCAGGAGCCAGGAACTCCACCCAAGTCTCCCATATGAGTGTCAGGAGCTCAAGTACTTGGGCCATTATCTGCTGATTTCCAGGCGCATTAGCAGGGAGCTGGATCACAAGTGGAGCAGCTGGGGCTCCAACTGGCACTCTATGTTGGATGTCTGCATTGCAGGCAGTATCTTACCTTGCTGTGCCACAAGGCCAGGCTCCCAAGGTGCTTTTTTTTTTTTTTTTTTTTTTTTGCAGCTGCCAAAGTGCTGCTTTTACTGGCTTGTGTGGATCTAGTCATCATTTCATTTTGGACCAAACGAAGCCATATTTGGGAGCAACCAGAAGAGAAAACGTGGCTCTGCAGAGCCATCCATTAGTAGGCACACTGACAACATGTCAGACCTCTTAGCATCAACCTAGAAAGCTGCTAAATGCAAGAACACTGTCACAGGAGATGGATGACTGTGAAACCAGATCTTAGAAACCATTGTACTTACGTGGTACCAGTTATATGCCCCATTGAGAAATATCTGGAAGAACGCCTACGTCCCAAGGCAATCTGCAGGCATGAAATATTCATAGTGGTAATAAATACTTTGAAACCTATGAGATATTTCGGAAACACTGTGTTAGTCTGCGTCCTTACAGCTCAGAGAGGATACTGTCCAGCTGTCGATCTCTTCTAGGGGCCAGTGTTGTGGCACAGCGGGTTAAACAGCCACCTGTGACACTGGCAAGTGAGCGCCGGTTCAAGTCCTGGCTGCTCCACTTCCAATCCAGCTACCGGCTAATGCACCTCGGAAAGCAGCTGAAGGTGGCCCAAGTGCTTGTGCCCCTGCACCCTTGTGGAAAACCTAGATAGAGTTCCTGGACCCTATCTTTGGCCTAGACCAGCCCTGGACATTGCAAACATTTGGGGAGCAAACCAGTGGCTAGATCTCTCTCTCTCTCTCTCTCTCTCTCTGTGTGTGTGTGTGTGTGTGTGAGAGAGAGAGAGAGAGAGAGAGAGACTCTGCCCTTCAAATTAACAGAGAGAGGACGAGCATTGTCAGAGAGAGACTCGGGAGCTTTCTCTAACAGTTTCCCAATTCTTCCTGTCACTCAAGTCAGAACCATTGGTGGAGACTTGCTTCCTTGCTTGGCACTGTGCAAGTCACTGTGGATACAGACAACCGAAACAGACGGGAACCCTGTCCCCGTGGAGCTTTTCACTTCAGGGGGTAGAAAACACGACCGGTCCTCAGGATCGCCCATGCATCAACCAGAAGCATAGCGCCCAGTGCACATCCCGAAAAGCTGACACGTTGTTTATGAGCACTCGGAAGTGAATACTTAGCGTGTGAGTGTCACCCGCCTGGGGCCTCAGGGCAATGCTTTTCTGCTGGGACCCCCAGGAGAATTAGCCACTCAAAGAGGGAGAGGGAAGATTGTTGGCTGTGCCAGGGCCCTGGGGTACTAAAGAGCCCAGTTATTCAAGTACCTGGGGGAAGTCCTGTGACTGGAGTGAGCTGAGACAGGAGCCCCAGGCCCGAGGCAGCATAGGGAGTTTGTGGGATGGCCCAGTGAGAGGCATTTCTCCCTGGGCCCTAAGGAAGGGGAAAACATGATGTTATAGGAGCTTGGGAAGGTCACCCTGGAGGCAAGGTGACATGGAAACAATCAAGAAAGGATTTTCTATGGGGGGCCGGCACTGTGGCACAGTAGGCTAAGACAGCCTGCGGCATCCCATATTGGCACCAGTTTGTGTTCTGGCTGCCCTCTTCCAATCCAGCTCTCTGCTACGGCCTGGGAAAGCAGTAGAAGACGGCCCAAGTGCTTGGGCTCCTGCACTTGCATGGGAGACCGGGAAGAAGCTCCTGGTTCCTGACTTCAGATTGGCTCAATTCTGGCCCTTGTGGCCATTTTGGGATCTCTCTCTCTCTCTCCCTCCCTCTCCCTCTCCCTCTCCCTCTCCCTCTCCCTCTGCCTCTCTTTCTGTCTTTCCTTCTCTCTGTAACTCTGCCTCTCAAATAAATCAATCAATCTTTAAAAAATGTTAAATTAATTAATTTATTTGAAAGAGTGGCAGAGACAGTGAGAGACAAACAGAGAGAGAGAGAGGGAGGGAGATGTCTTCCCCTCTGCTGGTTCACTCCCCAAATGCCCAAGACAGCTGAGGTTGGGCCATATTGAAGCCAGAAGCCAGGAATTCCATGCAAGCCTCCCGCGTGGGTCCAGGTCTAAATACTTGAGCCATCTCCTGCTGCCTCTGAGGACACATTAGCAGGAAGCTGGATTGGACGTGGAGTAGCTGGGACTTGAACCAACACTCCAATTTGGGATGTCCGCGTCACAAGCAGCAGCATAACTTGCTGTGTCATAACAGTTGTCCTGACAGATTCTTTTTTGTGGGTTCACTCCCTAGTTGGCCTTAACAGCCAGGCAGGGCCAGGCTAACTCCAGGAGTCAGGAATTCCACACAGGTCCCCTTCATGGGCGGCAGGGACCTGAGTACTTGAGCCATCACCGGCGGCCTCTCAGGTGCACACTGGCAGGAAGCTGGGATCAGGAGCAGAGCTGGGACTTGAACCAGGCTCTCTGACATGGGATTCATTAGCTGCTGTCCCAGACGCCTGCCCCCAGGGCAGACTCTTGAAGAGGAGGGGCAGGATGCCCACGAAGAGCAAAGGGCACACTCACTAATGAAAAACAAGCGCACGAAACACACAGTGGAAGGTCTGAAAGACACTGGGTCACCCTAACACAGTTTGCCTTCTCAGGGAAGAGTGGGTTGGGGACTCGGCTATGAAATGCCACTGAGCGCTCAGCTCATGGGCTGTTACAGGGACAGCAAAGGCATCACATGTGTAATTAAATAAGTGGCCAAGTCAACACCTAAGTCCTGCTTTCATAAAAGCAAGTAGAGGTGAGATGGTTTCCCAGAAGCAGCCTGGAATGGGGATTCGGGTACAAGCAGGGAATTCAGATGCTGTCAGGGGACCCTGGCACGGGAGTGGGGAAGTGGCACAGCAAGGGGAAGACGGCATCGGGCCTGGGACTCCACAGCATCGCTAGGCAGCGGCAGGTGGGGGAGCCCCTGATCAGCCGTTGGCTGGGCATGCCAGGGCGGGGGCAGGGAGGAAGCGCCCAGCTGCTGCCATGGGCTGCTGCGGAGTCCAGCGGCTCCAGCGGCCAAAGAGCGGCCCCTGAAGAAGGTTGGAGGTGGGGGGGGGGGCACTGGACACCAAAGCACTGGCTCTGACAGGGAAGGAGCCCTCAGGAATGATCGAATGGATCCAAGGGATGGGGGTGGGGGAAGAGAGAGAGAGAGAGAGAGAGAGAGAGAGAGAGAATTTTCTATTTGCTGGCTCATTCCCCAAATGCCACAAAGCCAAGAGCCAGGAACTCCATCCCAGTCTCCTATGAGGGTGGTAGGGGCCCAAGTGCTTGGGCCACCTTCCGCTGCTATCCCAGGAGCATTAGCAGGAAACTGGATTAGAAGTGGGGCAGCCTAGTCTCAAACCAGTGACCAGATGGGATGCCAGCATCACAGGTGGGCAGCTTAAGCCGCTGCACTACAAGGCCAGCCAGCGACATGGTGGTTTTGTTCTTGGTTTTTGTTGTTGTTGTTGTTATTTTTAACTTTTATTCATTTGTTTAAATGTCAGAGGTAGAGAAAGCTCCCTGCCAATTCACTCTGCAAGTACCCATAACAGCCCCTAGGCCCTGAGGCCAAAGGCAGGAGCCAGAACTCGGTTCAGGTCAAGCAGATTCTTAAAGAACCTGTGATTCATGGATGGCAGGGACCCGGTCACCTGAGCCATCACTGCTGCCTCCCAGGGTCTGCGTGCAGGAGGCTGGAATCAGGATATTCAAGTATGAAACCAGATTCTCTGCTGTGCGTGACAGCTGAGCATCTTAACCAACGTCTCAGCTGCTAGGCCAAATGCTCACTCAACCTTGTTTTAATTTTTATTTTAATGTTTAACAGGTAATGAGTGCACCCGGCTAAAACAAACCAAAACCCCTTCACTTTGGAGCTGTTGTTGTGGTGCAGTGAGTTAAGACATTGTTTGCAACCCAGCGATGCTGGCATCCTGTATTTTTTGGAGTCCCAGCCAGCCAGCTTCCTGTCCAGCTCCCTCTAGTACACCTGGGAAGACAGTAGATGACTTCAGTGAGCCTGCGGAGGAGGACACTGACCACAGAGCTGGTCAGAACCCAAGTCCGGGGCGGAATCACGGAGCCGATTCAGAAGCCCCCTGGCCTTCGTGGCTGTGAACTGATACACATCCTTCGCCCAGCTGGAAGTGACAGAATGCAGTAACTGCTCCATGCAGGTCTTGTCAACTCCCCCGTGTCTCAGTCTTCACAGGTGTGGTGTGCTGCTGAGCGTGAACCAATAGGAAAACGCATTGACTGTGCCTTGCCTGCAAATACACGCTGTTCCCATGAGGTCTGGCGGACAGTCGGCTGGGAGGGTGACAGCCGTGTCGAGATGCCCAAAGATTGTGTCTAGACTGCAACATCCAAGATCATGGCCTTCTGAGTACAGAAGAGAATACGGCAAGTATTCTCAAGTATTTACTCAAACAGTAAAGCGATCCCAAAGGCACCTGCCCCAGCAAAATACCCAGGAGCACTCTGTCAGTATCACACAATGTCAAGGTTCTGTGATCATGATTCACCATCATTATTTCTAATTTGTAAAGTGTGATTTTCAGTCTTTCAATGTTTCAAGGTTTCTACAAAAACTCTTTTCTTTTTTAGAAGATTTTATTTATTTGAGAGGTAGAGTTACAGGCAGTGAGAGGGAGAAGGAGAGAGAGAGGTCTTTCTCCGGTTGGTTCACTCCCCAGATGCCCACAACAGCTGATGTGCTGATCCAAAGCCAGGAGCCAGGTGCTTTTTCCCAGTCTCCTATATGGGTGCACGGACCCAAGCCCTTGGGCCATCTTCCACTGATTTCCCAGGCCACAGCAGAGAACTGGGTTGGAAGAGGGGCAGCCGGGACTAGAACTGGTGCCCATACAGGATGCGGGAGCCACAGGCAGAGGATTAACCTACTGCACCATGGCGCTGGTCCCGAAAACTCTTTTCTTTAAAAAAAAATATTTATTTGAGAGTCAGAGTTACAGAGAGAGGAAGAGACAAAGACAGAAGTTCACTCCCCAGATGGGCACAACGGCCGGAGCTGGGCCGATCCAAAGCCAGGGGCCAGGAACTTCTGGTTCTCCCACATGGGTGCAGGGTCCCAGCACTTGGGCCATCTTCCTCTGCTTTGCAAGGCCATCAACAGAAAGCTGGATCGGAAGAGGAGCAGCCAGGACTCGGACCGGTGCCAAGAATGGACAGCACATAGAACAATGCTGTGGGTTAGCAACAGAAGCTCGAGAGCTCAGTGTCGTGCCAGGGCTTGAACCCAGGCGTGTTTCCTCCATTATCTGGCCTCTTTCCAGTACAAATTGTGCAACTTCCCAGGTTCAGTTACGGAAAGTCGGAACAGAGCGGCCAGTGTTTTCTGAAGAAGACTTCTGTTGCATCGGGCTGCTCAACAATCCTTCCCTATCCTCGAGGGGACAAAATCATTTTAAAAGGAATCATTTTGGGCCGGTGCTGTGGCATAGTGGGTAAAGCCACCGCCTGCAGTGCCAGCATCCCATATGGGTGCCAGTTCTAGTCCCGGCTGCTCCTCTTCCAACTCAGCTCTCTGCTGTGGCCTGGGAAAGCAGTAGAAGATGGCCCAAGTCCTTGAGCCCCTGCACCTGTATGGGAGACCTGGAAGAAGCTCCTGGCTCCTGGCTTCAGATCGGCGCAGCTCTGGCCGTTGAGGCCATCTGGGGAGTGAACTAGCAGATGGAAGATCTCTCTCGCTTTACCTCTCCTCTCTCTGTAACTCTGATTCTCAAATAAATAAATCTTAAAAAAAAAATGAATTATTCCATGTGGTTGGATTAATGCTGATTCTCCCCTCCTGCATGACAGGGTGGACACATGACCACACTCTGCTAAACAGGGTATGGTATCCTATTTGCCTAATCTCAAGGGTTGGATCGGAGAAAGAATGAGCACTTGGCCCCTGAGTAAACCAGAGTCCCATTGGAGGACGTTTTCCCTCTCCCTTGAAGCTGCTAAGCTAAACCTCGGGCCACTGGCGGTGCTCTTACTCCCCACATAGAAGCCTAGAAATCCAGAAAATTGGAGACTTTAAAGACATTCGAACCCCTGGATCCAGCCATAGTGAATGAGTTTTATATTTCAGCTTTTCTTTTTCTAAAAAGATGAAAATATCCATTAGAAGCTTAAAAAATACAGATTGAAAGGCAGACAGACACTGAGAAAACCATCTGCTAGTTCATTCCCCAAATGCTGGCAACAGCTGAGGCTGGGACAGGCCAAAGCCAGGAGCCCGGAGCTCAATCCAGGTCTTGAACATGGCGGCAGGGACTTGAGTGCTCGAGCCATCATCTGTTTGCCTCCCAGGGTGCACATGAGCAGGAAGCTGAAATCAGCAATGGAGCCTGGACTCAGACCCAGGCACTCGGATTTGAGATGCGGTGTCTTCACCGCCCCCTGTTTCACGGTTTCAAACTCCTGCCCCTGTTTCAAGGTTTCTTTTGTTTTATAAAAAAGGTTTATTTATTTAATTATATTTGAAAGGCAGAGTAACAGAGAAGCTGAGAGAAAGAGAGAGAGAGAGAGAGAGAGAGAGAGAGAGAGATCGTGTATCCATTGAATTGCTTTTTTTTTTTTAAGATTTTATTTATTTGAAAGACAGAGTTACAGAGAGGGTAGAGGTAGAGGCAGAGAGAGAGGTCTTCCATCCGCCGGTTCACTCCCCGGATGGCCGCCGATCTGAAGCCAGGAGTCTCTTCCAGGTCTCCCACGTGGATGCAGGGGCCCAAGGATTTGGGCCATCTTCTACTGCTATCCCAGGCCATAGCAGAGAGCTGGATAGGAAGTAGAGCACCCGGGTCTTGAACCGGCACCCATATGGGATGCTGCTGCTTCAGGCTAGGGCTTTAACCTGCTACACTGCAGCACTGGCCCCTGAATTGCTTTTCAAATGCCTGCAACAACCAGGCCTAGACAAGTGCTCATTCTTTCTCTGATCCAACCCCTGAGATTAGGCAAATAGGATACCGTACCCTGTTTAGCACATCGTGGTCATGTGTCCACCCTGTCACGCAGGAGCGGAGAATCAGCATTACAGAGTCCTGCAAATCTCCCATATGGGTGGCAGGGAGCCAAGTACTTAAAAAAAAGTTTTATTTATTTGAAAGATGGGGGGAAAATGAACTAGATGTTCCATCGACTGATTCACTTCCTGCATGACCTCAACAGCCAGGTCTATGCCAGGTCAAAGCCAAGATCTCTATCCTGGTTTCTCACATAACAGGCAGGAGCCCAAGCACTTGGGCCACTTTCTGCTGTTCTCCCAGCACATTAAACAGGGAACTGGGTTGGAAATGGAATAGCTGGGGTTTGAACCAGTGTTCTTATGTAGGATGCTGGCCTCACAGGTAGTGGCTTAACCTGGTGCACCACAATGCACCAGCTCCAGGACTTGAGTATTTGAACCATCACCTGCTGCCTCCCGGGATGCACACTGGCAGGAAGCTGGATTGGAAATGGAGGAAGTAGGATTTGAATTCATGTGCTCAGGCAACCCAAGCATCCACTTAGCCACTGTGCCAAACATGGGTGAGTGGAATTCTGACCCCTCGAAGTTTCTTTTGGAATACAAGGGTTCGTTCTGTACCCTGGTATCCTCCTTTAGGACAGAGCAACAGGAAGTGAGTGCTGGCCAGGAAGATTATAGTGGGGTGGGGGTGTGCATTTTACAGAGTCCTGAAGAGTCAATTGTGCAAGCTTTGGGGTCAGTGACTTAGTCCGAATCCTATCTCCACCATTACTTTCTGTTGGCCTTGGGAAATTCACTTTCTCTAAGCCTATTTTTTCAATTGCAAAACTTGGCCAATAATAGCAGCTATGCATGGATTTGTTTTTGAGGATTCTCAACAGAATGCACATGCACCCTGACTCATTTAATTTCCAAGCGACAGGTGTGGAGGAGAAGCTGGTAAAGCCGCAGCCTGCAGCGCTGGCATCCCATGTGGGCGCTGGTTCCAGACCCAGCCGCTTCACTTCTGATCCAGCTCCCTGCTAATGTGCCTGGGAAAGCAGCAGAAGATGGCCCAAGTGCTTGGACTCCTGCACCCATGTGGGAGACCCGGAGGAAGCTCCTGGCTCCTGGCTTTGGCCTGGCCCTGTCCTGGCTGTCTCAGCCATCTGGAGAGTAAATCAGTGGATTGAAGATCTGTGTGTGTATGTGTGCGTGTGTGTCTTCCTTTCTCTGTGTTAACCCTGATTTTCAAATAAATAAATATTTTAAAAGAAATGTTCCACATGACAGAATCCCAAATCAAACTGACTTTAAACAGAAGAAAGAACGTATTGGCTCACATACTTCTAAAAGCCAGGAGAGGCCGGCGCCGTGGCTCACTAGGCTAATCCTCCGCCTGCAGTACCGGCACCCCGGGTTCTAGTTCTGGTTGGGGCGCCGGTTCTGTCCTGGCTGCTCCTCTTCCAGTCCAGCTCTCTGCTGTGGCCCAGGAATGCAGTGGAGGATGGCCCAAGTGCTTGGGCCCTGCACCTGCATGGGAGACCAGCACCTGGCTCCTGGCTTCGGATCAGCGCAGCACACTGGCTGTAACAGCCATTTGGGGGGTGAACCAACAGAGGGAAGACCTTTCTCTCTGTCTCTGTCTCTCTCTCTCTCACTGTCTAACTCTGCCTGTCAAAAAAATAAATAAAAGCCAGGAGAAACAACTTCAGGCATAGCTGAATCCAGGGGCTCAGATGACAGCAGAAGCAGCCGTCAGACTTTGCTTTCTCTTGCTCTGGCTCCATTGCCAAATAGGCTACGCCAAGTATTTTTACCACAGCTGCTCTTCTAGTCCAATCTGCCATTTTCTTTACCTTGATGACAAAACAGCCCCTTAACCCCTCTGCTCTCCTCCTCCTCTGCCCCCCTTCAGACTCATGGCAAGAGTGATCTGTTTGTTTATTATTTTATTTGTTCGAGAGGCAGAGAGACAGAGACAGCAAGAGCCCCACAGCTCACACTGGCCCTGGGCCAGGCTGAAGCTGGGAGCCGGAAACTCAGTCCAGCAGTGGCAGGGACCCACGGACCTGTGTGGGTGGCAGGGACCCACGGACCTGTGTGGGTGGCAGGGACCCCTGGGCCTGTGTGGGTGGCAGGGATCCCCGGGCCTGTGTGGGTGGCAGGGACCCACGGACCTGAGCCATCACCTGCTGCCTCCCAGGGTGCACATTTGCAAGAAGCTGGACTTGGGAGTGGAACCGGGGCTAAAACCCAGGCACTCCCATAGGGACCACAAGAGTGTCAATGAGTAGAAGCGCTAGGCCAGCCGCCCAGCCCCCAGAGTGATCTGTGGAGCCTGGTTGAGATCAGGGACTCAGGGACGGGGGCAGTGGAAACCTCCAAGAGTTTCTCAGGGTAGAATTTCTACTGCCTTCCAGGGCCACAGCAAAGAGCTGGACTGGAAGAGGAGCAACCAGGACAGAATCCGGCGCCCAACCGGGACTAGAACCCGGGGTGCCGGCGCCGCAGGCGGAGGATTAGCCTAGTGAGCCGCGGCGCCGGCCTGGCCTTCTTCCTTCTCTCTCTTCTTGCCGGGGTGCGAATGTGCGAGACTCCCAAGATTTAGGGGGACTTCGTTAGTAGGAAGCGCAAAGAGGAGGAAGGTGAACTCTGGGCAAACGCACCCAGGGCAGCTTTTCACTTTGCGCCCGAGGCTGTCGTACCTGCATTTTCGCTTTACATTCAACCTCGCGGAGACCCTTGGATTAGCAAGTGCAGAAACACCCAGGATGTGCCAGACGCCAGGCCTTAAGGGCTGTGTATTCCCACCGCTTTTTCCGAGGCACAACCTGCAGGCCACCAGAGCCCCTGGTGGGCAGGGCTGGAGCACAGGAATGCTCCGCGGAACAAAGAAAGAGCGGGGCCCGCGCGCCCCACCTCCCTAGGCGCCCGCCTGCGGCTCCCCGGGGAGACTGCGGTGGGGGTGGGGGCGCCCCGGCCCGCCCGCTGGGCTGAGCCGCCGGCTCCCGAACAAAGGGGCGGGGGCGGGGTAGAGGGGGCGGAGCGAGGGGCGAGTTCCTTAGGATCCGGCTGGGGCGTGGCTGGAGCCAGGGACCCAGGGGACGGCGAGGGCGGGGAAGGGCGGGCCCCTCTCTCGGGGTGCAGGGGACCCTGAAACCGCGGAGGGGACAAGGATGGAGGCGGGGCCCGAGCTCGGGGAGAGAGGGGCCGGAGGATCTTATCTAGGGGGGCGGGGGAGAGAGAGACAGGGGCCTGCAGGGGGGCCCGGGGGGCGGGGCGAGCGGCGCGCTCCGCAGCCCCACCTGCTGGTGCCCATTCCCGCAGGTCCCGGGCTCCGCTCTCAGCCGAGCCTCGGAGCCGCTCCCCACTCACACCGGGCCCATTTCCCCTTTTGTAGAAGACAAGGGTTGTTCTCGTCTCGCGGGGACTTTGAAGAGAGTGGGTTGGGTAAAGGGACACGACGAAGGCCGATCCACCATCCACTTAACCCACAGGTGTTCCGTACTTCCTAGGAGGAACGGTGCCAGTAGCTGCACATATCCCGCACGACAGTCCCGTCAAAGGTGCTGGGAGCGCTCCCACTGTACAGCTCGGAAAACGGAGGCTCGTAAGCGCTTGGGTGCAGACAGGGCCGCGTAAATACAGCCAATTAGTGGCAGAATCAGGACCTGCACCGGGGTCTGCTTTAGTGTTTCGATCTCACCCCGGAGCAAATGGCCTTAACCGCCACGTACTTGATGTTTAATTATTCATTCATTCAAAAAAATATTTGGCAGGCGCTGCGGCTCACTAGGCTAACCCTCCGCCTGCAGCGCCGGCACCTCGGGTTCTAGTCCCGGTCGGGGTGCCGGATTCTGTCCCGGTTGCTCCTCTTCCAGGCCAGCTCTCTGCTGTGGCCCAGGAGTGCAGTGGAGGATGGCCCAAGTGCTTGGGCCCTGCACCCACATGGGAGACCAGGAGAAGCATCTGGCTCCTGGCTTCGGATCAGCGCAGTGCTGCAGCGTGCCGGCCGCGGCGGCCACTGGAGGGTGAACCAACGGCAAAAGGAAGACCTTTCTCTCTCTCTCTCTCTCTCACACTGTCCACTCTGCCTGTCAAAAAAAATTTTTTTATTAACCTGCTCTGTTAGGTTATGTGCTAGGTGTGAGGAATACAGCGAACAAGTTATCATCCCTACACAAGCGAAGGTTGCAGGCTGGCGGGAAGATCACCATCAGTTAGTAACCAGAGAATAATTGCTGGGGGCAGGTGCTGGTAGTCCCATGGCTGGTGTGGTGATGCAGCCGTTAAGCCCCAGCCTGCAATGGCAGCGTGCCAGCTACTCGGATTCTGATCCAGCCCCCTGCTAATGTGCCTGGATAGGAAGCAGGTGATGGTCCTGGCACCATGTGGAAGACCTGGATGCAGTTCCGGGCTCCTGACTTTTGCCTGGCTCAGCGCTGCCTGTGGCAGGCATCTGGGGAGTGAACCAGCGGATGAAAGATTGTGTGTGTGTCTATCTCTTGTCTCTCTCTGTCTCTTTGAATGGATGAAAATAAATGCAATTGAGGCCGGCGCCGCGGCTCACTAGGCTAATCCTCCGCCTAGCGGCGCCGGCACACCGGGTTCTAGTCCCGGTCGGGGCGCCGGATTCTGTCCCGGTTGCCCTCTTCCAGGCCAGCTCTCTGCTGTGGCCAGGGAGTGCAGTGGAGGATGGCCCAAATGCTTGGGCCCTGCACCTGCATGGGAGACCAGGAAAAGCACCTGGCTCCTGGCTCCTGCCATCGGATCAGTGCGGTGCGCCGGCCGCAGCAGCCATTGGAGGGTGAACCAACGGCAAAAGGAAGACCTTTCTCTCTGTCTCTCTCTCTCACTGTCCACTCTGCCTGTCAAAAAAAAAATATATATAAAAATAAATAAATAAATGCAATTGTTAAAACTTGTGATGTGTTCCTTGGTGGAGGAGCTGAGCTGTTGAGTGCATAGTACACGGTTCTCTGCTCAGCCCTTTATGGTTAGACTTAGGTCTCCTACCCACGAAAGAACTGGATCAGGCTGCCACCTCTGGTCTGGTTTGTGAGGAAGGCCCTAGGCCCAGGCCTGCCGTGGTGGGGCTCGCGGGACAGAACACAGGGTTCTATGTCCTCTCCACACCAGCTTCTGCCATTCCACAGCCCCAGCAGGCTGGGCCCCAGCGCCATGAGGAGGAGGAGGGAGTCCGCACCGTCGAGAAGACGGACAAGATGGGGAGGGAGAGCGCAGCTGGAGCACCGGATTTGCCAGAGCAGCTGAAGCAGATTCCTGTGACCCTGGAATGATTACAGTCCGCGGAATCGGGGTGTCGGTGGACGCTATTCGCAAGCAAAGTACAGATGAAGAAGTTACATCTGTAGCAAAGTCTCTCATCAAATCCTGGAAAAGCAACAGAAAAAGACCCCGAAGAAAAGAAAAAAGAACCTGCAATTGCGTCACAGAGTAGCCCAGAGGCAAGAGAAGGAAGTAGCTCCAGCGGCAACGGAGCAGCAGAAAGAACACACACACGCCCAAGATCCTTACGCTTCCTCTATTCCTCGGGCACCACGCACTTCTGACTGTGCAGGTGAAGTGCGGGGAGAGGCTGTGCTGCAGGGAGATGACTGCATGGCTATTGGAGCTGATGAGGAAGAATTGAGACCGCAAATTGAGGAAACTGTCTAGCAAGAAATAAGGAATACAGACCTGAAATACAGCAGTACGAAGTAGGATATCAGGTCTTAAAGATGCAAAAAATCTAAGGAAAATGTATTGTGGGAATATTCCTCCTGACTTATTTGCTAGGATGACGGCAGAGGAAATGGCTAGTGATGAGCTCAGAGATGCGGAAAAACTTGACCGAAGAAGCCAGCAGAGGACTTCAGATGGCCGGGATAGGTGGAACCCAGACTGGCTTGGTCACATGTGGCAAACGTGACAAGAAGAACTGCACCTCCACGCAGGTGCAAACACTGAGTGCTGGCGAACAGATGGCCACATTGTTGTCTGCAATCAGTGTGGAAATCGATGGGAGTTCTGCTGAGTTGGAAGAATTGGCAAAATATCTGGACCATTAAGAAAATGAATTTTGTAATTAGCTTTCAAACTAGGCCAAGCAGCTAGTTTTCCTGCAAAACAAATTTCTAAAGCAGCATACATCCCTTGGGTTAATCTGTTTTCAACTGAACTTCCCTTCCTTAAATGCCTTTGGTAATCAGATCAGTAGGGCCACCATATAATAATTGTATGGCACCTGTTTTAAAATTTTGTTTTTTATTTTTATAAGTGGACATTAAACTTTGATCAATTAAACTTCAGTAATTTAAGTGTTTTTTCCTCCTTAAAAATTCTTTAACTTTTATATTCTGAAACATACACAGTAGAAACTTTCTGTCAGTCTGTTAACCCATAAATGAAAATTACCTTGTTTTCTATATTGGCATGGACTTATTCCAGATATTACAGGAATGGAAAAGGTAATATAATTTTAAGTTTACCAAATATGATGTGTATTCAAATGATACTTGACCAGCTTATCTAAATTGTACATAAGATTTGAATTAGCATATGAATTTGATTTTAATTATTCACAAGCCTCGGATAATTAGATATCAGTTTGCCTCTAGCTAACCATGATCATCATTTCTTGTAATTTCTTGTGCATATAGATTACTTGTTCTTAATAGATTTCACTTTTGGAAATATGACTTGACTACTGAAATCAGTTTGGTTCTGTTATTTATTTACCTGTTCAACTCTGTGGTGTATCTCAGTTTTGCAGAAACTACTGTTGTAGTTTAGTAGGATTTTCCTAAATGCCCTCATAGGCAAGGAATAAAAGCTCTGGACAATTTCTGCCCCTCCCCCATAGGCAGACACACTGAGAAGAAAATGTTGGTATCTAAGTATAGAGTAGGTATTGTAAGTGCTCATGACTTGATTTTGATTTGGACCTTTATACTGACCAAGGATTAAACCAAAGGATTGTATAAATCATTAAAGCTGAAGTCTTTAGATATAGAAGCTGCTAAAAAAAAAAAAAAAAAAAAAACAAACAAACAAAAAAAACCAGATCAGACTGACTGAGACATGGCATTAAACAGGGTTGCAGCAGTTGCAAATAACAGAAACACACCATAAACCAACTAAAGCAAAAATAAATAATAAAGGAAATTTGCTGGCAAGCACGAGGAGCGTGGGTTAGGGATCTCTGGCTGGATCCCAGGGGCTCGAGAGAAGGACTGGGGCTTTGCTATCAGCCCTCAATGCTCTCTTCCAGGTGGCCAGGTGAGAAGGCGAAAGCAGGTCCACAGCGCTAAGTCCTAGGGGAAGAGGGTTGACTTCCCAACGACTGTGGCGTAAAAAATAGTGTTGGGGGCTGTGTTCCCGAAACCCCCTGCGGTTGTCCTGACCCCTTGCAAAGCTAAACCCCGGAGTCCTGAGTGCGTGCAGGGCGAGCCACAGTAGGACTGGAGGCTGAGTGCTTTGGGTTGCGGCAGCACGGGGCCCCTTTACAAGGCAAAAGCTGGGAAGACGACCAGATCATGGGGTGGACAGAAGGCAGAGGAGCTGGCGCTGTTCTCAGGGCCAGGCTCTGCGGCCGTGGGACAGGCTCTGTGCTGTAGCCGTCAGAGGCTGGTGAAGGGAGTCTGGCCCCGAGGACATCTTTAAAAACGGAGAAAGAGAGACAGTGAGACAGAGAGCAAGAGGCCCACTTTCTGGTCACTCCCAGGGCTCTACCCCATCTCTAGTCCTCCCATTTCCCCATGGACCTTTGTCAAGCCGGACTCCATCCACCGCCCTCCTGGCCCCTGGAACCTCGCACCCCCATCTGTGGAGATCCAGGAGCTGTTACCTTCAAGGTGGGGCTGAGGTATCAGGGAAGGACAGGGATTTGGAGCCTGGAGCCGAATCTTATTTTTTCTTTATTTTTTTTTTAAAGATTCATTTATTTATCTGAAAGGCAGAGCTACAGAGAGGGAGAGGCATAGGCAGGGAGAGAAAGAGACAGAGAGACAGAGAGACAGAGAGAGAGAGAGAGAGAATGAGAATCTTCCATCTGCTGGTTCATTCCTCAAATATTCATAACAGCCAGGGCTGGACCAGGCAGAAGCCAGGAGCCAGGAGCTTCATCCAGGTCTCCCACGTGGACCTGGGCCATCTTCCACTGCTTTCCCAGGCGCATCAGCAGGGGGCTGGACCGGAACTGGGGCAGCTGGGACTCAAACCCGAGCCCATCAGGAATGCTGGCACTGCAGGTGGCGGCCTTCGCTGCTTTCCCACGTGGGCTCCTGGGGCGGGATCCGACTGTGGCATGCCTAGCTCCACTTCCCAGGCCCATTGCACCCGAGCAGCCCCTCCCACAGCAGCAAGGCCTTCAGTTCAGGCACACCAATGCCTGGAGGCTGGGGGAGAGAACAAGTCCCCTCCTGGATCCAATGAGCGGGCCACGGTTATCCAGTTAGGAAGTGGCTGAATCCTGGTCTAAGTCAGAGCCCATGCCATTCCCAGGCCCAGAGCGAGAAAGCAGCGGGAGACAGGACCCTGGCTGGGCAGCAGGCTGGCCAGGCACTCAGGAGGACATGGCCGCAGGCTGCCGGGTGCAGAGGGCCCACTGAGCGGCAGGGAGGGGTGGTCTCATCCGAGTCTGGATGTCTAGAGGCAGCGGCAGGAGTTGCTGTGTTTCTGGGTCAGAGGAAGGTAGTGGAGATGGGAGAGAGCCCTGCTAGCAGGTGCAATGGGCTGGAGAGGACAGAGAGGATGGACCACGCTGCTTATAGAAGCACCCAGTGAGGCACTCAACAAACAGGCATTACCTTCCCACAAATTTTACCACCTGTGTCATTTTTAATAATGCCTCTGGGCCTCAGTTTCCTCATCTATAAAATGGGAATTGCCAGCAGCTGCTTCACAGGGCTGCTGTGCCGGCTAGGAGGCAGCGTCCGCCGGGCATGCTGTAAGGGCCTGGCGAGAGTTTAATGGTCATTATTTCCCTCCCATCAGCGGTCACCTGTCCTGCTGGCCCCCACGGCTTCATCTCCTTCTCCCTCACGTGTCCCCAGGGCACCAAGGACCCCTGGACACGAGGACGGGATACCAGGAAGGTAGAGGGAGGTGTAGACAGGATGTGTTCACTGTGCCCACCCCGCTGGCTCACAGCTCAAGCTGCGGGTCCAAATCAGATTCCGGGACCCTCGGATGGCAGACTGGAGTCCCCTGTTCCGGGATTGCTGAAAGCCAGAGAACCATCGTGCAGGTTCCGGGGAGGAAGTTGCTCGCGTCAGCAGGAGTCCACCTGGGGCTAAGGCGATAACTGCCCAGGAGGTCGTGTGTGGAGTCCTGCCCCACAGAGCTGGGAGCACTGTCCTTGACAAATAGGAAATGAATGGATTATTCATCAATGCTCTGTCTTTTAAAATGGTACCTGGGGCCGGCGCTACGGTGCAGCAGGTTAAGCTGTCTTCTGTAACGTCATCCCATATAGGCCCCAGTTTGAGGCCCGGCTGCTCCATTTCCAATCCAGCTCTCTGCTATAGCCTGGGAGAGCAGCGCAGGATGGCCCAAGTGCTTGGGCCCCTGAACCCATGTGGGAGACCCAGATGAAGCTCCTGGCTCTTGCCTTTGGCCCGGCCTAGTCCCGACTGTTGCGGTCCTTTGTGGGGTGAACCAGTTATGAAAAATATCTCTCTCTCTCTCTCATTCTAAGTAAATAAATAAATCTTTTTAAAAATGGTACCTGGATGAGGGTGGAATTTTTAAAAATTTATATTATTTGAGGAGCAGAGGGAGACAAAGACAGACACAGAGGGAGCCCTCATTTCATTGGTTCCCTCCCCAAATGCCTTGGGACCAGGAAGGAGCTCCATCCCAGGTCTCCACGTGGGTGGCAGGGACCCAAGGACTTGAGCCCTCACCTGTTGTCTCCCAGCGTGCCCATTAGCAGGAAGCTGGAATCGGAAGCAGAGCCAGGACTTGAACCCAGGCACTCCGTGGATACGGGAGGCAGGTGTCCGAAGCATCATCTTAACTGCTGGGCCAAAGTCCCTCGCCACAGGGTAGCAATTTTAAAACTCAGGAGCTCTCGATCTGGTCAACGTTCCTCCCTTCACTACAATGCCACTTTTTAAAAAAGATATATTTATTTACTTGCAAGTTTGAGTTTCACAGAGAGAGAATGAAAGGCAAGGAGAGAGAGAGAGAGAGAGAGAGAGAGAGAGAGAGAGAGAGAAAGAGAGAGAGGTCTTCCATCCGCTGGTTCACTCCCCAAATGGCTGCAATGGCCAGAGCTGGGACAATCTGAAGCCAGGAGCCAGGAGCCTCTTCTGCGTCTCCCATGCAGGTGCAGGGAGACCTTGGGCCATCTTCTACTGCTTTCCCAGGCCACAGCAGAAAGCCGGGACTCAAACCAGTGTCCATATGGGATGCCGGCACTGCAGGCATCTACCCGGCACCGGCCTACAATGCCATTTCAAAGGCAGAAACACTGAGGCCCCAGTTCAGGAATCACAGACCATAGTCTCAGAAGAGCCCTTAGTTTGCTGAGCAGGGGGTTGGGGAGTTGCCATTCTCCTCCACAGGGAGGGGACAAACGCTGTTGGGGGCCTCCCGTGTCAGGCGTTTCGCAGGTGCTCTCTTCTAATGATCACGAGCAGTCTGAAGTGTGCCATTTTACAGATGAGAACAATGAGGCTCAAGTTCAGGTTTTATCCAGCCTCACTCTTCCCCCATGAAGACTTTGCTCACTTGATTCTTCTGCCAGGGGTAGTTTTGCTCCCCAGGGTCACTGGGCAATGTCTCGAGACACAGTCGGTTGTCACAGCTCAGGGAATCCTGTGGGCAGAGTCAGGAGCCTACAGGGCACAGCCAGTTCCCCACAGGGCTCTCCACCCAGAGTGGCGATCCTGCTGACTTTGAGAAACGCTGGCATAGAGAAAATGATGCCCTTCCCTGGGGTCAGCCCAGGAGGTCCACCCTGAGGTCCCGCCTGCAAGAGGTTGCTCCTCCTCCAGCCCCTGCTGCCACCTGCTGCCCTGCTGTCTGCCTCCAACCAGAGCTCTTTGGATAAATGGCATTGGATTGAAATTCAGCAAGTGCTGGCTGGCCTGAAATATGATAAAGTGTCTGTCTTTGGTCTGTTGACCTCTGACCGCAAGTAGGCTGTTGGCTTTGCCAGGGCTGAGAGGGGCATGAAAGATCCCACAGCCCCTAGGTCCTTGCCAGAGCTCAGGGGCTTCCTGGCACTAGGGGTGTGCGTGCTGAGGCTGCAAGACCACTTAGCAGTGTAGACACAGTACAACGCAGAGGCTAGAAGTGCAGGACTGTAGTCAGAAACTTAGGATTCAGGTCTAAGCCCTGCAGTTTGCTCGCTCTGTGACCTTGGACTTGGTACCGGCACCTCACTAGTCCCAGTTTCCTCATTTAGGAACACTGGCCAATACCAGTAACCACCTCGCGGCACTGCTGCGAGAATTGGCTCAGACACAGTGCGGACACAGTGCTGGGCACATGTCTGGCAAGTGGGTAGCCCTTGAAAACATTGCCTACTGCCATTATTAGTAATTGTTACTATTGCTAATAACATTGGCTATTGCTGTTATTAGTAAGTATTACTATTATTAGTAGCATTGTTTATTGCTATTATTAATAACATCGGCTATTGCTATTATTAATAATTACTATTACTAGTAACATGGGCTATTGCTATATTTAAGAGACACAATGGGGATCCCGCTAAATGCTCTCAGGTTCGTTTGAACCCTGCAATTCCCCAGACATGCTGGGCTCTCTCACGCATATGCCTTTGGAGAAGTTGTGTCCACACATCCTTCCAGTCTCAGTTCAAGTGCTGCCTCTTCGGTGAAGCCTCCCTTGATTGCCTTCTTCTGTGTTTCCACCATGATTCTCCACCCTGTTCTGGAATCATACTACCATTACCCCACCTCATCAGGTTTTTCTTTACTTTTTATTTAATTAATTTATTTGAAAGGCAGAAAGATATAGAGAAAAAGAGATGGGTTCACTCCTGAAATACTTAACAGTGGAAACTGGGCCTGACTGAAGCCAGGAACGCAATCCAGGTCTCCTACATGGGTAGCAGGGACCAAGCACTTGAGCCATCACCTGCTGCCTCCCAGCGTGTGCAGGTGCAGGAAGCTGGCTCGCGGGAGTGGAGCTGAGACTGAAACCAGGCTCTTCGATGCGGGGTGCAGAGATCCACAGCAGGGCTCTAACCGCACAGCAGTCCCGCCCCTCTGTGGTGTTTGCATTACATCTCTCTCATCCAGGACGCAGAGTCTGTCCAGGACTAGGGACTGGATGTGATCTACCAGAGCACAGACACGTGGGGACAGCAGCAGACATGCCTGGGGCTCGCCGAACCTGCTCCTGGGCGCTCCTCCGCAGGCTCCTCCCAGAGCGTTCCCCCCCGCCCGACCCGCTCCTCCCTTCCCCAGGCTCACAGGCAGGAGAGGAGAGGAGAGGAGAGGAGGGGAGAGGGCGGGGGGGAGGGGAGGAGAGGGGAGGGGAGGAGAGGGGAGGGGAGGAGAGGGGAGGAGAGGAGAGAAAGCATCTACTTCCTCCAAGCACCTGTTCACTTTTCTTAATATAGGGGCCTTAGAACACTAATCGGAATTGCTGTGGTGGCTTTAAAGTATGTCCATAAATAAATAATAAATGAATAAATACATCCAAGGCTCTTTGACAGCCCTCCCCTCCAGAGGTGGAGCGGCCTCGCTCTGCCCTCAGTGTGGACAGGACTCACTGGCTACTTCCGAGGGACAGACGATGGTGGCAGTGATGGCGTGTGGCCTCCGAGAGCCACACTTCCTGGCCTTCTTTCTTTGAAGATCTATTACGGCCGGCTAATCCTCTGCCTGCAGCACCAGCACACCGGGTTCTAGTCCCAGTCGGAGTGCCGGATTCTGTCCCAGTTGCCCCTCTTCCAGGCCAGCTCTCTGCTGTGGCCAGGGAGTGCAGTGGAGGATGGCCCAAGTCCTTGGCCCTGCACCCGCATGGGAGACCAGGAGAAGCACCTGGCTCCTGCCTTCAGATTAGCACGGTGCACCGGCCACAGTGTGCAGCCCGCGGCGGCCATTGGAGGGTGAGCCAACGGCAAAGGAAGACCTTTCTCTCTCTCTCTCTCACTGTCCATTCTGCCTGTCTATTTACTTGAAAGTCAGTGACAGAGGTCTTCCATCCACTGGTTCACCCCCAAGCAGCCACAACAGCTGGAGCCAGGAGCTTGGAACTCAACCCGGATCTCCCATGTGGGTGGCAAGGGCTGGAACACTCGGCCATCTTTTGCTGCTTTCCCAGGTCCCTTAGCAGGGAGCTAGATTGAAGTGGAGAAGCTGGGACTCGAACCAGCCCCCAAAGGGGACACTGGCATCCCAGGCAGCGGCTCCCCCTGCTGTACTACAGTACTGGCCCCTTGGCATCTTGCTCCCTCGCTCTTCTGGGTCACGTGCTGTGGGGTGGGCTGGCTGCCACGCTGTAAGCACACTCAAGCAGCCCAATGGAGAACCCTGCAGCCTCCTGCCAAGAGCCAGTGCCATCCAGCAACCCTGAGAGCGCTCCCTGCACCTGCAGCCCTGGCCTAAGTATGTTTAAAAAATTATTTATTTTCATTCTATTTGAAAGGCAAAGTTAGAGACAGACACAGAAAGAGAAAACTTTTAGCCACTCTTCACTCCCCAAATGGCTGCAACAGCCAGGGCTGGGCCAGTGTGAAGCCAGGAGCCAAGAGCTTCATCTGGGTCTCCCAAGTGAGTGGCAGGGACCCAACCACTTAAGCCATCACCACTGTCTCCCAGGGTACGCATTAGCAGCACATTGGATAGGAAGCGACGGAGCTGGGATCCTGTGGCACAGCAGGTTAAGCTGCTGTCTGCAGTGCCGGCATCCCTTATAGGAGCTAGTTCGAGTCCTGGCTACTCTACTTCCAATCTGCTAATGTGCCTGGAAAAGCAGCAGAGGATGGCCCAAGTACTTGGGCCCCTGTACCATATGGAAGACATGGAAAAAGCTCCTGGCTCCTGGTTCGGCCTGGCCGTTGCAGAGTCCCAGCAACTCTGCTTCCAATCCAGCTTCATGCTAACGTGCCCTTGAGTTCCTGCCACCCATGCGGGAGAACTGGACAGAATTCCTGGCTCCTGGCTCTGGCCTGGCCCAATCCTAGCTGTTGTGGGCACTTGAGGAATGAACCAGTAGATGGAAGAGCTCTGTCTCTGTCACTCTTTCAAGCAAATATTTTTAAAAGAGTGAATTCAATCTAGAAAGTGAGCTGAAAGAGACAGAGGATCCTGGCCTTGTCTGTCATGCTCATTGCTTTAGCCCTAGTATCTGTATCTGAAACAGGGCGTGGAACACAGCAGGTGCTTGATCCTTACTTCTTTTTTTTTAATATTTATTTTTATTATTTTATTTATTTGAAAGAGTTACAGAGGAAGGAAGAGACAGAGAGAGAGATCTTCCATCCACTGGTTCACTCCCCAGATGGCTGCAATGGCCGCAGCTGCACCGATCCGAAGCCAGGAGCCAGGAGCCAGGAGCTTCTTCCAGGTTTCCCACATGGGTGCAGGAACCCAAGCACTTGGGCCATCTTCTACTGCTATCCCAGGCCATAGCAGAGAGCTGGCTTGGAAGAGGAGCAGCCAGGACTAGAACCGGCACCCATATGGGATGCTGGCGCTTCAGGCCAGGGCTTTAACCCACTGTGCGACAGCACCGCAGCGCTGGCCCTTTGACCCTTACTTCTTAGCAGAGAACGAAGACAGCAAAGCAGAGAACACTCCGGTGTTGCTTTGTCCCAGCGCCCTGATTTCCCTCCTGCCTTGGCCTCCGCTGGGTCCCTCACCCCAAGACCTGGAAAGAGGCCATCGGCCCTCCTCTCCATCTATATTCACCCCCTCAATGGTGAGTGTGGGGGGTTTGTACGACTGTCAGTAGAAAATGCAGTTCATCTCTCAATCAACATTCCTTAAATCCACCTCTGGACATCAGGGCGCCGGCAGGTGCAGTTTGCCTGGGCATCCATAATGATAGGGTCAGTGCACTTTCAAAAACTCTGTGGCCGCCTGGTCACCCGGGGCTATTTCCCAAACCTGGAGCACCTGGGGACACTGGGGGAAAACACAGATTCCCGTCACTGCCCTGGAGACACTGGAGTCAGTGCACCTCCGGGTGACTGGAGCTCAGGAATCTGGTTTCTAAGAGATTCTTTTGGTCTCCAATATTGAGAAACACCACCCAGGCCTCCGGGAGCACGGAACATTCTGGGAATGCAATGAGGCCTTGGCACAAGGACCAATCTTACAAAAGTTGCAAGATCCAAATCCCAACGCACTGAGGGAAAAAGAAAACAAGCAGTTGTCTGTAATCCCAGTAGACTGTGTGTTTATCAACTGCCTCTGGGGCAATGCACAATTTGTTTTGCTTTAAAAAAAAAGTGTGTGGGGGGCCCCCTTGGGCGCCTTGCTGACTCAGCAGTTATTGGAAGATGGTCCTACTGAGATTATTCTAATGTGCAGAGGTTGCTGGAGATAGCCCCCCCACTGGGGAGGGGGTTCTCTGCCTCCCTGGGAGGATAAGCCTGACCAGTGGCACTGTAACCCAGGTCTGCCTCCACGTCAGAGTTTACACAGCTCATAATGACCACTGAGCTCATCACCACCCACCTGCCCCCAAGAACTCACTCCTGCTCCCAGACAGAAGTGAGAAAGCCAGGCCTCCTGCAGACTTCACTGCTCCCCACGTTGCTCCAGCAGCCCTGCCAATCCCCTCGAAAGGACGGTTCAAAAGTCTTCAAGGAGCAGGCATTTTAGCCTAGGGATTAAGACACCTGTGTCCCATAGTTAAGTGCCTGGGTTCGACACCCTGACTCCAGCTCGTGCAGACCTTGGGAGGCAATCATTGTGGCTCAAATAACTGAGTTCCTGCCACATATGGGGAGAGCTGCATTGAGCTCCCAACTTCCCACTTTTGCCCCAGCCCAGACCCAGCTATCGTGGGCATTTGGGGAGTGAACCAGTACTGAGCAGTTTTTCTCTCAAATAAATCAGTCAATCACATTTAAAAAAAAAAAAAAAAGCATAGAAATGTTCCCCATTGCCATTACACTGGGCTTCTGCACCCCGATTTGACGTTCAGCCACTCTGAGCCAGACACAGCTCCTTCCCTGGGGACGTCCACATGCTGGGACGGGGGTTCAGCCTCGCACTTAAGGCGTAGGTTAGGGTGCCCACATGCCGTGTCACGGTGCCTGCGCTCTGCTCCAACTTCCTGCAGGTGCAGACCCCGGGGAAGCAGCAGTCATAGCTAATCAGATTCCTGCCAGGAGACCGGGATCGAGTTCCTGGCTCCTGGCTTTGGCTTGGCCCCATCTCAGCTCTTGAGAGCATCTGGGGAGTGAACCAGCTGAGGGAAGCGCTCTGTCTCTCAAATAAGTAAATTTAAAAAAAGAAGAAGTAGAAGCAACGCTCCACGTTCTAATCCCTGGAAGCTGTGACTGCTGCACGACAAGTCACTTTGCAGATGTGACTGCCTTCAGGGCTGTGAGACAGAGGGGTCAGCCTGGGCCATTTGCTTGGGCCCAATCTAACAACAGAGTTCTTAGAAGTGGAGTCGCCGGGGCCGGCGTTGTGGCACAGCGGGTTAAGCTGCTGCTTGAGATGCCGGCATCCCATAGGAATGAGTCCCCGCCACTCCACTTCCTGCCCAGCGCCCTGCTAATGTGCCTGGGAAGACAGCAGAAGATGGTCCCATTGCGTGGGCCCATCACCCACCTGGGAGATTCAGATGGAGTTCCAGGCTCCTGGCTTCAGCCTGGCCACAGCCCTGGCCGTTGTGGCCACTTGGGGAGTGAGCCAGCAGATGGAAAAAATCTCTCTTCTCCGTAATTCTTTCAAGTAAACAAAAGTACGTCTTGAAAAAAAGTGGAGCAGCTTTTCTGGCCGTGGTGAGAGATGTGGCCAGGGAAGAACGGCCAGAGCTGGGATGGGTGCAAGGATGGAGAAGGGAGGCCCGGAGCCAAGAAAGGCGAGCAGCCTCGGAGGAAAAGCCACAAACAGCTTCTCCCCTGGAGCCGCGGGGAAAGATGCAGCCCTGCGGACCCCAGCCCCCAGCCCCGCGGACCCCAGCCCCCAGCCCTGCAGACCCCAGCCCCCAGCCCCGCGGGCTTTTATAGAACTCTGCGCGAGAAACAGCCCTGATCTGAAGCTGTGACAGTAAACTGATGGCGCGCATGCTCCCAGCAAGGCTTCCTCCAAACTACTTCGCTTCCTACTTTCCTTGGCCCGGACACGTGTTCTCCTGCGACCACATCTTTGCCCTGCCATTGTCCTGCCTGCTGCACGCACTCTGGCTTCTGAGCTGTCAACAGCTACGCTGTGTCCTCAGCACTGACCGCCCGGCGGCGGCACCCACTGCCCACACAGCGCGCTCCCGCTAGATGGCGAGCTCCCTGAAGGTGGTGCCTAGGGCCCGGTTTCCTCTGGCCCCCATCCCCCCACCCCCGATGGTCAGGAGTGGTCCGCAGGGGTGTGTAGAACAGACCCGGAGCCTTCTGCTGCCTGGGATCAGACGCCGAGGAAGAGCAGAGGCAGAGCCACAGGCATCCTTGCAGGAGGGTTGCCAGGAACCAGAGTCGAGTGAAAGCAGCAAGCGTTTGAAGAGTAAGTAGAATACGGTGTGAAAAGGGAGGGGAAAAAGGAATATGTGTATACATTTGGAAAGACTTGACTATCGTTGGAAAGATATCAAAAGGTTCGTGGAAATGGAATTAAATTTATTTTGGTGCAAAAAAATGAAATCTGTGAATACAAGGGGGTCTTTAAAAACTTCACAAAAGGTGAATATTATGAAAAAACTGGGGCTGGCGTTGTGACACAGTGGGGAACGCCACCTATGATGCCAGCATCTTATATAGGCGCTGGTTTAAGTTCCAGAGTTCCAGCTGCTCCACTTCCAATTCTGCTCCCTGCTAAAGGCCTGAGGAAGCAGTGGAAGATGGCCCAAGTGCTTGGGACCCTGCACCCATGTGGGAGACCAGGATGAAACTCCCGGCTCTGGCCTGGCTCAGCTCTGGCCACTGTGGCCATTTGGGGAGTGAACCATCAG
Organism: Oryctolagus cuniculus; assembly: GCF_051225735.1. Classification (NCBI taxonomy): domain Eukaryota; kingdom Metazoa; phylum Chordata; class Mammalia; order Lagomorpha; family Leporidae; genus Oryctolagus; species Oryctolagus cuniculus. Next base: position 141,966,163 of record NC_142873.1, on the reverse strand, counting down.
ATGGAAGACCTCTCTCTCTGTCTCTGTGACTGTGACTTTCAAATAAATACATACATAAACCTTAAAAAAAGAAAACAAGCAAGCAAAACTATGTGTTGATTTCAAATTTGGGGCATCAAAATAAAGCTTATCAATAGATGCAGACTCAGAGGGCAGGACAGGAAGGCAGAGAAGAAAACATCATCTTTAATCAAGCCACCTGCACAGAAACCCGGGGCGCACTCCCCACCTGGCAAGGGCCCCCCGGCAAAGACCATTTATAAAAGCAAAAGGCTTCAAAGCACCAGTGGCTAAACCTGCCAGTGGAGGAGGGGTGGAGACGCGAGAGCTGGAGGCGGCGCTGGCCCTGCCGGCTGACCTGGCTGAGTCTGGAACCTGGTGCCTGTGGTGGCCAGAGGATGGCCTGGGACTGATGGGTTAGCCTGCGGGTGTGGATGGCGGGGCGGGGTGGGGCTGGTGTTCTAGCTCAGGATAGATGGAAGGGTGGAGACAAGGAGGGGGGAGGTGACCACAGATAGGCCCAGGTACACAAAGCACCCGCACCATCTGGACTCCCCTCCTTTCCCCAGCACCTCCCAGGGCTGCTCCTGTTCCGCAGATCGGGACGCTGAGGCCTGGTCCTCAGGACTTCGGACACCAGCCAGTGTGCAGAGTCCCCGGGGGTGGCTCTGGAGGAGGGCTGGCAGAGAGAGCTCTCACCTCTCTCTGCCCCTAAGGAAGGGTGGGGGTGTTGGCCCTGCTGACCCCCTACTGCCCATCCCCCCTCACCCCTCTAAAATGCCTCTGGGATTGGGAGAGGTCACTTCTGGACCCTGGAGTGGTGGCAAACGCTGGTGATGTGCAGACACAGGTGTCAGGCGGTGCTGACCAGCCCTTGTGCCGTGGACCTCCCGTCTCCCAGGAGGTGGTGGAGTTGCTAAGAGGGAGCAGAGCATGGGGGCAGCAGGCCTGGCTCAGGGACCAGGAGGGAGTGCTGAGCTGTGACTTCATTTCCCTGGAGGAGAGAGCTTGCTGAGGGTGGGTACGGGCTGAATCTAGCACGGCTTCCCCATGGGCCGGGCTGAATTCAGGGCTCTGGGCTCTGTGCATCTGGTGAGCGAGCAAGCGGGCATATTGCTTTACGACAGGCGTCGACGAGGGTGGCGGGCGTGTGAGTGAGGTGGAGACCACATGGGTTCAGGAGTGTCCAAGCTGGAAGGGGTGGGGTGGGAGGTTAGAAGTGGAATACAGAGACCCGACACTGGGTTTTGGAGACTGAAATCAGGAAGCACATTGTTCAACGCCTGCTCCCACCTAAAGCCCAGCTGTGTGGCCTCACGCAAATCACACCTCTGGGCCATGTCTGCAGAATGGGAATTATAATCTCTGCCCAGGGAACTGAGAGTCAAATGAGGCAGCTAGAAGGGTCCACCTGCTGAGAGATCATTTCAATTACTCAATGTAACTGAGGCACAGAGTGGGCAAGGCTTTGCCAGAGGCCACACAGTTGGTGAGGGAGCTGCGACCTGAACCCAGCACTCCTGCCCCAAGTTCACAGTAGCTCTTCCAGGGCTGGTGAATGAGTGTGGTGCCATGGGGTGAAACTCTCTGCCCGGATGCTTCTCTCTGGACAGGGGCAGGGTGCTGGGTGAAAGGTGAAAGGGAGAGACTGGAGAATGCAGGAAGGCCCCAGCGCACGCCAAGACTGAGATAAAAAAAAATACAAATCCCGATATCCCCCTCCCCTGCCTCGCCTTGCTCCACCCCCAAGTCCAGGCGGCAAAGGGCCAAGTCCAAGTCCACAAGTCCGCTTCTCTGGCCGCAGACCCACGTAGGGCCGGCGCAGGCTGCAGTCGGTCCACGGGCCGCCAGGGGGCGCGCCAGCCCGTCTCGGCCTGAGCCGGCTGCGGGCGCTTGTCCGTCCAGCCTCCGAGGGCGCAGCGCCTGCAAGGGCGTAGGGCAGAAGTTACCCCGACCTGCAGGAAACAAAGACAGGTTAAGGCAGTGGACTCCAAAGGTATGGGGGCGGAGAGATGCGACTGCCCTGCGCTCCCCCGTTCTCCTCTTCCCCAGCACCACACCCCACCCTTCCATCCCCAGCCAGCTCCTGGCCAGGACCCACGTGTACAGAGGCTGCAGCTGCAGATGCGATGTCTTCTGGGGCGCCTGGTACCCGTAGGAGTCGAAGCCGCCGATGAAGTCAACTGCGGAGGGGGAGGGGGCGCACAGTTAGGGGCGTGCCGGCTGGGGCGCGAACCATGGCAGGCTGGGTCCTGAAAGGAAGAATCCGACCCCGGGAAGCCGAGCCAGAGAAGCCAGGGGAGGCCCAGGCTAGCAGGGGTCAAGTCCCCGAAACGGGCGGCTCTGCAAGGAGTGAAGCCCTAGGGAGCCAGGCACGAACCAGAGGCCGAGAGCTCGCATGAGCAGGACGACGTTAGCGCCCGTGGTGCTGGAGCGGCTGCGGTGGCGTCTGCCTACGCAGACCCCTCCACCGGCTGCTGCCGCGCCTGCCCCTCCAAAGCGGAAACCAACCCTGAGCTCCCTCCCTCCCGCCCGCCCGGCCCGGGCCCTGTCCAGGGTGCTGAAGGGAAGGGAGGCGCGGTGGCGCCTTACTCACAGCTGTCCTCCTCTTCCAGGAACACTTTGCTCACGTAACAGGCGAACACAAAGCCGAAGAGCTGGGGGCAGGGTGGGGGGAGACGAGTCAGGGAGGGGGGGCGCTGCCAGGATAAAGCCCGACCCTAACAACTTTAAGTTCAAAACACTGCACCTTGGGGAGGGGGGCAGTGTTGTGGCACAGCAGGTAAACCCTATGGGGCCAGTTCGAGTCCCGGCTGCTCCACCTCCGATCCAGCTCCCTGCTCATGTGCCTGGGAAAGCAGCGGAGGATGGCCCAAGTCCTTGGGCCCCTGCACCCGCGTGGGAGACCTGGAAGAAGTTCCTGGCTCCTGGCTTTCAGATCAGCTCAGCTCTGGCCATTGCGGCCATCTGGGGAGTGAACCAGTGGATGGAAGACCTTTCTCTCTGTGTAACTCTGTCTTTCAAATAAATAAAGTAAATCTCTAAAAATAAACTGAACCTTAAAATCAAACATTTCTGATCCCATTCCCCATCCTGGGAAAGTGACTGTGACAAGTAATTATTTTACCTCTTGAGCCTCCGTGTTATTTTTGTGTTTGTTTTCTGGAAGTGAGCAATGCCTTATTAGCATGTTAATTGGAAAGACAATTGTGTCACTTTGTGGGTATGAAGTGCTGGGGTCAGGGCTGGCCCTCCCAGAAACTGGAAGATTTTTTGTTTGCTTGCTTGTTTTGTTTTTTTTGTTTGTTTGTTTTTTGTTTTTTGTTTTTTGTTTTTTTGCTTATAAACAATGAAAATTTCAAGTCGGGGATTGACATGCTGGTAGACACAGTGATACATGGATTCTTCTCCATGTCATTACTCAGTGGAAGGGGGAGGGGCGGCTCCTACTATCTTGGAGCCATTTTTGTATTCTCATAACTAGAAGAGGTTGGTACTGTCATTCATTGTTGTGAATAAGGACAAGCATGGTGAGGGTGAGTGACACGTACAAGATCACACAGTGGGAGTATGGTACTTTTTGTTTTTTTGAAAGGCAGAGTGACAGAGGAGGGGAGACAGCGAGTGATCTCTGTTGCTAATTCACTCCCACTGGGCACAAAAGCCAGGGCTGGGCCAAGTCAAAGCTGGGAGCCAGGAAATCCATCCCAGTCTCTCACATGGGTGGCAGACACCCAAGCATTTGAGCCACCACCTGCTGCCTTCCCAGGGTGCACGGGCAGTGGAGGAGGGACTCAACCTCAGGTATTCTGATATAGGACGTGGGCATCCCAGGAAGTGACTTAACCTGCTGTGCCACAGCACCCACTCCTGTGTGGTACGTTAAACCCAAGACTGACTCACAGCTGGTGCCTCAGCCTGTTTGTTAATCTTGCTCACTCCCCAAGTGGGGGCTGGGTAGGCATAAAAGGAGCTGGGGCAAGATATGGAATCAGATCTGACCAGAAGCCCAGACAGGCTGCAGGACCTAGATTCACTCCTGCTTAACTAGGGCTAAAGAAAGGGCTTGGGGTGGAGGCTCCCACATCTGGGAGTGTGGGGGTGGGGGATGGAAGGACTCACTGCCAGGAAGATCTGCAGCGCGCTGCTGAGGGCTTCGATGTAGGGATAGTCGAGCAGACAGCCAGTGACAGAGATGACATGGTGGTCCTCCAGGGCCAGGCGGGAATTCAGAACAGGCGTCACCAGGCAGCCTGGCCCATTCTCCATCCACCAGGAACGGTGCAGGGATGTGTTGAAGGTCATGATGAAGTCCCGATCCTGGGAGCAAAGGGGCCTGGGATACTGAGCAGGGGAGGGAAGGGAATACTCCCCAGGCTCCAGAAGACTTGACATGAGGCCTGCTTCTCCCCTGGACTGTCGGTGCAGCTCTGGGGCTTGATTAGTGACAGGACCAGGAGTCAGAACTGCACATCCATAACTGGCCAGTAGGTGGCATTTCATGATCATGCAGGCTGCATGCTTCCATTCCTAAGATGCAACCGGGCTGGTGCTTGACTCAGAGGAGCCCATGTCAGGGCTGGAGGGGACACTAGGAGTTGGCCAGTCCACTTTCCCAGCCATTGGGGAAGCCCTCAACTCAGGCCCTAGCACAGCCCATTCAGTCTACACCGCTTCCTCTGTGTGTGACCCTGGGGAAAACTCTCCTCTTTGCATCTGTTTTAAAAGGCAGAGAGAGATGGGGAAATAGAGACAAAAGCTCCCCACCTGCTGGCTCACTTCTCAAATGCCTGCAACAGCAGGGCCTAGGCCAGGCCAAAGCCAGGAGCCAGGAATTCAATCCAAGCTGGGCGGAAGGACCCAGCTCCTTGAGCCATCACTGGCTACCTCCCAGGATCTGCAGTAGCAGGAAGCTGGAATGGGGAGCCAGAGCCGGCACTCAGACCCATGTACTTCAGTGTGAGATACGGTGTTTCAACCACAGGGCCAAACCCCTGTTCCTCTTCACGTGTTGAGTGGAGAAGGGCTGACCTGGATCAGAAGTTCTGACCCAAGGTGTACATCCATGTGTTCATTGATCCTTTCACTTCTTCAGTCATTTAGAGATCCACTGTGGGCTGACTGGGAGCCCAGCACTCAGATGTGTGATCTCATCCACCCGCCCCCCCAGCAACCACGTGCAGCTCTGTCTCCATTGACTGAGTGAAGAAGCTGAAGTTCAAGGAGCCCAAACCACTCACCCAGGGTCACCCAGCTGGACATGGAAGAGCTAGGATGTGAATCTAAGAGGGTCAGGTTATGAAGCCAATGCTCTTATCCACATGTTATGCCTCCTGAGTATCTAAAAATAGAATTTGTGTCATTCTGGCTTTACTCTTTTTCAAGCTAAATGGCCTGACTTTCTTCAATATTTCCCCATGTGACACAGTAAGCTCAATTGTCCCTGAACAAGCCCTAAGTAGTTTCTTTCCCCTCTGAAAAGCATGGATCAGAATTGGACCCAAGTCTCTGTCTGCACAGGAAAAAGTGCAGGGCATTTTCACCTCCCTTGCTCTGAATGCTCCACCTCTGTCATGGAGTCTCAGGAGAACTTTCTGGGCCACCATCTCCCGTTGGCTTTTATGAGCTTGCGATCAACTGGGACCTCCAGCTCATCTGCACACAGGCTGCTCCTCGGCCTCAGCTGCTTTGTCATTGGTTCTGAGATGCACAGAGGAGGCCAGGAGCAAAAATGTGGGCATGAAGAAAGGGGAGCGCAGATTAGTTGGATGCAGGGAGAGAGGGAAGTCTCTTCAGGACAGGACGTCCCCGATCCACACCACACCAGGAGCCCCGGGGTAGGGGAGGGGGAAGGTCCGGCCTGCCCTTGGCACTGCCTGGCCTGAGGCTTACCTGGGACAGCTGCCCGACCTCCAGGTAGAAGCAGATGATGAAGGCATTCCAGCCCACCCAGAGCACCAGCCAGGCTGCATACTGTGGAAAGCAGAGGTGGGGTCAGCCTGGGGCCTGGGGGAGCGGGGAGGGGGTGTCAGTGGAGACAGAGCTGGAGGACTGAGGAGACCCGTGCAGGGGACACTAGGACAGTCCCTTACTCAGAGAGCATGCTGGAGTTTACAAATGCTCACACACATCCAGTGCCCACTACAGACCTGCAAGGGAGGCCCAGGCCTCTGCTTAGACAAAATAAACAAGGTCAAGGGGAGGTTTGAGCTTCCTAAGATCACACAGAGGGGGAGGTAGGGCCAGCACCCAAACCCTATACCTCTGACAGCCAGTTCTCTCTGCTCTTCAGAGAACCATAACTGTTAGGCCAGCAGGGTCTAGTAGAATCACACAGGGACTTTGTTAAAAATGCAGATTCCTGGGGTCAGCATTGCTACGTGGTGTGTTAAGCTACTGCCTGAGATGCCTACATCTCATATCAGAGTACCAGTTCAAGTCCCAGCTGCTCTGCTTCCAATCTGCCTGGGAAAAGCAGCAGAAGATGGTCTAAGTACTTGTACCCTTGCCACCCATGTGGGAGACCCAGATGAAGTTCCAGGCTCCTAGCTTTGGCCTGGACCAGCCCTGGCTGTTGCGGCCATCTGGGGAGTGAATCAGCGGATGAAAGATCTGTTTCTCCCTCTCTGTCACTTTGCCTTTCAAATCAAATCAAATCAAATTAATCTTTTAAAAAACACAGATTCCAGGCCAGCGCCGCAGCTCAATAGGCTAATCCTCCACCTAGCGGTGCCGGCACACCAGGTTCTAGTTCCAGTCAGGGCGCCGGATTCTTTCCCGGTTGCCCCTCTTCCAGGCCAGCTCTCTACTGTGGCCCGGGAGTGCGGTGGAGGATGGCCCAAGTCCTTGGGCTCTGCACCCTATGGGAGACCAGGATAAGTACCTGGCTCCTGCCTTCGGATCAGCGCGGTGCGCTGGCCGCAGCGCGCCAGCCGTGGCGGCCATTGGAGGGTGAACCAATGGCAAAAGGAAGACCTTTCTCTCTGTCTCTCTCACTATCCACTCTGCCTGTCAAAACAAACAAACAAACAAACAAACAAAAACAGATTCCTTGGTTCTACCCTCCAGACATACGGATTCTGAATTTCTTTTTTTGTAAAGATTTATTTATTTATTTGAGAGGCAGTGAGAGAGAGAGAGAGAGAGAGATCTTCCATCTGCTGGTCCACTCCCTAAATGGCTGCAATTGCTGGAGCTGGGCCAATTCAAAACCAGGAGCTTCTTCAGGGCCTCCCACATGGGTGCAAGGGCCCAATAATTTGGGCCATCCTCCACTGCCTTCCCAGGCCATCAGCAGGGAGCGGGATTGGAAGTGGAGCAACCGGGACTCCATGTTGGCACTGCAGAAGGAAGCTTATCCTACTACACCACAGCACCTGCCCCAATTCGGAATCGCTTTTAAACATGTATTTATTTATTTGAAAGGCAGAATGAGAGAGAGAGAGAGGAGAAACAGAGAGAGAGATCTTCCATCTACTGGATTACTCCACAAATTGCCACAACACCTGGGGTTGGGCTAGGCCCAAGCCAGAAGCCCAGAACTCCATCTGGGTGTTCCATGTGGGTGGCAGGGTCCCAAGTACTTGGGCCATCTTCTGCTGCTTTCCCAGGTGCACTAGCAGGGAGCTGGATCAGAAGTGGAGCAGCCTAGACTCAGACTGGCGCAGACAAGGGATGGTGGCATCGCAAGCAGCAGCTTAACGCGCTATGCCACGGAGCCAGCCCTGGGGGAGCTTATTTTTGCTCAGGGTACATCCAGCTTATAATTGGGTTCTTCCCCTGAGAACATCTCTAGGAAGAAACACCAACCTTGACCTCTTTGGGGAAAGTGGCCCTGGGATCTGAGCATCCTCCCACCAGCTGGGTTGGAACCAAGCCCAAGTGAGCACCAAGGTTGTGGGGCGGGGGGACACCTCTGGCTGGAGGAGCAGGGAGAGACGGGGTGGGCCTGGGAAGGGGACGGCGAGCCGTACCAGGATGAGATACCGGGATCGGTACTGCACGGTGCCGAAGATGCCCAGGATGACCGCCATGATGTGCAGGAAGTTGGCCAGGATGGGCGCCCACTGGTAGCCCAGGAAGTCAAAGATCTGCCGCTGCAGCGCAGCCACCTGTGGAAGAGATGGGCTGAGGCCACGGTCGTGCCTGGGAGGCCTGTGGAGCACGTGACAGCTGTGCCATGAGACACAAGATTCAGTGCCATCCAACCCATGGGTACCAAAGAGATGCTGAGAGGCAGGGGCAAGTCTGTGCAGGTGGAGGCCTCCCTACGCATGGTCATCACTTTGGGGCTGCTGGAGGGAGCCAGGAGCCAGGGCTCAGACTCCTTCCTCCCTGCCAGGGGCTCCCTACCAGCAGCTCAGGCTCCTACTCCTCCCCATTGTGTAGTCAGGATCTGGACTGCCTCTCCCTGCCCCAGCTGACGGCTCCAATAATTTCCTGAGCCTGAGCCACCTCCTCCGAGGTTGTGGGATCCATGGGTTAGAGAGCATTTTCCTTTTTTTTTTTTTTTAGATTTATTTTATTTATTGGAAAGGCAGAGTTACACAGAGATCTTCTACCAGCTGGCTCACTCCCCAAATGGCTGCAACAGCCAGGGCTGTACCAGCCCAAAGCCAGAAGCCAGAAGCTTCATCCGAGTCTCCCAAGTGGGTGCAGGGGCCCAAGCACTTGGGCCATCTTCCCCTGGTTTCCTAGGGAGCCTCATTCGAAGTGGAGCAGTTAGGGCTTGAACTGGCTCCCATATGGGATGCCGGCATCACAGGCAGCATCTTAACCCGATGCACAACAGCGCCAGGCGCAGGGGTTCCTTTTCTCTCTCCTTTCCCCAGGGAGGTGGAGTAGTTTGCAAAACTGGCCTCAAATTCTGCCTCTTGCCGTTTCCATGCTCTTTGGCAGTGCCCTCACACATTAACTCTGTGTTCGGTCATGTGACTTGCCCAAGAGGACTCCAGCAAACGTGATGCAAAGGAAGGCTTGAGACGTGCACGGGAATCGGTGCTTCTCTCTCTCTCTCTCTCTTTTTTTAAATTTGACAGAGTTAGTCAGTGAGAGAGAAACAGAGGGAAAGGTCTTCCTTCCGTTGGTTCACTCCCCTAATGGCCGCTACAGCCAGAACTACGCCGATCCCAAGCCAGGAGCCAGGTGCTTCCTCCTGGTCTCCCACACGGGTGCAGGTGCCCAAGCACTTGGGCCATCCTCCACTACACTCCCGGGCCACAGCAGAGAGCTGGCCTGGAAGAGGAGCAGCCAGGACTAGAACCCGGCGCCTATATGGGATGCCGGTGCCTCCAGCGGATTAGCCAAGTGAGCCCTGGCGCCGGCCCCTAGCCTGCTTCTCTTTTGACACAGATCTTGTGAACAAGCCCAAGCTCACCTGCTGTGGAGGAGAGGCCACGGGCAGGAGAGCCGAGGCAGCCCTGCTGATGGCCCACCCACATTCAGACATGTAAGTGAGGCCATCCAAGGTCATTCCCTCGCTGGTCCCCCCACCTGTTGGCCACAGTCACAGAGTCCAGACCAGAATGTCCCTGCTGACCCATAGGATTGCGAGACATGAAATGAAATGTTTGGGAGTGATTCATTATGCAGCAAAAGCTAACTAGGATACGAATGCATTCATGTTAAATGTTAAAATGGAATTAAAAGGTAAGTTTAGAGACCAGCATTGTGGCACAGTGGGGTAAGCCGCCGCCTCTGATGCCAGCATCCCATATTAAAGTGCCTCTTCGGCTGGCGCCGCGGCTCACTAGGCTAATCCTCCGCCTTGCGGTGCCGGCACACCGAGTTCTAGTCCTGGTCGGGATGCCGGATTCTGTCCCGGTTGCCCCTCTTCCAGTCCAGCTCTCTGCTGTGGCCCGGGAGTGCAGTGGAGGATGGCCCAAATGCTTGGGCCCTGCACCTGCATGGGAGACCAGGAGAAGCACCTGGCTCCTGGCTTCGGATCAGCGCAGTGGGCTGGCCGCAGCGCGCCGGCCGCAGCAGCCTTTGGAAGGTGAACCAACGGCAAAGGAAGACCTTTCTCTCTGTCTCTCTTTCTCTCTCACTGTCCACTCTGCCTGTCAAAAAAAAAAAAAAAAAAAAAAAAAAAAAAAAAAAAGTGCCTCTTCAAGTCCCACCTGCTCTACTTCCAATCCAGCTCTCCGCTAATGCACCTGGGAAAACAGCCAAAGATGGCCCAGGTTCTTGGTACCCTGCCACCCATGTGGGAGACTTGGAAGGAGTTCAACAACTCTTGGCTTTGACCTGGCCCAGTTCCAGCTTTGACCTGGCCCAGTCCCAGCTGGTTTTGCAGAGTAAACCAGTGGATGAAAAAAATCTCTCTCCCTATCTTGCTGTAACTCTTTTTATTTTCCTTTTTAGGATTTCTTTTATTTATGTGAAAGAATTATAGAGAGCAGTAGAGACAGAGAGACAAAGGTCTTCCATCTGCTGGTTCACTCCCCAAATGGCCACAACGACTGGAGCAGAGCTGATCTGAAGCCAGGAGCCAGGAGCTTCTTCTGGATCTCCCATGTGGGTGCAGGGGCCCAGGGACTTGGGCCATCCTCCACTACTTTCCCAGGCACATTAGCAGAAAGCTGGATCAGAAGTGAAACAGCCAGAACTTGAACGGGCACCCATATGGGATGCTGGCGCTGCCGACCAGGGCTTTAATCTGCTGCACCACAGTGCCGGCCCCAACTCTTTCAAACAAATAAAATAAATTCATTAAATTGTTTTTATTAAAAAAAAGGTAAGTTTATTTTGGTGCAAAAAAATGTTTTGAAACTCATGCCTACTTTTCTCATCGTCAGCATTTCCCACAAACTGTTGGAAGACCCCGCCCAGAGTCCCCAGCTCAATCTTAGGAATAAAGGAGCTAAGGACACCCATGGTGCCCGACTGCCAGCACCCTTCCTCTGGTCACAGAATCCTCTGGGTTCTGGGACACGCCCACGGCCACTCTGTCCACGTGACTTGGACAGAGCTGACACCCCAAACCCAGGCTGAGTCAAATAATCAAAGCCACAGTGACGGGTTCTGGCGTGGGCACTCACCCTGTGTCCTGGCCCTGTCACCTGGCTATCTGCAGGAGCAGGCTGCTCTGAGTGGGGACGGTGTCAGCTTGGCGCTCCTGGTGGCCATCTTTGTCACCACAGGGGCGTGGCCTACCTGAGGAAGAAGCCACCACTGGGAGAGGGGAGGGGCAGAGGGAGAGGAAGAGAGGGGAGGGGTGAGGAGTAAACCGAAAGGGGAGTGCCTGGGGACAGGGTGTGAGACTGCAGGATCGAGCCTTGTCAACAGCTAGCTCTCCTCCTGGTACAAGGAGGGGTTCACAATGTTTGCAGGGAAATGGAATTAAATTTTAAAAATACCAACTTGATTTCTCAGCAGAAGCTCCAACAAGTTCACTTTTGCAAGCAATGAAACCAGATATTGAGTCCGTCCCTAACACAGAGCCTCCTAGGGATGTCTCCATGCCTGTGCCATCTTGTCACCTTAACTGAAGAATACTGAGTGCCTTTTAAGGCTTTTCTTCTTTTCTTTTCCTTTTTTATTATTATTTTTTTTGACAGGTAGAGTGGACAGTGAGAGAGAGACAGAGAGAAAGGTCTTCCTTTTGCCATTGGTTCACCCTCCAATGGCCGCCGCGGCCGGTGCGCTGCAGCCGGCGCACCGTGCTGATCCGAAGCCAGGAGCCAGGTGCTTCTCCTGGTCTCCCATGGGGTGCAGGGCCCAAGCACTTGGGCCATCCTCCACTGCACTCCCTGGCCACAGCAGAGAGCTGGACTGGAAGAGGGGCAACCGGGACAGAATCTGGCGCCCCAACTGGGACTAGAATCCGGGGTGCCGGAGCTGCAAGGCGGAGGATTAGCCTAGTGAGCCGCGGTGCTGGCCATTTTCTTCTTTTCTTTTTTGAAGATTTATTCATTTTATTTGAAAGGCAGAAAGAGAGAGAGAGAGAGATCTCAATCTTTCATCCCCTAATTCACTCCCCACAATGGCCAGGGCTGGGCCAGGCCAAAGCCAGGAGCCAGGAGCTTCATCCAGGTCCCCACGTGGGTGGTAGGAGCCCAAGCACTTGGACCATCTTTTGCTGCTTTCCCAGGCCATCAGCAGGGAGCTGGATGGGAAGTGGAGTAGCTGAGACGAATCAGGGCCTGTATGGGATGCTGGGGTCTCAGGCAGCGGCTTATCCCTCTACACCACAGTGCTGGTCCGCTTTAAAAAGGTCTTTAAGATTAGGAAACACAAAGAAATAAGGAGCAAACCAGAGCTGGAAGTGGATGCCTAAGGCTGCCCATGGAGACGCTCATGAAATTGCCCTTGTCTGCTGAGAGGGGCGAGCAGGAACGCTGTCGAGGAGCAGGACTCTCGCCAGGCATTGGGAGAGCTGTGGTTCAGTTCCTTACGGCACCGTCCCCGTAAGCAGATGCTACCACTCGTTGGCCCTCCAGAAGATCAACAAGCAAAATGCCTTGAGCATCCCCCAAGCCTGCTGTCAGGGCCCCTGCTCCCACGCCCTCCTCCTGGTAGCGCTTGCTTTGATTGCGCGTTGTCTTCAGGTAAAGTCCTGCTTCATCTCCTGTTACAATTCATAGAAGGAATGCTTCAGAGCTTTGTGTTGTTTAGGATTTATTCATTTATTTATTTGAAAGCAGAGTTACAGAGAGAGGGAGAGGCAGAGGGAAATCTCCTATCTGCTTGTTCACTCCCCAAAAGGCCAGGGCTGGGCCAGGCTAAAGCCAGGAGCCAGGAGCTTCATCTGGGTCTCCCACATGAATACAGGGGCCCAAGCACTGGGGCCATCTTCAGCTGCTTCTCCCAGGCCATAGCAGGGAGCTGGGTCGGAAGTGGAGCAGCCAGGACTCTAACCGGTGCCCATACAAAACGCATGGTGCTGCAGGTGGCAGCTTTACCCTCCACGCCACAGCGCCGGCCAGCCTTGCTTCAGGGATCTTGATCCTACTTGTTTAAATTTCCATTGAAAGCGATGCTCTTGTCTGCAGCTGATCCGGGTCCAACAATGTTGGCACCGCCAAGCAGAGCTTTGCTCCAGTCTAACTTTTCAGTTAGAATCGCGTCAGCTGAACCCACTGGGACGGCTATGGTGTTGGCTCTTGTTCCTGCTGTTAATTATCGGTCCTCTTCGATTAGAGTACAAACGAGATTATTTTTTTCCAATCTGATGTGGATGGTCTGCCGCCCCGGGCTACAGATTCCACGCTGTCATGACCCTCCTGAAAAGGAGTTATCCATTTGTGAACTGCTGATTTCCTTGGAGCTTTGTCCTCATAAACTTTTCATAAGTCATCAGTGATGTCACCAGTGTTTCACCATAAATTGGGTATCTGTTCTTGCTTCAACTGTGGCAGAATTCATGTGGCTCTGATGGGGCCTCTTTTTCAAAGCGATGCCTTGTCCTTAGTGCCTCAAACTAATCCAGCCATAGAATAATGACTATGAGTTTACTTTGGTGCAAAAGAATGTTGAAATCTTTGCACTTTTTTTTTTTCAATACACATGTTCATGTTCCACACACTTTTTGAAGACCCTCACACTTCTGATTTCTGTCGCTCACAACCAAGAGTCCTGACTGAAACAGGAAGGGAGAGTGGAGGGTCTGGTGGGGAGGGAAAGGGAGAGGACCCCAGCAGGGAGGCAGGAGGAGGTGGTGCTGACACCGCTACACAGATGGCAAGGCTTGGGCAGAGGCCAAGGAAGCTGCAGGTCTGGGCAAAGTGGTGAGGGAAGCCTGGCGGTGAGGCCCAACCCTGGCACCTACCCACCTGGCACCAGCCTGGCCGTAAGGAGCGTCCCAAGTTCATCTCCTTGGGCAGAAAGGCAGAGCTGGGATCATCATCTCATTTTTTAATCTTATTTATGTATGTGAAAAGCAGAGTGACAGAGAGAGAGAGAGAGAGAGAGAGAGAGAGAGAGACTCCCCCAAATAGCAGCAACAGCTGGGGCTGGACCAAGCCAAAGCCAGGAGCTAAGAACATGGGGTCTCCCATGTGAGTGGCAGGGACTCAAGTAATTAAGCCATCATCTATCTACTGCTTCCCAGGCGCATTAGCAGGGAGCTGGATCAGAAGCAGAGTAGCTGGGACTTGAACCAGCACTCTAATATGGGATGCATGTGTTCCAAGCAGTGGTTTAACCTGCCCAAACCAGGATTTCATTTTGAGGAAAGAGAACATGAGGTACAGAGAGAAGTGACTTGCCCATGGCCACACAGCAGCTTGGTGGCAGACCAGGCCTTTCCCTATAGCCTGTCCCATGTTGGCACCAATGCACCGCCCTTCCCAGCTGGCCCTGGCCTGGCAGTCAAGAGGTGCAGGTCCCAGTGGAGACTCTGCCTCTGCCTGCCTGGCTACCGTGGGCAGGTCACCCTCCCTGCTGGGTCTCAGACTTCTCCCCATAGGTGTGGAAGTTACTGGATTGGATAATCCCTAAGGGCCCTTCCAGTTTTACTGATTTATTTTATTTGAGAGGCGAAGAGACACAGGGATACGGGGCAGAAAGCGCTTCCCAGCACTGGCTCACTCCCACATGCCCGTCTCGCCCTCCCAGCTTTGACGGCCATGGTCTGCTGACCCTGGGAAGGAACTCGCCAGCTGCAGGGCCCTTTCTCTGCTGCTCCCCACCCCCAACTCTCTTCCCCCACTTCCATTCACCCGCCCCTGCACCGTGACTCTGGTGGTTTGGGGTCCGGCTTGGCGTTCTGGATTCAGCCGGCACCTGGTCCATCAGAGGATGGAGCCAGTGGCTGTGACAGGTGCTCAGGCACATGGTGGAGCTGAGACCCCTTGCCCATATATGTCCACCTAAGAGATGGTGGCACCCCATCTCCACCCTGGCCCCACTCAAACCTCCTTTCTGTTCTGTGGCCTCACAGATGGAGTCAATATCATTGGATAATTTTTTTTTTAAATGCAGCAGCTTTGAAAGTTACTCAAAGGCAGGTTCAAATCCTAGCTGTGCTGTGTGACCTGGGCAGGTCACTCTCCTTCTCTGAACCTATTTCTTCAACCACAGAGAAGCCACCCCTCCTGAGAAGTTGTTTTGAGAATATAACAGACATCGCATGAACAAGCTGATGATTAGACCCTTATTTTACTGAATGCAGCAGTTTATACGTGCCCTGGCCATTGCAGCCATTTGGGGAATAAACCAGTGGATGGAAAATCAATCTCTCTCTCTCTCTGTCTCTCTCCCCCCTCCTTCTCTCTCTTCTTATGATTTTCAAATGAATAAATAGATCTTTATTTTTTAAATTAAATTTATTTATTTGAAAGGGTTACAGGGAGGTAGAGGCAGAGAGAGAGAGAGAGAGAGAGAGAGAGAGAGAGAGAGAGAGAACCTTTCCATCTGCTGATTCACTCCCCAAACGGTTGCAGTGGCTGGAGTTGAGCCAATCTGAAGCTGGGAGCCAGGAGCTTCTTCCTTGCTGATTATTCTTTAAAGATCTATCGGGGCCAGCACTGTGGCACAGCGAGTAAAGCTGAAGCCTGCAGTGCCGGCATCCCATGTGGGCACCGGTTCAAGTCCCCGCTGCTCCTCTTCTGATCCAGCTCTCTGCTATGGCCTGAGAAAGCAGTAGAAGGTGGCCCAAGTGTTTGGGCCCCTGCAAACACATGGGAGACCCAGAGAAAGCTCCTGGCTCCTGGCTTTAGATCAGCTCAGCTCTGGCCGTTATGGCCATTTGAGGGATTGAACCAGTGGATGGAGGACCCCTCTCTCTCTTTCTGCTTCTGCCTTTCTGTAACTCTGCCTTTCAAATAAATGAATAAATCTTAAAAAAAAAAAAAAAAAAAAAAAAAAAAAAAAAAAAAAAAACAGCAGGGCCAGTGCTATGGCGCACTAGGTTAAGCTGCCGCTTGCCGTGCCAGCATCCCGTGTGGGCACTGGTTCCATTCCCGGTTGCTCCACTTCCCACCCAGCTCCCTGCTAATGTGCCTGGGAAAGCAGCAGAAGACAGCTGCAGTGCTTGGGCCCCTGCACCCACATGGAAGACCAGGATGAAGCTCCTGACTCCTGGCTTTAGATCAGCCCAACTCTGGCTGTTGTGGTCATTTGGGGAGTGAATCAGCAAATGAAGATTTCTCTCTCTGATTCTCCTTCTCTCTCTGTAACTCTGACTTTCAAATAAACATAATTTTTTTTTTTTTTACAAATAAAATAAGAAAAGCTCCACTGGATGGGGGCAGGGTGCATGCTGGGATCAGCAACCACAACGTGGACTCCTGGAGCACCAAATTCCCCCGTGTGCGGCTGCCCTGCTCATGGGCCGGGGCACGGCGGCTCTTCGTAGGATCCGGCCACACTCTGCGCCCCGGGATGTGCCACCTGCTCACGCACTACTACCAGAACTGTGGGACTAATGACTCCTTTACTGGCTACTAGAAGCCTAGGGACAGACCCTTTAGTACCCAACAAAAACCAGAAGATCACCAGAGTACCTGCGCCCCTGCCACTGTGTGGCAGTCTGGTGAGCCAGAGGATGGAAGATTGACTCTCTCTGTTTCTCTCTCCCCGCCCTCCTTTCCCTTCCTGCTTCTGACACTGCTATTCAAACACAAAATCTTTAATAGAATCCAACCTTGTGGGTAAAGAGAATAAGCTTTGTGGCTAAGAGAAGCTGAACAATTGTTCTCCTCATGTGATGTGTGTTTTTGCCCATATACAGTCTCTATGTATGTGTGTATACTTATTTTTATTAGAATTTTTCTTCTCTTTTTAGCATAAAATAATCCTAATAATGAAAATAAAATAAAATAAATAAATGAGCAAACAATGAGCTTACGAATTGCTCATTTCTGGAACTTGATATTCTCACTGCAGGTAAATGACTACAGGGGTGACTACTGTATCTTTTTAAGAATCAACATTCAGTGTCTCATTAAATATTCTCAATTCTCAGTTTACTGTATTTTTATTATCAAACCAAGCCCAATATTTCAGAATTTCTGCTTGTGCAACAGTGATCTGCAGCTAATTAACAAATAGGCATAAGAACAGAATAGGGGGCTGGTGTCGTAGCATAACAGGTAAAGCTGCCACCTGCAAGGCTGGCATCCCATGTTGATGCCAATTTGAGTCCTGGGTGCTCCACTTCTAATCCTACGCTCTGCTAATGGCTAGGAAAAGCAGAAGATGGGCCAAGTGTTTGGGCCCTGCACTCACTTGGGAGACTCAGAAGAAGCACCTGGCTTCTGGCTTCAGCCTACCTCAGCCCTGGCTATTGTGGTCATCTAGGGAGTGAACCAGTGGATGGAAGATCTCTCTTTCTGCTTCTCTGTCTGTCTGTCTGTCTCTCTCTCTCTCTCTGATTGTCCCTCTCTCTGTGTAACTCTGACTTTCAAATAAAAATAAATAAATCATTAAAAAAAAGAACAAAATAGGATAAAAATCTTTCCCATCTGGCTACACCAGCTTAGAAACCATAATCTGGGAACTACAGTAATTGTATATATTTTTTAATTAAAAAAAAAAAAAAAACCTTTACTTGAAAGACACAGAGAAAGAGAGCTCATACATCTGCTGCTTTACTCTCCAAATGGCCACAATAGCTGGGCCTGAGCAGATTAGAGCCAGGAGCCCAGGACCCAATCCTGGCTTTGCCCAGGCTGGCAGGGATCCAAGCCTTGAGCCATCATCTCCTTCCAGGCTGCAGTGAGCAGGAAGCTGGAATTGGAAGCCGAGCTGGGACTTGAACCCAGGCACTGTGGTATGAGATGTGACCATCCCAAGCAGCATCTTAGCTGCTGTGCCAACGCCCGCCACCTGCAATTATAAATCTTAACCGGCCTCAGTGAGCCTTTGTTACTCGATGCGAGGAACCATGCGCGTGGAGCAACAGCAACCTACCCCTTTGTAAAATTTTCAAATGCGAGTGCACGGAGGGAATGAAAAGACCTTGGGGATATTTTTACCCAGGCAGCCTGCAGGCCAGGTCAAGCCAGCTTTTCAAATCTCTGTCCTAAGTGGGCCAGCAGCAAAGTCCTTGGGGGTAACCACTGCAGCCGCCTCCTGGATCTCTGGGCATAGGAAGGCTTGCTCCTATCCGCTCCCACTCCACCTTAGCACTTTCTCTAAAATGCAAATCTCACGCCAGCCACACAGAACCCCAGCCACACAGAAGTCCGCTGACCAAGGACCCAGAGTGACAGATGAGATCAAGGCTCCTGCGCCTCGCAGCCCTGCCTTCCAGAAGCCAGTGTCCCCTGGGGAGGGCCCACACTGCTGCCCATCACTGCCCCCTGCACTGGTGCTGCTTTCCCGGGTCCAGTGGCCCTCAGTGCCCCCTTCCCATGCCCTCCCTGCCCCCTTCCTATGCCCAACCGGCAAGTGCCCCCAGACCCCCAGACCTCCAGCTCCCTTCCCTGGAGGAGGGATCCCTCTGCTCCTTGCATTTTGCACCCAGGATTCTGCTCTCCCTGAAGCCCCTTAAGGAATTCTGCTTCTCTTCTCTCGTCTCATGTTCCTCGGGGCCCAAAGGTGGGGTTGGGATCCTCTGGGGTCCCCTAGCCACATCCAGAGCACATGGCCCTGAGGCTCAGCCTGCAGCCACCCCACCCTCCTCCACGTTCTTCTGGCCGCCAGGCCTGGCACCATCTTTGAAAATAAGTTTGGCCCCTGCACCCTCCTGGTTGACTTTGACATCTGGGGCCACCCCATCCAGCTCCTCTGCCCCAGTCTCCACACCACCTCTCCCATGGCCTTCTCCTCCATCTGCCCCACCCACACAGTAACTGCTCTGCCCAGCTCCATTCTCCACACCCTCTGGGGTGGCAGGACCTGTCTAGTGCATTCCACAGCCCTCCGGGTGCTTCACAGCCAACGCTGGCTGTGGGACTGCAGCCTCCCTGTGACATCAGTCAGTCTTGCCTGGGGCCAGTCCCTTCCATCGCACTCGCCAGGAGAAGCCCGAGCCTGGCCATCGTTCGTTTCCCCTGTGCGGCTGGAGAAAGTCACCCCGGACAGACTGGCCGGCTGTGCTGACTTCAGAGGGCTCCTGATGTCCCGCAGCCTGGCTAGGTCTCCCCAGTGACCGTCCCAGATCTTACTGTGTCCAAGCCTCCTCTACCCTCTCTCAGGGACCACCTGGTCACACTCTCCCCCGCTGCCCCTCCCTTACCGTGGCCCACAACACCCTGGCCCTTCTCTCTTGGAAACTCAACATCCTCCTATCCCTAGGACCCTCCCGCTGGCTCCTAAACACCTCAAGCTTCTCTCATTAAAAAAAAAAAAAAAAGACCCTCTCACCACCTCTCCTGCCACTCACTCTGCCCACTACACTGCGGCTTTCCGTTCTCACTGAGGTCCCTGGCAACCCCCAACCTCCTCGTGTTCTCATCCCACCTGGTCTCAGGGGCCCTTTCTCCTGCCTGCACCTGCTCTTCCCTGGCTTCCGCCTGTGGCACGGCCCCAGGAGCAGGATGACCCAGTGGTTAGGAACAGAGCATGGGCTAGAATCCTGCAGCCACTGGTTATTAGACCATTCTGGGCAAGTCACTAATATCTCTGTACCTCAGTTTCTTTATCAAAAAATAAGATATGATTCACAGAATCTTCCTCATAGGGCATGAGGAGTCAGCACTACTTAAAATTACTGTTCTCCAGGGTGGGCATTGTCCAGAGTGGGTTAAGCCATCACTTGGGACCCCTGCATTTCACACTGGAATGAATAGGGTGAAATCCTGGTTACTCTGCCTCCAATTCAGCTCCCTGCTAATGTGCCTGGGAAGGCAGCTGATGATGGCCCAAGTGCTTGGGCCCCTGCCACCCACATGGGAGACCTGGATGGAGTTTCTGGCTCCTGGCTTCAGCCTGGCCCAGCCCCAGCTGTTGCAGGCATTTGGGGAGTAAACCAGTGGATGCAAAATTTCTCTCTTTCTGTCTCTCTCTCTCTCTCTCCTTCTCTCTCTGCCATTCTGCCTTGTGAATAAATAAATCTCCTTAACAGTGAAAAAAAGTGCCATACTCCATAGAACTCCCAGCTTCCACTTTTGCTTTATCTTCCCAAGGCGCTTATGGCCGGCGGTTCCCATGATGCTCACTCCTGTTCACTCACTGTCCGTCTCCCACATTCCACAGCAAGCTCCATGAGGACTTAGGGTTTTCCCAGGGGGCAAGAGCAGGGCCCAGCACAGCAGGTGCTAAATGCTAATTCTCCACCCCCTCTCCACCTCCATCCTCACAGGCTCTAGGGAAGCTCATCCTATCCTGCTGTGCACTCAGGCCCTTTACAAGGGGCTCAGAGCCCCTCTTCATGCTCCATTTGTCCCAAGACATACATGCCATCCAAGCTTCAGTTTCTGCCTGCTCCGCGTTATAACCGACGACTCACTGGAGGGCTCACTTGGACCTAATTCGCCCAACCCTTGGGCCCGGCGACACATCCAGCTGCATGAGCTAGAAACCTGCATTACAGACCCTGCTCTATCCCCAGGCCCAAGGCCCAGCCCGCCATCCAGTCCTGGCTCTCACCTCCCAAATCCCTCACCCTCGCCCATTTTTCTCCACCCACATTCCCACCGGGCAATGCCAACACCGTTTCCCCAGCGTACTTCCAGCCTTACCCACACTCTTCTGTCTAGAGTGAAACCTCCCCTGCTGCCCCTCCCCCACTCTGAGCTCCCCACCCCCATCGGTGATTATTTATTTATCCGGTAGCTGCCAGCTAAGGGGGATGCTGTTGCCATGGGAACCTTCAGCCTCGAGTCAGGGCTGCCTCTGTTCTCAGTAGGATGCTCTTGTCTGTCTAGACGCCAACCCCAGGAGCCCAACCCAGGTGGGGATGGAGGGGGGGCAGAGATGAATAAGGCAGTTGGACCTACCCCAGCCCCAGGCGGTTGACTGGGGGAGAGGTGGGGAGGGGGCTGTGCTCAGGCCCACAGACCCCATCAGGAGCCTTTGGCCCCAAGCTCTGAGCAGCCACTCCTACAAGTCAATAATTTCCCCGGCCAAAATTCCAGCCACGTCACCATGGGCCTCAGCCACAAAAGCCAGGCAGTCTGGGGGACAGGGCAGGTTCCCCTACCACTCCTGGAGAAGGCGTTAGTCTGGCCTGGGTTTGACCTTTTTAAATTTTTTTTAAAGATTTATTTATTTATTTGAAAGGCAGAGTAGGAGAGAGAGAGAGAGAGAGAGAGAGAGAGAGAGAGAGATGAAGAGACAGAGGGAGAGAGATCGTCCATCTGCTGGTTCACTCCCCAGATGCCCACAACAGCCATGGCTGGCAAGGCCAAAGCCAGGATCCACGAACTCCATCTGGGTCTTGGCAGGAATCCAAGTACCCAAGTACATCGGCAGGCAGCTGGCTGGGAAGCAGAGTAGCTGGGACTCATGCACACACCCCCACGAGATGGGGCATCCTGAGGGCTAGTTTAATCTGCCATGCCCCAACACCCACCCTGCCCACCTCTCCTACTGGCTTCAGTTCACCAAGGACACAGACTCTGCGTTTGGGGGATGGCGGACTGCAGTTCCAGCCTCATTTGGTCACTGACTCCCCACGTGACCTTGGACAGGGGACACCCCCTGTCCCTCAGTCTCTTCCATTGCTGTAGAGTCCCGAGGATCCAGACAGTGCGAGCAAAGGGCTCACCCAGCCGGGGCCTGGCCTGCAGTTAGGGCTCCATGCGTGGCCACAGCTTTTGCTGCGTCCCCGGCCCGAGCTCCCCCCTTCCCAGTGGATTTCTGAGGCAGCTGACAAAATTAAGCTCGACTCAGCCTCTCATCCATGAAATGAGGGAGTGGGACTGACGCTGCAGCCAGCAGCGCCGGGAGGACCCCTGGAGACGGCTGGTCCAGAGCCTTCATTAGCGAGGTGAGCAAAGTGACAGCGGAGGAGCAGCCCCGTCTCTGGGGTCCATCTGGGGCCAATGCCGCTTGAGCAGGAGTTGCAACACAAGGGAGCCAAAGGGGCAGAGTCCCAGAGACCATGTGGCATTCGGCAGGGTCAGGAACATGGGGCTGTTGGAGACTCGGGGCACTGAACACATAGCTCCTGAGCACCGGCCCTGGGCGAGGTGACGGTGAAGCAGCCTTGCGGCTCCTGCCCCCCAGGGCTCAAGTCTAGAGGCAGATGGTGAAGGGGCTTTTCTGCTGGGTCCCCTCCGCTGTGTGCAGTGACCTGTGGAGACTCCTCTCTGTGCCCAGCACACACACACACACACACACACACACACAGACTCACGCACACATGTACATGCACACGAATCTGCCCCCGCCCCCACTCTCTTCCAGGACACCAGCAGCCCTTCTGCCTGCGTCCCAGGCCCATCCCACTACAAGCAGGCCAAGGCTATCATTGTTGAGTTAAAAAAGCAAGCTTTAAAACAATTTGATGGGGCTGGTGCCATGGCTCACTTGGTTAATCCTCTGCCAGTGGCACCGGCATCCCATATGGGCACCGAGTTCTAGTCCGGGCTGCTCCTCTTCCAGTCCAGCTCTCTGCTGTGGTCCAGGAGTGCAGTGGAGGATGGTCCAAGTGCTTGGTTCCCTGCACCCGCATGGGAGACTAGGAAGAAGCACCTGGCTCCTGGCTTTGGATCTGCGCAGGGCCGGCCGTAGCGGCCATTTGGGGAGTGAACCAACGGAAGGAAGACCTTTCTCTCTGTCTCTCTCACTGTCTATAACTCTACCTGTCAAATTTTTTAAAAAATTTTGATTCTGTTTGTGGACAAGACAAAAGCCAGCAGGGGAGGGGGACAGCCAGTATGTGTGTGTGTGTGTGTGTGTGTGTGTGAGTGAGTGGGTGTGTGTGTGTGTGTGTCAGTGAGTGGGTGTGTGTGTGAGTGTGTGTGCTGGCAAATGCAGGCTGCAGAGCCAGGGGAAGACACAGCTTAAGTGGGGAGAAGCTGTCCCTGGGGACACCGAGCCTGAAACACAGGCCTCTGTCTCTGAAACTTTTTACAACAAACTTGCCTTTGCAAAACAGTGAAAGAACCATGTCTCTACCTTTGATTCACCCCTTAGAGGGTGCGAAGCGGCTCAGGGGACTGAAGTCCCCCTCTCCCTGTGATAGGAATGTGCTGTGACTCGGCCTCAGTGTTCTCATCTGTACAATGGGGGCCTCTGTGGCTCCAGGCTGCTGTCTAGGCCCTGGCAGTGCAGCCCTCCTGCCTCCAGGGGACTGGCCTCGGAGGCCCTGTGGCCTCTGCTGAGAACCTAATGGTCCTTCCCCCTAGACTGCCTCTGCCAGCCCCCCGCTACCTTCTGCAGGGGCCCCCATGGCCCTGCTTCTTCCTGCCTGGCTACCCCAGGTCACCCCTCCTCCAGGTGCTGCCAGCCACAGGAGCACCCTCTCCCCGCAGCCCAGTGTGGCTGCCCGGTGGCAGTCTATGCCGCTGCTCTTCCCACCCAGCGGATCGGGGCAGAGCCTGCTCAGGACCCAAGGGCCTCCCAGGCATCAGCTTCCCCAAGACCCTGCGCTCCCAGGGTTAGCTAACAGCTAGCGCTTACCTCTCCCAGGGGGCCCACACACTCAGAGTTCAGCACCCAGGGATTCAAAAAACATTTCTCCAGCGCCTTTCGTGTGCTAAGTCCTGAGGACTCGGGGTGAGTATGGGGGCGGCCGCCCAGCATTTGCCCTTAGCAGCGACACGGTGACCCAAGTCCCAGCCCAGAGCGCAGGGCTACAGGAAGAGGGGCAAGAGGACAGAGTTCCTTCCCAGGAGGAGAGGAAACAAAACTCTCCCGGGAGCTTAACAACGGCTCTGCGGGGCCAGTCGGAGACTTCATAGCGCACCTGTTGTGTTCAGTACTCTTGTCCCGTCTCGTAATCCCACCTCCGTTTACAGGTGAGGACACTGAGGCCCGACAAGTGGACAAGTTTGCTCCTGGGGGCATGGAAGGCTTAAGCCACCAGTAGGGCCATATGGGGACCCAGCCCCCCTCCACACCCTGGCCTTGGGTCTGAGCCCGTTTGCCTGCCCTGGCCGTGTGGGAACCTCATTCTCTACAGCCCTGCTGCAGGTGCCTTCTGCTCTGGCAAAGGAACTGCTTCCTACTCAGGCCGGGTTCTGGTGCCCCCAAGCCACAGACCGCCATCTGCCTGTCCCCACGCCCTCCTGCTGTGACCCAGCCCCCCCCCCCACTACCCCAGCTGGGCCAGGGGAGGGAAGGAGCAGCTGGTCACTACCTTCTGCATAATTAGCCCTTGGAGACCAGCATGGAGCTGCCAGGGAGGCAGGGGCTGACCCAGGACGCTGATCTGGGCAGCCCTGGTCTGGATAGGGGCTTGCCTCTGTTTCCATGGCAACCCACTCCCTCATTTCAGTGACCACTGACCCGTTCCCACCCCTTCCCCAGCGGGGTGGGGTCTGCAGGCCCCTTCTGGGCAGATCTGTCCCATCACCTCCAACAGAACTGCTTGGCAGGACTTCGTTAGCATATATCTACATCAATTTGCATAATTGCTAGGCCTGGTGGGCCAGGGTGCTACCAAGGGGGAATCAAAAAATAAATAAATAAAATTGAAGCTCCCTCCATCCCACTGAGCTTGTCATCTCACTGACCATCTGGTCCAAGCCCACAGGCTCGCCGTGGGCGGCCGTGTTAGCAAGGCACAGACAGCCGCAGGGCAGTGGCTCTGTCACTGTTTCCTCCTCTGTCTGTGGAGTTGAGGATGCCCACCTCACAACGGTGCTTCGGGAACTGAGGGGTCTGGATTCTCTCCCAAGCCCAGGCCTCCCCACAGCTCCTCAGTCCTCCTGGGGCCCCCCATGCTTTCTGCCTGGGGAAGGGGCTGCTCCTTGGATCTGGGGGTCTCCATGCCACCACCTCCCACCAGGCCCTGGGGCAGAAGCTGGAGACAGCCAGTTTTGCCCAGGTACCCTCTCAGCAAATCCTCCAAGGGTTTTGCCTGGGGCGGGTGCCCTACCAGGTAAGCAGGGCGTGTGACCCCAGCACCATCCACTCCTATCTACCCTTTGGGAAACCATGAGATGTGGCTTAGGCAGTGGGGAAGATGGCACACTCTGGAGCCTGGCAGCTTGGGCGTGGGTCCTGGCTCTGCCACTCACCTGCTGTGTGAGCTTGGCTTTATCTCCTATATGAACCTCAGTTTCCCTCTCTGTACAAGGGGAGAACAACAGTCCACACATTCCCTGGAATTGTGACAATGAAATGGTGTAGTATATGCCAAGTGCCCAGCACAGGAAGCACTCCAGACATGTTACCAGGACTATCAAATCATAGCAGTAATGAGGCAAAACCCTGGGAGGGCGTGCCTCCCAGAGTGCGAGGTACTCACGCATGGCCTTGAACTGACCATAAGAATGAAACACTGTCAACAGTCTAATACCTCCCTCCCTCGGACAGAACCCAAGGAGGCCATGGAGAGGGGGTGTGGCTAGAGGCCACATTGTGCAGCGTGAACAGGCAGACTCTGGAGCCCCCTGAATGGCAGGATCCTGTTTGTTTTCAAAGATTCTTTTTATTTAAAAGGCGGCAGGGGGTGGGGTGGGTAGAGAGATCTTCTATCTACTGGTGAACTCGCCAAATGACCACAACGGCTAGTAGCTGGGTCAGGTTGAAGCCAGGAACCTGGAACGCCATATCCAGGTCTCCCATGTGGGTGGCAGTGGTCATCTTCTGCTGCTTTCCCAGGTGCCTTAGCAGGAAGCCGGATTGGAAGTGGCGTGGCGGACACTGGAACCCAGGCACTCAAAATGGAAAGCCTGCATCGCCACTGCCGAACAACATCCACCCCAGGATCCTATTTTTGTGTGTAAGAAACAGAATCGCTAAACTGTTAACCTCTTAACTCTGGGGAGTGGGATCATGGGGGTCTTTGAGGTGTAGGAGTTTTCAAAAGATTTCAGAGGGGCCAGTGCTGTGACGCAATGGGTTAACGCCCTGGACTGAAGAGCCGGCATCCCATTTGGGCGCCAGTTCTAGTCCTGGCTGCTCCTCTTCCTATCCAGCTCTCTGCTATGGCCTGGGAAAGCAGTAGAAGATGGCCCAATTGCTTGGGCCCCTGCACCCACGTGGGAGACCTAAAAGAATCTCCTGGCTCCTGGCTTCGGATCGGCGCAGCTCAGGCCGTTGCAGCCAATTGGGGAATGAATCAGCAGATGGAAGACCTCTCTCTCTCTCTCTCTCTCTCTCTCTCTCTGCCTCTCCTCTTTCTGTGTAACTCTTTCAAATAAATAAATAAATCTTAAAAAAAAAGATTTCACATAAAGTGCCTATTATGAGATAAACTATGTACACATCTCAAAAATTTTTGCACCAAAATGAACTTTTAATTCCATCTTCCATGAACTTTGTGGCACCCCTAGTATTTCTAGAAGATTTTTACCTGAGGAGTAAAGTTTTTGTAAGAAAACAAAATACAGGCACTAAAAGAATTGCTGGAATGAGGCTGGGTGAACCCCGTGTGTGGGTGGGGGGACCAGTCGGCCCGGTTTGCCTAGGACCGTGGGGACTTCTAGGGTGCAAGACCCCCAGAACAAAACCCAGACAAGTTCCTCCAGTGCAAAAGGCAGACATGTCTGGGTGACAAGGGAGCCTGGGGGTGGCTCTTAGTGGCTGAAGGAACGACAAGAGATCCCACTGGACTTCAGGTACCAGGGCTGAGCCCATGGGTCCCTAGGGGCCAGTGGGATGTGAAGCCACGTGCCCTGAGCACGGCGCTCTCTGGCTGAGCAGGAGCACGGGCTGGAAGCAGAGGTCAGGTGGAGATTCGGGCCCCCTTTCTCCCAGGACGCCCAATTTCCTAGCGCTGGCCACTCCAACTCTGCCCAAGCCCAAATTCTTGAGGCACCCAGGGCCCTGTCCCAGCTCGGGGAAACCCCCGCGGTCGGGGAAGAGCTTCCTGACAAAGAGAAACGCTGAAGACAGAGGTGGAGGGCAAGAGCCTGGAGCCAGGAAAACAGCAAAACAAGGCTCTCCCGGGAGACGCTGGCTGCAGACAAATGAACATTTGGGTAAATAAAATGGTGATTAATCAGTTCCCCGACTAAGTACAATGAACGAGACCACATAATTAAGCCAAAAACTCGTGGCAGAAAGTGCCTTAATGGAGCGGGCACTTAGGCTGAGAGAATTCATTAAGGCGATGTTCTGAATGTCAGGAGTGACTAGAGCAAAGCAAGCAGCAGCCAACATCAGGCCCGAGGCTGAGGAGCCCAGCGGTCACCAGCTCCAGCTCTGGAGATGGGCAGACCTGGAGCTGAGTCCCAGCTCTTACCAGTCATGGGATCTGGGAGAGTTACCTCCTGGAGCCTCAGTTTACTCATCTGTAAAAGGGGAATAAGCACACCTGTCTCCTGGGCTCAGTGAGATGCTATGAATAAAGGACTCTGCGTATAATAAGTGCAGGCGTTTGGCACAAGGGTTACGCTGCTGCATCTCATACTGGAGTGCCGGAGTTCAAGTCCTGGTGCCACTCTCCATTCCAGCTTCCTGCTAATGTGCACCCTGCAAGGCAGCAGGTGATGGCTAAGTGGCTGAGCCCCTGCCACCCATGTGGGAGACGCAGATGGAGTTTCTGACTCAGTGTTGGCCTAGCTCAGCCCTGGCTGTTGTGGGCACCTGGGGAGTGAACCAGCAGATGGGGGCTCTCTTCCTCTCTCTACCTTTCAAATAAATAAAATAAAATAAATTTAAAGTGTGGAATAAATTATCACAGATTGGACAAGCCACTCTGCCCCCTCCGGATCTTAATTTCTCACCGGCCCCAAAGAGGTTAACAGTGTCCTGTTTTCTTCACAGGGAAGCTTAAGGACCATGTAAGCCATTTATATACTAGAACATTCTTTTGTTAAAAAAATATTCAAAGCAGAGAGAGACAAAGACAGACAGAGATCTGCCATCCGCTGGTTTACTCCCCAAAAACACAATAGTCAGGACTGGGCCAGGCCAAAGTCAGGAGCTTGGAACTCGCTGTGGGTCTTCCTTGTGGGCAGCAGGGATCCAAGTACTTGAGCCATCACCTGCTTTCTCCCAGGGTTCACATTAGCAGGAAGTCAGCATGGGGAGAGGAGCCAGGACTCGAAGCCCTGCACTCCAGGACAGGACACAGGTGTCCCAGATGGATTTCTTTTTTTTTTAAGATTCATTTATTTATTTGCAAGTTAGAGTTACACAGAGAAAGGAGAGGCAGAGAGAGAGAGAGAGAGGTCTTCCATCTGCTGATTCACTCCCTAATTGGCCGCAACGGCTGGAGCTGCGCCAATCCGAAGCCTGGAGCCAGGAGCTTCTTCCAGGTCTCCCAGGTGGGTGCAGGGGCCCAAGCACTTGGACCATCCTCCAGTGCTTTCCCAGGCCACAGCAGAGAGCTGGATGGGAAGTGGAGCAGCCGGGTCTCGAATCAGCAACCGTATAAGACGCCAGCACTGCAGGCAGCGGCTTTACCTGTTACGCCACAGCGCCAGCCCCCCAGGTGGAGTCTTAATGACTGCTTGAAGCCCACACCTCTGTTCTCTAATTCCATCAGCTGTAAAGTGGGGATGCTGATGGCAGTAGCTTGTTCATGAGACTGTCATGAGGCGTGGAGGCGGGGCTGTGTGCCAAAGGTTCTGCGAATTCTTCGCACTCACTGCCGGGAAAGTGTTAGCCATGCCAACCTCCCTGCGGCACAGACTGTGGGCCTTGGTTCCCCAGGGGAGAGACCCAGATGGAGTTCCTGGCTCCTGGCTTTGGATTGGCCCAGCCCCGGTGGATGGAAGATCCCTCTCTCTCCCTCTCTCTCTGAACTCTGCCTTTCAAATAAGTCAACTTAAAAGTGGGGGGGCCAGTGCTGTGGCCTAGTGGGTAAAGCTGCATCCCATATGGGCCCCAAATCCAGGCAGCCCGCACAAGCCCTCATGCACGCTTCACTCCTCCCCTGCCCCCAAACCTACAGGTGCTGGGAATGCAACTGGAGAAGCCAGCCCTTACCCCCAGGCCACACAGCCAGTAAGCCACTCAGCACAGCTGGGCCCTTACCAAGAGGCAGTTTAGGGGCTGGCATTGTGGCATAGTGGGTAAAGCTGTGCCTGCGATGCCAGCATTCCATGTGGGTGCCAGTTAAAGTCCCGACTGCTCCACTTCCCATCCAGCTCCCTAATTTTTTTTTTTTTTTGACAGGCAGAGTGGACAGTGAGAGAGAGAAACAGAGAGAAAGGTCTTCCTTTCCCATTGGTTCACCCTCCAATGGCCACCGCGGCCGGCACGCTGCGGCCGGCGCACCGCGCTGATCCGATGGCAGGAGCCAGGAGCCAGGTGCTTTTCCTGGTCTCCCATGGGGTGCAGGGCCCAAGCACCTGGGCCATCCTCCACTGCACTCCCGGGCCATAGCAGAGAGCTGTCCTGGAAGAGGGGCAACCGGGACAGAATCCGGTGCCCCGACCGGGACTAGAACCTGGTGTGCCGGCGCCGCTAGGCGGAGGATTAGCCTAGTGAGCAGCGGCGCTGGCCTCCAGCTCCCTACTAACGCGTCTGGGAAAGTATCGGAAGATGGCCCAAGTGCTTGGGCCCTTGTCATCCACATGAGAGACCCAGATGGAGTTCCAGGCTCCTGGCTTTGTCCTGGCCCAGCCCTGGCCATTGCAGCCATTTAGGGAGTGAACCAGCAGATGGAAAATCTCTCTCCTCTCTTTGTAACTCTGCCTTTCAAATAAATAAAATAAATCAAAAGAAAGAGAGAAAGAAAGCAAGTGGGCCCAAGCTTGTGGTCACAGACTACGTCACTGCAGGAAGGGTCCCGGGAAGGCCAGGGTCACCAGGCACCCGGAGTCCTCTTCACTCCAACCTCATTTGTACAATTGTACAATTGTACCACTGAATACTTCTGACTGTCGGTCCGAGCCCTGCGCAGTGGAGACAGTGCAGCGGAAAAACACAGACACAGCCCCACCCACGATGGAAACGCTCAACCCAAGAGCAAGAAGGGCACCGCACCTTCTCAGCCCGGCAGAGGGCATCGCAGCACACCCACAGCCCCACCACACTGAACGGTTAAAGACTGGAAGCTTCCCCCTCGGGTCAGGAACAAGCCAAGGATGTCCACTCTGTTTAACACTGTCACGAAGGTTCTTGCCAGGACAATTAGGCACGGAAAAGAAATCAATGGCGTCCAGATTGGAAAGGGAGAAGTAAAGCCATCTCCATTTGCAGACGACAAGTTCTCGTGTATGCAAGAAGATGAATAATCCATAGAAAGCTATTGGAGCTACTAAGTTAGATCAGCGAGGTTACAGAACCCAAGATCAATATATAAAAACCAGCTGCATCTCCATATACCAGCAATGAATAATCTATAGAGGAAATTAAGAAAATGGGCCGGCGCTGTGGCGTAGCGGGTAAAGCTGCCACCCGCAGTGCCAGTATCCCATATGGGCGCTGGTTCGAGACCTGAATGCTCCACTTCCGATCCAGCTCTCTGCTTGAGCTGGTAAAGCAGTAGAAGATGGCTCAAGTCCTTGGGTTCTTGCACCCCTGTGGGAGACCCAGAAGCTCCTGGCTCCTGGCTTTGGATCAGCACAGCTCCGGCCATTGTGGCCATTTAGGGAGTGAACCAGTGGATGGAAGACCCACCCCCACCCCCGCCTCTCCTCTCTCTGTGTAACTCTGACTTTCAAATAAATAAATAAATCTTAAAAATAAATTAATAAAACAATTTCATTAACAATGGCATCCAAAAGGGCCGGCGCCGCGGCTCACTAGGCTAATCCTCCGCCTTGCGGTGCCAGCACACCGGGTTCTAGTCCCGGTCGGGGCGCCGGATTCTTTCTCGGTTGCCCCTCTTCCAGGCCAGCTCTCTGCTGTGGCCCGGGAAGGCAGTGGAGGATGGCCCAAGTACTTGGGCCCTGCACCCCATGGGAGACCAGGGTAAGTACCTGGCTCCTGCCATCGGATCAGCGCGGTGTGCCGGCCGCAGCGCACCGGCCGCGGTGGCCATTGGAGGGTGAACCAACGGCAAAGGAAGACCTTTCTCTCTGTCTCTCTCTCTCACTGTCCACTCTGCCTGTCAAACAAACAAACAAACAAACAACAACAACAACAAAAAACAATGGCATCCAAAAGAAAAAAATAGGAGGCTGGCATTGTGGCATAGCTCATTAAACCACTGCCTGAGATGGCAGCACCCCCCATATGGTCCTGGCTGCTCCACTTCCAATCCAGCACCCTGCTAATGTGCCTGGGAAAGCAGTGGAGGATCACACAAGTCCTTGGGCCCCTGCACCCACAAGGGAGACCAGGAAGAAGTTCTTGCCTCCTGGCTTTGGTCTGGCCCAGCCCTGGCTGTCGCGGCCATTTGAGGAGTGAACCAGTGGATGGAAGACTTCTCTCTGTCTCTCCTCTCTCTAACTCTGCCTTTCAAATAAACAAAATAAATATTTAAAAAGAAAAAATACAGCAACTGAATGTAACTAAGAAGGCCCAAAACTTGTAAGCTAAAAATCAGAACCATCGGGGCTGGCATTATGGTGGTGTATCAGGTAAAGCCGACACCTGTGAAGTTGGCATCCCATAGGGGCACCGGTTCAGGTCCTGGCTGTTTCACTTCCGATCCAGATCTCTGCTAATGCACCTGGGAAAGCAGTGGAGGATGGTCCAAGTGCTTAGACCCCTGCACTCATGTGAGAGAAGCTCCTGGCTCCTGGCTTCAGCCTGGCTCAGTCCTGGCTGTTGTGGCCATTTGAGGAGTGAACCAGCAATGGAAGCTCGCTCTGTCCCTCTTCCTTTCTTTGTAACTCTGCCACTCAAATAAATAAATAAATAAATTTCTTCCACAAAGAATCAAAACCTGGGCCAGTGCTGTGGTGTAGTAGGGATAAGCCTCCGCCTACGGCACCAGCATCCCATATGGGCTCCAGTTTGAGTCCCAGCTGCTCCACTTCTGGTCCAGCTTTCTGTTGATGTGCTTGGGAAAGCTGCAGAAGATGGCCCAAGTGCTTGGGTCTTTGCACCCACGAGGGAGACCCGGAAGAAGCTCCTGGCTCCTGGCTTCAGATCAGCACAACTCTGGCCATTGTGGCCATTTGGGGGAGTGAACCAGCGGATGGAAGACCTCTCTCTGTCTCTGTCTCTCCCGTTCTCTGTCTGTAACTCTGCCTCTCAAATCCATAAATAAAATCCTTTAAAAAATCATAACCATGTTGGGGAAAAAAAACTAAACAAGATCTAAATCAATGGAGAGACATACTCTGTTCACAGACTGGAGGACCCAACACTGTGAAGATGCCACTAGACCCCAAATTAACCTACAAATTCAATGCAGTCTCTCTCAGAATTTCAGGAGCTTCGGTGCAGTGAGCTAAGCAGCCGCCTGCAGCGCCAGCATCCCGTATCCGAGCACTGATTCGAGTCCTGGCTGCTCCGCTTCTGATCCAGCTCTCTGCTAATGTGTCTGGGAAAGCAGCAGGAGATGGCCCAGGTACTTGGTCCCCTGCCACCCATGTGAGAGACAGAGATAGAGTTCCTGGCTCCTGGCCTTGGCCTGGACCAGCCCTGACCATCTGGGGATGGAAGTGGATAGAAGGTCTCTCTGCCTTTGATGTAAATAAATAAATCTGCTTTTAAAAAAATTCCACACTTTTTTTTTACAGACATAGATAAGATGGTTTTAAGTCCATGTGGGGGAGGGTAGGCATTTGGCACAGTATTAAGACACCATGTAGGATGCCCACATGCTGTACTGGCGTGCCTGGGTTCAACTCCTAGCTCCACTTCTGATCCCGGCTTCCTGCTAATGTGCCCTCAACCAACCATTGATATTTGACTGTTACCACTGCAATTGCTTGCGGGTGCAACAAACTACAACCATCCAAGACAGAGAACTTAATAAATAAATAATTCTGTGTGCTCTGACTGTTCCTCCAACTGGTAGTACCAGATTCTCTCCCTCTTCTTGGGCCTTCCTATTCCCTGGGACATAATATTGAAATTAGGCCAATTAATAACCTACCATGAGCTGTCTGTCTCTCACTATAGATCAAAAGCTAGAAATGAACAAACTTAGCAAGGAAGGCCTGTCAAATCCTGAGGTAAGGCCAAAAGCTGGGCCTTTTGTGGCAAATACTTGGCAAGCTGTAAACACAAAGGAAAAAAATTTTTTTAAAGATTTATTTATTTGAAAGGCAGAGATACAGAGAGAGAAGGAAGGAGGGAGAGAGAGAGAGACAGAGACAGAGACAAAGACAGAGAGAAAGAGAGAGAGAGACTTCCACCTGCTTGTTCACTCCCCGAATGGCCACAACAGCCAGGACTGTGCCAATCTGAAGCCAGGATCTTCCAGGCCTCCCAAGCAGGTGCAGGGGCCCAACTTCCACTGCTTTCCCAGGCACATCAGCAGGGAGCTGGATTGGAAGTGGAGCAGCCAGGACTCAAACCGGTGCCCATATTGGATGCTGGCATTACAGGAGGAGGCTTAACCTTCTGCATCCCAGGAGCCCCAGGAAAATTTCTTGAAAGAAATAAAAAGCCCTACTCAAGTGAACACATAAATGATAAGAAAGCAAAGCAGCCATGGGGCAGGCAGCACTGCGCAGCAGGTTAAGGCTCCGCCTGCAGAGCCAGCATCCCTTTTGAGTCCCAGCCGCTCCATGTCTGATCCAGTTCCCTGCCAATGCACCTGGGAAAGCAGCAGAAAAGTACTTGGGGCCCCTGCTACCCATGAAGGAGACCCGGATGAATCTCCTGGCTCCTGAATTCAGCTTCGCCCAGCCCCAGCCTTTGTGGCCATTTGGGAAGTAAACCAGCAGATGGAAGATCTCTCTCTCTCCTCTGTCTCTGTCACTCTGCCTTTCAAATGAATAAATGCAGCTTTAAAAATAAATAAAGTGGAAAGTGAAGCTGCAAACACAACTGATGACGGTGGCTATGCTAAAGAACAAGCATTCACGTAGATAATACAGCCTCGTTGTGGAAGAAGACGCCGTCTAGGACTTCCATAGCGAGAGAGGAGAAGTCAGCACCTGGCTTCAAGGCTTTTCAAGGCGAGGCTGGTCGTCTCCTTAGGGGCAAATGCAGCTGGGGACTTTAGTTGAAGTCAGCGCTCTTTTATTATTCTGAAAACCCAAGGGCCCTGAGGAATTACACAGTGAATCTTGGACAATTTCATGGGAAACATGTATGGTGACAAAACAATGCCGTGCTTTCAAAATCTTGGGGATCAAAATCAGCTTATCCTTTAATTCCATCTCCCACGAACGTTTTGAAGTCCTCGTGTGTTAAATCTACTCTCTCTGTGCTCCACAAATGGAACAACAAAGCCTGGATGACAGCACATCTGTTTACAACACGGTTTGCTAAATATTTTAAACCCACGGCAGAAACCTTCAGCTCAGGGAAAAAAAAAAAAGGATGTCTTTCTAAACATGACTGCTCGCCGACAACGTGCGTGGTCAGCCAAGAGCCCTGGCGCAGCTGTGCAGCGAGACCAACGTCGCTTTCATGTCTGCTTAGGCAACGGCCACTCTGCAAGCGTGGGTCAGGGGGTGATTTCAACTTTCCAGCCTTATTATTTAAGAAACACAGTTCACGGAGCGAGAGCTCTCGCAGACAGTGATTCTCCTGATGGAGCTGGGCCAAGGAAATGGAAAATTCGGGAACGGCATCACCATTCCAGACGCCACTGGGGACATTTGTGATTCATGGGAAGAGGTGGAAATGTCAACACTGGAGGAGTCTGGGAGAAGCTGGCCCCCACCTCCTGGAGGACGCTGAGGGTTCAAGACTTCAGCGGCGGAAGTGACTACAGAGGTAGTGGAAACAGGAAGAGAACTGGAATTCAAAGTGTAGCTGGAAGGCGGGGCTGAAAAGCTACAAACTCATGATCAAATGTTTTTCATTTTTTAAGATCTTATTTATTTATTTGAAAGGCATAGTTACAGACAGAGGCAGAGAGAGAGAGAGAGAGAGAGAGAGAGAGAGGGCACCTTTCATCTGCTGATTCACTCTCCAGATGGCTGCAATGGCCGGAGGTGAGCTGATCCAAAGCCAGGAGCTTCTTCCAGGTCTTCCATGCAGGTGCAGGGGCCCAAGGACTTGGGCCATCTCCTACTGCGTTCCCAGGCCACAGCAGAGAGCTGGATTGGAAGTGGAGCAGCCAGGACTCGAACTGGCAGTCTAATATGGAATGCTGGCATCATGAGTGGTAGCTCAACCCATTGTGCCACAGTTTCCACCCCTCATGATCAAATTTGGCCATTTAGTGCAGTGCTTGTAAGATATCATTTGGGATGCCCACATCCCATATCTGAGTTCCTGGGTTCAAATTTCAGCTCTGCTCCTAATTCCAGCTTCCTGCTAACGTGCACCCTGGGAGGCAGCAGGTGATGGCTCAAGTAGTTGGGAGACCTGAATTGAGTTTCTGACTCCTAGCTTCAGCCTGGCTCAGTCCTAGCTGGCTGGCTGACTGTGTCTTTCTTTCAAATAAAGGAAAAAGTTAAAAATTTTTAATGGGTGAGGAGTTGCTTCTTGTGGTGACCAAAGAAAGTGGTTTCATGAGATGGAATCGGCTCCTGGGGGAGATGCGGGACATAGCTGAATGACAGCAAAACACCTGGAAGACTACTTAGCTGGGAAAGCAGTGGCCTGGTTTGAGAGGACTGATTCCAGTTCTTTTCTTAAGATTTATTTATTTATTATTTATTTTAAAGAGTTACAGAGAGAGGTAGAGACAGAGAAAGAGAGAAGTCTTCCATCTGCTGGTTCACACCCCCACCCCCACAAGTGGCTGCAACGGCCAGAGCTGTGCTGACCAGAAGCCAGGAGCCAGAGCTTCCTCTGGGTCTCCCACGCGGGTGCAGAGACCCAAGGGCTTGGGCCATCTTCTACTGCTTTCCCAGGCCACAGCAGAGAGCTGGATTGGAGTGGAGCAGCCACGTCTTGAACCAGCGCCCATATGGGATGCCAGCACCACAGGTGGTGGCTTTACCCGCTATACCACAGTGCCCAGCCTCTGACTCCAGTTCTGAAAGAAGCCCCGCTGTGGGTAAACACCACCAGATAGCATCGCATGCTACAGAGAAATCTCTCCTGGAAGGAACAACCGACGAGGCCAGCTTCTACGCAGTCTTATTTAATGAGTTTGCCAGAGCCACTCCAGCCTCCAGCAACTGCCACCCTGAGCAGCCAACAGGCGTCAACATCAGCATCAACAGGCAGGCATTTGGTGCAATAGCTAAGCTACTGCTTGGGATGCCCACATCCCATATCAAAGTGCCTGGGTTCAAGTCCAGGCTGCCCTTTCAATTCCAGCTCCTGTTAATGGGATGCAGCAGGTAATGGCTCAAATGGGCTTGGTCCCTGCCACCCATATGGAAGACCCAGACTGAGTTCCTGGTTCCTGGCCTTGGTCTGGCCCAGCTCCAGCTGTTGTGTGTCGGAGAGTGAACCAGCAGATACGAGATCTCTGTCTGCCTGCCTTTTTTTTTAAGATTGATTTTATTTATTTCAAAGGAAGACTTACACAGAGAGAGAAATATAGAGAGAACTTACATCCACTGGTTCACCCCCCAGAATGGTCACAACAGCCAGGGATGGCCCAGGCCAAAGCCAGGAGCCAGGATTTTCATCCGGGTCTCCCACATGGGTGCAGGGCCCCAAGCACTTGGACCATCTTCTGCTGCTTTCCCAAGTGCATAAGCAGAGAGCTCTATCAGAAGCAGAGCAGCTGGGACTTGAACCAATGCCCATATGGGATGTCAGCATTGAAGGTGGCAGCTTAACTCGGCTATGCCACAATGCCAGGCCTTTCTTTTTAAAATAATGCTGTTTTTTTAATATTTATTTATTTATTTGAAAGGCAGAGTTACAGAGAGAGAGGGAGAGATACAGAGAGAAATCTTTTATCTGCTTGTTCACTCCCTAGATGGCCACAAAGGCTGGAGCTGGGCTGGTCTGTATTCAGGAGCCAGGAGCTTCTTCCTGGTCTCCCACACGGGTGCAGGGGCCCAAACATTTGGGTCATCTCCTACTACCTTCCTTGGCGTGTTAGTAGGGAGCTGGATTGAAGTTGAGCACCTGGGACTCGAACTGGGGCCCATATGTCCATGCCACAGGAGGCAGCTTTACCTGCTATGCCAC
This sequence comes from Oryctolagus cuniculus, assembly GCF_051225735.1. Classification (NCBI taxonomy): domain Eukaryota; kingdom Metazoa; phylum Chordata; class Mammalia; order Lagomorpha; family Leporidae; genus Oryctolagus; species Oryctolagus cuniculus. The sequence continues at coordinate 141,929,149 of NC_142873.1, read as the reverse complement.
AGTGCTCCCCGCCCCCCAATCTGCCTTTCAAATCAACAACGATGAGGCAAAACTCTTCTCCAACGTGAGGAATACAATTCACTGAAGGTGCATTTGCTAGCAATAAATACTTTTAAATTGAGGTATGCACACTGGTTTTTAGACATAATGCTGCTGCACACTTAATGTAACTTTATAACATTTCTGTGCACTGGGAATTTCAGTTAACTCGCTTTATTGCAATGTGTGCTTTAGGGAGGTGATTTGCAAGCACACCTGCACTGCCTCCAAGGTGTGCCAGCTCCAGCGGCTCATCAGCACGTGCAAAGATGCTCAAAGTCAGAGTCATTAGGGAAAGGGGCTTCAAAACCACGTGATGCTATTTCACACCCACTAGGATGGCTACAAACAAGAACACAGACAATAACAATGCATGTAACAATGATGGAGAGAACCTGGGACTCTCAGACTTGGCTGGTGGCAATGAGTGATTTCGCACCAAGTGAAGCACAGATCATCACACAGCCCAACGTTTCTACTTGTAGGAATATAAACCTGAGAACTAAGCTCTGATAAAAGTTGTACCCAGATGCTCACAGCAACAAAAATGCAGGAACAGTCTGAAGATATGTGCACAATGGAATACTACTGAGCCATGAAAAGGAATGGCGTATTGATACACGCTGTGACACACATGGCCCTGAACACACTCTGCTAAGTGAAAACAGTCACACACTGGACAACTTCCTTACACGAAGTGTCCAGGACAGGCAAAGCCAAAAAGTAAAGCAGTGATTGCCAGGGGCTGCTGGCAAGCGGGACTGCAGAGTGACTGTGAGTGGGTTTGGAGTTTCTTTTCAGGATACAAATATTCTCCAAATATTCTCTTTCTTTTTTTTTCTAAAGATTTATTTATTTATTTGAAAGTCAGAGTTACAGAGAGGCAGAGGTAGAGAAAGAAAGGTCTTCCATATGCTGGTTCACTCGCCAAATGGCCACAATGGCCAGGGCTGGGCAGATCCAAAGCCAGGAGCCAGAAGCTTCCTCCAGGACTACCCCATGGGTGCAGGGGCCCAAGGACTTGGGCCATCCTCCACTGCTTTCCCAGGCCACAGAGAGCTGGACTGGAAGTGGAACAGCCGGGACTTGAACCGGCATTCATATAGGATGTTGGCACTGCAGGCAGTGACTTTATTTGTCACAGCGCCAGCCCCAAATATTCTTTCTTTAAAAAAATTTGTTTATTTATTTGAAAGGCAGAGTTACAGAAAGAGAGAGAGAGGGAAGGAGAGAGAGAGAAATAAGACAGAATCAATCTCCCATTCTCTAGTTCACTCCCGAAATGGCCACAACGGCCAGGGCTGGTATGGGCTAAAGCCAGGAGCCATCTAGGTCTCCTCCTTGGGTGCAGGAGCCCAAGCACTTGGACCATCTCCCACGGCTTTCTCAGGCATAGTAACAGGGAACTGGATCAGAAGTGGAGCAACCAGCACTTGAAAAGTGCCCATATAGGATGCTGCCATTGCAAGTGGTTGCTTAACTCACCATGCCACAACGTTGGCCCAGAAATATTATTTATTTATTTGCTTACTTACTTACTTATTTGAAAGGTAGAGCAACAGAGAAAAAAAGAGATTGATCTATCCTCTGACTTACTCCCCAAGTGCCTACAATGGCCAGAACCGGGCCGGGCCAAAGCCAGGAGCCAGGGACGCCATCCAGGTCTCACAGGTGGGTGGCAGGGGCCCAAGCACATGAGCCATCATCTGTTGCCTTCCCAGGTGTATTTTTTTTTGAGTCTTTATTTTATTTTATTTTTTTGACAGGCAGAGTGGACAGTGAGAGAGAGAGACAGAGAGAAAGGTCTTCCTTTTGCTGTTGGTTCACCCTCCAATGGCCGCTGCGGCCGGCGCACCGCGCTGATCCGAAGGCAGGAGCCAGGTACTTCTCCTGGTCTCCCATGGGGTGCAGGGCCAAGCACCTGGGCCATCCTCCACTGCACTCCCTGGCCACAGCAGAGAGCTGGCCTGGAAGAGGGGCAACCAGGACAGAATCCGGTGCCCCGACCGGGACTAGAACCCGGTGTGCCAGCGCCGCAAGGCGGAGGATTAGCCTAGTGAGCCGCAGCACCGGCCCTTCCCAGGTGTATTAAAAGGAAGCTGGATTGGGAGCAGAGCAGCCAGGACTTGAACCAGCATCACAAGCAACAGCTTAACCCACTGTGCCACAGTGCTAGCCCTAGGATAAAAATATTCCAGAATTTAAAAATATATGTATTTTCAAATTAAATAGTGGTGAATATACAAAAAGCACTAAGTTGTACATTGTAAAATGGATAATCTGAAAAAAATGGATAATTTGATGGTGTGTGACTTTTATCTCAACAAAAGAAAAAGAAGAAAGAAAACACTCAGGCACAGCTGTTTCCCCCATAGAGCTCACACTCAGAGTGTGTGTATATCTGTGTCTCTGTCTCTCTCTCACACTCACACACACACACACAGTGTTAAGTGCTCTGAAGAAAGGGTGCCAGGAGCCCAGCGGTCAAGGAAGACTTCCTGAGCCTGTGATCTGAGGGCGAGAGGTGGGCAAGGCCAGAGGAAAGGAGAAGGTTCAGGTGGGGAGAGCATGGACAGAGAACCTGTGCAGGGAGAGACCTGGGCAAGTAGAAGGCCCTGGAGGGGCCGGTGCTGTGGTGCAGTGGATTAAAGCCCTGGCCTGCGGTGCCAGCATCCCATGTGGGTGTTGGTTCGAGTCCTGGCTGCTCCACTCCCAATCCAACTCCCTGCTACTGTGCCTGGGAAAGCAGTAGAAGATGGCCCAAGTGTTTGGGCCCTGCACCCATGTGCAGGAGAAGCTCCTGGCTCTTGGCTCCTGGCTTTGGCCTGGTCCAGCCTTTGCCATTGCAGCCATTTGGAAGTGAACCAGCAGATGGGAGATCTCTCTCTTCTCTCTCTGTAACTCTGACTTTCAAATTAAAAAAAAAAAAATCTACAAAACAACAAGTAGCAGGGACTGAGTCTGAGTGGGGAGACAGCAGGGGTTGGGAAGGGGCACCGAGCCCTCCCAGTTTCCTGGAGGTATCAGGCACCTGCTGTGCTGGGAATGGAAGTCATTTCTCCGGGCTGGGGCCACTGGTCCTGCGACCTGATGGAGGAGGAAAAATCCAGTCCCCAGACTTCTCCAGTGGCGCCTCCTGAACGGATGCTCCAGGAAGGAGGCTGATGAAAACCAGCCTCACTGCCATGGCAACTGCAAGCACTCTGGCTTCTCCTCCCCCCGACTAAGAGCCAGGTGGGGAAGTCTGCCTAGCAACAGTGGCGGGCAGGGGTCAGGAGCCACTCTGGGGTTTCGGGATCCTCCTGGCCATTTACACCACTGACTGTCCCCGCCTTGGCTTGGATCCCAGCCTTCCTGCCTCTCCTCCAGCGGGGACTCGCAGTAGCCACCAACATCTGGCCAACCCTTCAGAGCTGTGCTGTGGGACCATCAGCTCTGTGGGACGCAGGAGGACGCCGTGGCTGGAAGAAGTGTGGAGGGGGCCTGCTGGAGCCCCTTGCACTGCCTTTTCCCTCCCACAGGCTGAAGGTCTGCCCCCACCCCTCTGCGGTCTCTACTTCTTTTCCGGGTAACCTGCCTGCTATGGGGGGTGGTGTGCCCTGCCCGAGTGAGGACTAGGGTGGGGGCGTGTCCCTTGGGGGCTGAAAGAGCCAAGGCAGATGGCAGGAGAGGCCCCCCACCCAGGGTTTCCTTTCAAAATGTCTGGCTCTCAGCTTGACGCAAGCATGGCCAACAAAGGCTGATATTCTGTGTGCACTGACCTGTGCCAGGCTTTGTGCCAAACGCACTTGGCTGCACCGTCTCCTTTAGCTCTCCCAAGTGCAGGCGAGAAAGGCTCATTGCCTCATGATTCCACAGGGTTGCACACAGAGGGTCTCCAGCCCAAGATCTCAGAATAGGAGGCGGGGAAGTGCAGCCGGCAGGAGACCCTCTCCCTCCACCTGTCTCTCTCTCTCTCTTTCTCTTTCTCTCTCGGTGGGTCCAGGGGCAGGATGGAAGATTAAAGAGGAGGGCAGAGGAGCAGGAGGAAAGAGGGTCGAGTGGCGTCCTGCAATCTCCGCCTGGCTCCGGGCCAGGAGGAAGCGGGGGAGCAGGAGGGGCGCGGGGAGAAAGCACAGGGAGCTCAGCCCTCGGACCTCTGTGCGCGTGTGTTGAGCGCGGCTCTTTCAGGTCCCATTTCATTTCATCCCAGGAACACTCTAAGAGGTGCTAACAGCTAATACGCATTATGTGCCAAGCACCTCTCCAACGCTTAGAATGCTTTGATTCATTTAACACGCGCGGAAACACACCCGCCTGGCACATGGGGAGAATGAAGCACAAAGCAAAGTAGCTTGCCCAAGGGCACGCAGCCAATACCGACTTGAACCAGGTCCTGGGCTCCAGAGCCCCGAGTTTACCAGACCCACCCCTGCACCGAGAGAGCAGCCGCCCTTCTCCAGAGACACCAAGTGCCCCTCGAGGTCACCCAGCGGCAGTGGCATTTGGGCTCCATATTCCTGTGATATCTGTGACTTCCTGTGGCACCTCCTGGACTGATGGGTGCCTTGCCACTGCTCCCCGCCAACCTCTGCCCCGAAACACGGACACCGTGGGGAAACGCACTCTCGTTCAGGGTGCAGCAGAGGGGCTGACTGCTTCCACCAGCTGGAGGAGCTCTGGCTTTGTTTTATTTTATTTTTAAGATTTTTGGGGGGTGGGGCTGGTACTGTGGCATAGCAGGTAAAGCTGCCACCTGCAGTGCTGGCATCCTGTATGGGTGGTGGTTTAAGTCCTGGCTGCTCCACTTCCGATCTAGCTCTCTGCTGTGGCCTGGGAAATCAGTAGAGGATGGCCCAAGTCCTTCAGCCCCTGCACTCACATGGGAGACCCGGATGAAGCTCCTGGTTCCTGGTTTTGGACCGGCCCAGCCCTGGCCGGTGTGGCCATCAGGGAGTGAACCAGCAATGGAAGACCTCTCTCTCTCTCTCTCTCTCTCTGCCTCTCTGTAACTCTGCCTTTCAAATAAATAAATCAATCAATCTTAAAAACAAAAGATTTTTTTGAGGCATAGGGCAGGTATTATGAGGCAGCAAGTTAGGCCTGTAGTCCCATGAGGGCGCCAACTTGTGTCCCAGCTGTGCCTCTTCCAATCCAGCTTTCTACTGACACACCTGGGAAAGCAGGAGAAGATGGCTCAAGTTCTTGGGCCTCTGCACCCATGTGAGAGTCCCAGAAGAAGCTCCTGGCTCCTGGCTTCAGCCTGACCCAGCCCTGGCCATTGTGGCCAGCTGGGGATTGAAACAATGGATGTAAGGTATTCTCTCTCTTTATCTCTCTCTCTCTGTAACTTTGACTTTCAAACGAATAAATAAATCCTTAAAAAAAATTGATCGGGGCTGGTGCCGTGACACAGTAGGAAATGACACCTTTGATGCAGACATCTCATATGGGTTCCAGTTCATGTCCTGGCTGCTCCACTTCCAATCCAGCTCTCTGCTAATGGCCTGGGTAAAGCAACAGAGTATGGACTGTGTTTGGGCCCCTGCCACTCACATGGGAGACCAAGATGAAGCTCCTGGCTCCTGGCTTCCACCTGGCTCAGCCCTGGCCCTTGCAGCCATCTGGGGAGTGAATCAGCAGACAGAAGATTTTTCTCCCTGTCTCTCCCTCTCTCTGTAGGAAGCCAGGAGCCAGGAGCTTCATCCAGGTTGCCCACATGGGTGGCAGGGGCCCAACCACTTGACCCACCTTCTGCTGCTGTCCCAGGCCATTAGCAGGGAGCTGGATCAGAGGTGGAGCAGCTGGGACATGAACCTGTGCCCATATAGGTGCTGGTGTTGCAGGCGGCTGCTTAACTTGCTGTCACAACGCCTGCTCTGGGGGATTTTTGGCTGGACCCACCCACTTCATGCAGCAGATCACGAAGGGCTCCGATGCCGAGCCTTTTCCTGGGGCAGCCAGGAAAGAAGACAGAATTGGACTTAGGGTCCCCACCACCTCCCTGAGCCCTTGTGTACTCCTGTGACAAATACAGAGTTGGAGGGATGTTCTCTGGGGACTCTCCTGGCTTCTGAGTTCCAGGATGCTATGCCTGGGACGCCTCCATCCAGCCATGTCCTGACTACTCACACCTGCCCTCTAGGCGCCTAATAATGAGCTGTCCTGGCCATAATTACAGTGTCTCCACGGTCTGAGCCTTCGCTAAGTGCCAGGTGCTGCGCTGCTGCCCTAAGAGGCAGGCACCATCACCTCCTCTTGACAGGTGGTGAAATGAGGCTCAGAGAGACGAAGCTGCTCACTCCAGTTCACTGCCCAGCAGGCAGGAGCAGCATTACTCCAACCCTCTCAGCTTCTTCCTCTTCTGCAAAATGGGAGAAATCTCACCCACGCCCGGTGCAGCTAGGAGCGTAAGAACTGGTACTTGGCCATAGCAGGCCTAGAAACAAACCGCAGTTCCACCCCACCCCCCACTTCCTGTCCTATTGGGCCCTGGTCCAACCTGTCACAGTCGACAACCGCGACAACCACAACTACGGTGTGACCCCCCCCCCAGGCTGGGCCCCAGACAGCCTCTCACTCCGTTGGAGGAACCCAGAGTCCCTGCTGGCCTGTCTTGGGGATGACAGGGGAGTGGCAGCTTGGGGACTGCAGTCGGCCCAGATGGCTCCTGGGGCTGCTGACCAGCGGACAGGCACTGATAGGCTGAGCAGTTGGCAGTGCCGGAGGCTGCTCTGGCTCGGGGGGTCGGGGGAGGGGGCAGTCCTCTGCCTGCATCCCAGCCCTAGACCCTTCTCTGATGTCTGGTGGGGGAGGGGGGCTTCAGGACCAGGGAGGGGACCCCACAGTGGCCTCCGTGTCCTTGGTCTAAGTATTCCAGTTACCAGCCGAGCCTCCCAACTCCCAGATAAGACACGGACTGTCTCCTCACCCAGCCGCAATGGCCTGGAAGGGCTGCTTTGAGATTTCAGTGTCTGATTCCTTGGCAATCTGGGCCAGAAGGCAGTAATGTCATTCGGCCTCTGGGGAAGCCAGGCCCAGCGAGAGTTCCCATTTCTGGCTGGGGCCTCACACCCAGGGCTGGACACTCATGTCCACAACAAGCACTCCTGCCCTCAAGCAGCCGCTCCTTGTCTAGCCCCTGGGCTGGGGGCGCACACACCAGCAGCCCAGGCTGGCCTCCTCTGAAAGGGCCCTGGCAGGCCTGAGTGGGCTTGGGGGTGACCAGCTAGGGGGCTCTGGGTCCTGACTATCCAGTCAGGCTCGGGGCATGGGCACTTCTGGGTGCAGGTCCCCGGCTCTGTGGACTCCCTGGCCTGTGGCAAGGGGCACAGGCAGAGGAAGGCAGGGACAGGGCCAGCTAACGTTTCCCAGGTCCCCTGCAAGGAGGTGTCTTGTTTATAATCGAACCAGCAAATCCTCACTGGGAGGCCATTCCCAAGGGACAGTCTCAGGCCACACAGGTGCCTCGGCTCCAGGGGCAGGCAAGGGCCAGGTGGAGAGTCGAGGATTTAGCACTAGGAAAGCCAAGTTCAAGTCCCAGCTCTGCCCTGTGCAGGCTGTGACTGCAGCCCAGCAAATCCCCCTCTTGGGTCCCATTTGCTCATCTGTAGGACAGGGATGACAGTTTGTGCAGGGCAGGCTGCAGTGAGGAGCAAGGGCGACGAGGTGCGTGCCAAGGCTTGTACGTTGCTTGTAGACTGCTCTGCTCCTGCCTGACCAGCGGCTGTGCGGAGCCCTCTCCAGCCACCTGGACCCTTTGCTGTCCTCCCTTCCTGTGTGGCACTGGCTGGGTGGCAACAGGACCACCGACAGGACCTGAGCCTGCACGGCCGGGCCTTTGCCTCCCCTCCACTGGATCCCAGCACCTCGCACCCCATGGCGACCTCACTGGCTGGCTGCCACAATGGGGTTCATTCAAGCTTCCCACACTCACTGAGTGCCTTCTGAGGGCCACTGCAGTTTCCAGGCCTCGGTGAGCTCACAGCCTAGGCAGAGGGATTGGCTGTGGAAATAGGAGCAGAATGATAAGAGCGTGTGTGGTCCCCACCATGATGCAGGTGGAGGGGCAAGGTGCTGTCAGTGAGTGGTGAGGACATAGGGGTACAGAGATGCTGTGAGGAGGCAATGAGGGATGGGCCGGCCTAAGGAGATAAGGGTTTGGGAAAGGACTTCCAGAGGCAGGAGCAGCAGGTGCAAAGGCACTGAGGTTGGAAAGACTCGGGCTGCTTAGGTCAACGTGACCCAAGTTGAGGACACACAGCTGTTGAGCTCAGGTGAGCATGCAAGCCTGGGCAGACGTTCAGTGTCTGTCTAAACCAGCAGTTCTCAAGGTGTGGTCCCCAGACCAGCAGCATCAGCGTCTCCTTGGTAGGGATGCAGACTCCAGGGCCCTCCCCCAGACCTGCTAAATCAGAAACTCGGGCGAAGCCCAGCAGTGTGGATGTCCACAAGCCCTGCAAGTGCGTCTGCTGCCCACTAGCGTCTGGGAAGCTGGAGAGCGGATCATCCTGAAGGCAGAGGGGAGCCGCGGGCAGGGCGGACCAGAGGGGAGACAGGATCAGAGCCGCGCTTTGCTGAGATCACTCAGAGGATGGATGCCAGGCGGCCTAGGGCGGGTTGTGAAGGTCCTCACCGGAAAGTTGGCCAGCCAAGCCCCTGCTGGGCGCAGGGCCTGTTGCCACGGTGACCACCTGTCACTTAGAGAAAGGGGGCAGGGCCCTACAGAGGGCCAATGATGAGGAGCTAGTTGTCATGGCAACCTCCGGTCAGGTGGGGCAGCATAAGGGAAGAAGGAAGCCTGGTTGTCCTAGGATGCCCAAATGCATTTCCAGGAGGGAGAATCAGTGACCCTGCAGCCCTGCGTCCCCTCTCCAACTCCATTAGCCCCTCACCTGCTCCTCTGTCCATGCAGGTGGCAGCCCCCTCCACCCCTGTTGTGATGATGCCACACCCTCCGTGTCACAGCTAAGGGCTCTGGGGCTGTCTCCCTGGTTACAGCTGGGCTTCCTCTCAGCTGCCAGGCCTTCACCTTCCTCTGCCAAGGCTGGCCTGTTAGCCACAGCCCAGACCCAGGGCCAGGCCCTCCCACCCTCTCTTCAGCCAGCACAGGGCACAAGAGAGCAACAGGAGGGCTCAGTGCATTTCCTCCAGCCAGGAGACAGATTGGGGGGGGGGGTGAGGGGAGGCACATGCAATAGCTTTTCGAGGCCTCCCCAGACCTGGGGCCCAACCTGAGAGAGGAAGGCAAGAAAGCAAAGCACCCAGTAGAGTGCCAAGTTCAAGGGTCTGGAGCTGCAGGGGCCCGGTTCAGAGTCCTGCACCAACTCCGTGTTCCCTTGTTCAGGCTTTGTCGGCCCCGAGGCTCAGATGCCTGCTGTGCACAGGAGATGACAGAAGGCCCGCCCTGGGGGGGCTTCTCCTCGTGGGTGGACACCTTGTGGGGAAGAGCAGCAGCTCTGGGGTCAGAAACCCCCCATCAATCTTGACTGCGCACCCTGTTATTACAGTGTGTCACTGGGCAGTGAATGGAGTCCTGCCTGGTAATTGCTTCCTCCAGGTAATTTACATTTCCTGTGGCCCTGGCAGTCTTGAGAAGAGGATTTCTAGAAAGCAGGAGCCAAGGGTGCGCTTCAGTTTTCCTGAATGCCTGGCCCGGCCTCTGGCAGGGAGGACCCCACAAGCCCAGCCTGGAAGGGCCCCGTCCTTATCAGCACTTCACGGCCTGGCGGGGGGGGGTGGGGGGGGCGGGTCCTCCAGCCCCACCCAGGGCCCTCCGAGCCTGGGACTCAGGGGAGGCGGAGCAGGTGCGGAGTTGGGGGTTGCCAAGTGGGGCTCCAGGGAACTCCCGGGTCCTCCCTCCCCACGCCCCTGGCAGCCCCTTCCCCTCCCACTGAGAGCTGATGATAGGAGTGGCTGTAATTATGCTCTAATTGCTTTCTTCCAGGCAGTTTCTCTGGAGCCAAGGAGTTCAGAGTTCATGAATAAATGAAGAGAGAGGAAGCGGGCAGGGCTGTTTATTGATCCACAAATCTCTCCGTGCCAGCGCCTGCCCCACGAGTGCTTGTGCGGCTTCAAGCGCACACACCCCAGCCACAGCCCCCAGAGCTCTGCCAAACAGACCGACGGGGGCGGGGGAGAGAAGCATCCAGAGGGGCTGCATCCCAACTCCACCGGACTTGTGCTGTGATTCCGGGCTTCAGTTTTCTCAGTAATAAAGTGTGAAGGTGGGGGCCGGTGTTGTGGCATTGCAAGGAAAGCCTCTGCGTGCACCAGCATCCCGTGTGGGCGCCAGTTCAAGTCCTGGTTGCTCCACTTCCAATCCAGCTCCCTGCTTATGGCCTGGGAAAGCAGTGGAGGATGGTCCAAGTGCTTAGGCCCCTGCACCACGTGGGAGACCTGGAAGAAGCTCCTGGCTTCGGCCTGGCCCAGCCCGGGGCTGCTGCAGCCATTTGGGGAGTGAATCAGCAGGTATAAGATGTATCCCTGTCTCTCTTTTCTTTTTGTGTAACTTTCAAATAAATAAATAAATCTAAAAAAAAAAAAAAAAGAGTGAGAGTGGGGGTGATGTCTGATGCCCCCCTCAGAAGCCCCAGACCTGAGAATGTCCATCTGCTAGCCAGGATGTCAGGCAGCTGGCCGGGCCTGGGGGTCGCCAGTGGGTGCTGTCCCCGCCCCCCAGCCCCAGTGTCTCATTCTCTAAGCAGACTTAGGAAAGTGGCGAGGGGAACGGCCATCTACTTCTGGTGACACCTGCAGGCAGGCGGGCCCCCTGCTGGGCAGATGGCTGCCCTGGCACTCACTGGCCGCACTCTTGGGCGAGGCCTGGCACATGGTGCGGGTTTGATGAGGGGTAGCTGCGCTGGCTTGCATTGCCAACAACCCTGCAAGACACGGGCTGTTGCCTTCACCACAGGTATAAAAGTAAGTATAAAAGTAAGGTACAGAGAGGTCGTGCGACTTGCCAAACACCACGCATTAAGTGGCAAGATGGAGCGACTGATCTGTCTGTGTGGCTGCCACGGAGTAAGTGTCCAGAAATACTGTGTTGGGGGCTGGCGTTGTAGCACTGCAGGTTAAGCCACCGTCTGCAATGCCAGCGTCGGTTTTCTACTTCTAATCTCCACTTCTGCACCCGGGAAGGCAGTGGAAGATGGCCCAAGTCCTTGGACCCCTGCCACCCACATGGGAGACCCGGACAGAGTTCCAGGCTCCTGGCTTTGGCCTGGCCCAGCCCCAGCTGTTGCAGCCATTTGTGGAGTGAACCAGTGGATGGAACATATCTCTCTGTCTCTCCTTCTCTCTCTCTGCCTTTCAAATAGCTTCCTGTTCACGTGTACCTGGGAGGCAGCAGGTGATGGCTGAGTTAACTGGGACCTGCCACCTGCATGGGAGATCTAGGTTGCATTCTTAGTTTCTGGCTTCAGCCTGACCCCAGCCTTGGCACTTGGCTCTTGTGGGCACTTGAGGAATAAGCCAGCAAGTGGGAGATCTCTCTCCCCCTCTGTGTCCATCCGCCTTTCAGGTCAATCAATCAGATCAGACCAAATTCTATTCCTCAAGGTGGGGGTGGGCTGAAGCAGGAGAAAATGACCACCGTGTCCTTCAAGGTCAAAGTGAAGTGCTGGGTCTGAGGGACTCCAGGACTCGCTGCTTCCTTCACAGCGGGGCCCAGGCTGATGCCTACATTGGGGGGCCCTGGTACATGCTGTTGAGGGAAGTCTTGTTGCCTCTTCATGACCTCCGCTGGGAAGCCCAAGTTAGGAACCCTGGCTTTTGGCACCAGTCAGACCAACCTCTGCCACTGCCTCGCTGTGTGGCTCTGGGCAAGCGACTCTGCCACTCTGAGCCTCACAGCCCTCACCCAGGACATGGTCCCACCTGCAGGGCTCTCGTGAGGATGACACGAGTGGGCCCATGTGAAGGCACAGGGCCTGGGGGAGAAGAGGGGCCAGGTTTGTTTACTGCCCTGCCACCACCCATGCAGCCACCCCAGCCTTAGATTCTGCTTCTGTGAAGTGGGGGGTCACAGCCGTGCCCCCCACCAAGAGCCCCTGTGAGGACGGCTGAACTACTCCAGGTACTCGTGTCGTAAATGCTCACAGGTCTCCTCCACTTCCGAGACAAAAACACGTGCAGAGACCCCACAGTCCACTTGTGAAACAGGAAAACAGAGCTCTCTAGAGAGGGGCAGGGACTCCCCCAAGGTCATAGGTCACGGTCACAGCAGAGCCAGGCCCACCTGGGAACCAGGTGTCCACAGGGCCCCTGTCCAGGACTCAGCTTCCTTGCGAGACTGACAACGCTTAAAGGGACAACCACAAGAACTTTCATAGCACCTGAGCCATCGTGCTCAGGGCTTGCTGACCCAGGCCACTGATGTGCCCCTCCCCGCCCACCCTTGGCAATGCCAAGGCTGCTTTGACCGGGGGTGGGAGTGGGGGGGGGAAACTGCGTCAGAGGAAGGGAGGGCTGACCTGCCTTCCTGGCCCACCTGGCCGGCCCCTCCACCCCAGGGCTGGCTGCAGAGACCTCAGAAGCAATCCAGGGGCCCGGGACCAGAACACCATTTGTCAGCTTTCGCCTGGTGGTGGCGGGCTTGTCTCCATAGCAACAGTGCAGTGTGAAGGCATCCTGGCATCATTAGGGAGCGCGCTGAGTAGTATAAACAGAGGCTGCACTAGATTACACGCCTATTATGAGCAGTCTCGGGCTCTGAGCACTGGTAATTATGCCTAATTGTGCATTTAATTGTGTAATTGAAAACCCACATCTCTGGTTCAGGCTGGGGCTGCAGAACCTACCCCGCCACCCCCAAAAAGAAAGGCTTAGGAGCCAATTCCTACCCTGAAGACCTCAGGGCTGCCTTTCTTTCGAGGGCAGGGAGTGGCAGAGCAGGCAAAGGGGAAACACCCGCGCCCGCCCGTTTCCCTGCCCCTGTGCCAGGCGCTCAGTCGTGCCGTGGGATTCAAAGTGGGGGCAGGAAGGAGCGTGCTTAAAGCAAAGGGACACGGTAAGAGCACAAAAATGTCCACAATTGTCATCACCCAGAATAAGATACCACTTTATGCCACTGGCACTGGCCCGAGGACCAGCATCTGGGGGCTGCAAGGGGTCTGGTGTCCACACAGTCATTCATCTTACACGTGAATTCTTACTCCTCGCCAGGGACTGGAGACTCACCACCTGCTCGTCAGCCCCACCCCAGCCCTGCAGAGCCTCTGTAGAGTGTGAAAGCCACCAAAGAGCCCAACACCCTCCCCTGATTTCTCATTTCACAGACCAGGCAAGGAAAGGCCCAGAGAGGTCCAGGGCCGGCTCAAAGTTGCAAGGCGAGCGACTACACGAATCCTGGGATTCTGACTGGCAGCGGATGATACGTTTTGGGCACTTTGGTGACCTAGCACCTAGAATCCCACCTGGCACTTACATTACACTTAAGCTGAGCTCCGCTCGGGATGGGGTTTTAGCCGGTAGCAATTCGTACTCTCGGAGCCTTAGTCTTTCTGGAATTCCGGAAACACCTGCAGTGCCCCAGCGGCTAGTGCAGGGCAGAACCTCCCGGCCCTGACCCTCTGCAGTCTGAGACACGACATTACAAACACAGATGCCATCAAGGCCTTCGGGACGGTGACAGCGCCCTCATCCAGGCAGGCAGACAGAGGGAAGGAGAGGTCAGCTGAGGCCCTGCCAACCGGACTCCCAGGTGTGCAGCCCTGAGCAGGCCATCAGAGGCAGCGCTTCCTCCCCGCCCCAGGCCCAGCTCCCCCATCCATCACCACTGCCTGCAGCAAGGTGAGAGCAGTGACTCTGACCTCCTCCTGGGAAGGAGGGAGCTCATTGCTCATTCAGACATAGCTGGCAGGGTGCTTTGAGGTGAGAATGAACCCAGCCAGCTCCCTTCCCAGAGGGTCAGAGGCCCGGAGAGGGCCAAGCCTCCCTCAAGGTGACACCAGGCCCCGCCCAGAGCTCCCCTGCCTTATCTCATGACTGTCCTATGAGGAGGGTGCTATTACTATTCCCATTTTGCAGACAAGAAGACCAAGGGACAGCAAGGCCAAGGTCACACAGATTAAGCAGAACCACTGCCCCAGCGAGGGTCTTCCACAAGTTGGGGGGGACTTGTTCTCCACTTCCCACCCCGCATGCGGCACCTGCTGATCACTGCCTGGGTATTTACGATTCAAAGTCTTTAGGAGCGCCCCCTCTGCATATCACTAAGGAGCCTCCCCACAGCTCTCCCAGGCAGATTATCATTATTCTGATTTAGAGAAGTGCAGGTGGAGCTCAGAGAGGTCAAGTGTCTTACCCAAGGGCATCCAGCTACAAAGAGGCAGAGCTGGAACTCAAGCCACAGCCGGACCCCGGAGCCCAGGCCCTCCCCAGGCCACCTCCCTGCCTCTGCATTTGCCAGCCGCTCCGAGGGGCAGGGGCCGGGAGGCCGAGGTAATCCATTCAATCTTGAAACCATGGTGAACGGCTCTTCTGAACCTCGGTGCCCACTCCCCAGCGCTGGCAGACGCAGGTGACTCGGGGATGCTGGCTTTGCTGGCTGGGGCTCTCTCTCCCTCAGTCTCTGAACAAAGCAGCATCCCTCTCCAGCCCGAAGCAGGGGAAGGCAAGGCACTGGGACATGGCCCAGAGTCAGCTCCACCCCTCCATGGCCTGGAACGACTTTTTAAAAAAAACATGCCTGTGGTCTCAGTCTGCGCTCCTGTCACTCACCTCTCCTAACGCTGGACGACAAGCCCTGTGATCACTGGTCACAGCTTGCTTGATCCACATTTTCGAACAGTTCTTCTCGGATCCTCTCCCCTGATGACTCATCGAGAGTTCTTTCCTGGGCCCTTGTAAGAAGGCACTCTGTTCTTCCAAGCCTCGGTATGTCCAGCAGTAAATGGGTATAAAACCCATACCTGGGGCCGGCGCTGTGCCGTAGTGGGTTAAGTCTCTGCCTGCAGCACCTGCATCCTGTATGGGCACCAGTTCAAGTCCCGGCTGCTCTACTTCTAATCCAGCTCCCTGCTAGTGGCCTGGGGAAGCAGAAGATGGCCCAAGTCCTTGGGCCTCTGCACCCACATAGGGAACCTGGAAGAAGTTCCTGGTTCCTGGCTTCAGATTGGCACAACTCTGGCCATTGCAGCCATTTGGAGAGTGAACCAGCAGATGGAAGATGCCTCTCTCTCTCTCTCTCTCCCTTTCTCTGTCTATAACTCTGCTTCTCAAATAAATAAATAAATAAATCTTAAAAAAAAAAAAAAGCCACCACACCTAACTCACAGAGTGGTTATGGGAGTGACAAGTTGTCCACACAAGTAGTTTCTTGCCGGGGTTACTTTTTCTCAACCTGCACCACAGCTCAAGCCCAACACAGAGCTTGGGACGGGCTGAGATGGGGCGAGGGGGCGTTGGAGTAGCTCTGAGAATCCTCATCACCTAACAGGAACTCATGCCGGGCAGAGCCTCCACTCCAGCCCCGCTCCAACCCCCAGCAGGGAGCACTGGGGCACACAGGGCAGAACTGGGAGCCCAGATCCGGGCCTCACTCCTCAGTCCGTTCCTACTGCTTACGTGGCAGTGGACGAGCCAGAGGGGACAAGAACCAAGACATTCAAAGTGCCCGGCACAGGGCCCGGCTCGCAGCAGACGAAGGAGACCCTCACTGCTGTGCTTTCCCACGGGCCCCGTATTTTTAATTTTTTTTTTTTAAGATTTATTTGAATAGCTACAGAGAGGCAGAGGCAGAGACAGAGAGAGAGGTCTTCCATCCTTTGGTTCAGTCCCCAAATGGCCGCAATGGTTAGAGCTGGCCCAATCTGAAGCCAGGAGCCAGGAGCTTCCTCCGGGTCTCCCACACAGGTGCAGGGGCCCAAGGACTTGGTCCATCTTCTACTGCTTTCCCAGGCCACAGCAGAGGGCTGGATTGGAAGTGGAGCCTCCGAGCCTCAAGCTGGCACCCATATGGGATGCTGGCACTGCAGGCAGCGGCCTTACCCACTATGTCACAGTGCCACCCTGGGCCCCGTATTTTCCACATGAAGAAATGAAGCCTTGGAGTATTTACAGGGATGACCCTGATCACTAAAAGCCTCTCACGTAGGCAGAGATGGGGCTGAAGTGACCTCCCACGTCCAAGTCTCCAGGCCAACAACAGCGAGACAGAGGGAGCAGCAGTTCCCCGGGCCGGGCGCCGCACCAGGTGCTGTCCGGCCATCATCTCACCAAATCCCCCCAACTGCCAAGGGGTAGAAGCGGCTACCCCAAGTCGTGACTACTTTACAGGTGAGGAGGCAGAGGCTCAGAGAGGCTAAGGGACCTTCTGGAAGTCACAAAGCAGAGCAGCAGGGTCTGCCTGACCCCAGGCAGTGCTCTTAACTTCTGTGGCAGATCTGAGAGCGGCTGCCATTTATGAGGCACTTATTTATACATCATCCACCCCCACTCCCCCCGCCTGGGAGCAGAAGCAGGGCCAGTCCCACTCCTCCTCACTCCGCCCACCTCCTAAGGGCCACGAGGGCTGTTGGCCTCAGGCTGTCCATCTGCACCAGGGAGTGGACAGTGTCACTTCACCCAACAGAGAAAGAAGAAGAAAAGGGGCCAGCGGCCTGGACAGTCTCACGCTCCGGACTCTGCAGCCTGGCTGAAGGGCCTCAGGCACCCCGTGCAGAGCCAGCTGTCCCGAGGCAGCCAGGAGCTGGCCGATGCAGCTGCTCAGGAGAGAGGCCCCCGCCGGAGCCCAGCTCCCTCTGGCCTTCACCATCACAGCGGCTAATAACGACATCAATCAGCTTGACCGGGCTTCACACCATTACTTGCAGCTCAGCTGGAAGCTGCACGCCCGGGCTCCTGTTGTCCCCCTCGTCCACCCACCACCTTCCAGAAAGCAAGGAGCTTTCCGGAAGGGGAAAGAATGAAAGCGGTGTCTTCCTGAATACCTACTGCGTGCCTGGCGTATGCCTAAGAAAGGAAGCCCTTTCTACAACTCTGTGAGGTAGGGACCAAGGCTCAAGAGTGCAGGAGAGCAGGTGCATGCGTCCAAGGTCACCCAGAGCCGGCGCCGGAACAGCCATGGCAGTGACACGTTACGGAGCGCCCCCCGGCTCACAGCGCCAGGCACTAAGGCACAGCAATGCGTGAGCCTACCAAAACATCATTTTCATGTTCAGATGGGGAAACTGAGGCTTGGACCCGTCTGAGATGATACGCTGGTTAAAGGTGAGCAGCAGCACAGGGCTGGGGTTGACAGCGAGCTGTCTGTTCAGGCAGAAGAGCGCTCCTACCCTGGTGCTGACACTGACCTTGGGCCAACCTCAGCAGCTCTGGGAGCCTCAATTTCCTCATCCGAAAAAGGGGATAGTAAAGACATCCACCCCGATGTGTGGAATGACAATAAGGACACAAACAGTCCAAGAGCTAAAGTTTATTGATCACTTAACATGTACCAGGCGCGTTGCCAAGCACTTTACATATGTAAGCTCATTTGGTTAAATGAGGTAATGCATATAAAGTGCTTAGCACAGGACTCCTGAGATGGGAGTGATAATGATGATGATGAAGAAATTGATGACCACTCCCTAGGGCAAAGCTCCCTGGTTCATCCCCTTACTGGAAGAACAGAGTAGCGTGGAAGGTTTCAGGAAAGAGGCGAACAAAGAAGAAAGGGCAGGGTCTGGCCAAGGGAGGGAGAAGGCAAAGGAGTAACAATTAGGAATCGTGTTAACAAGCCTTCAAGACAGGGAAAAGCAAAGGACCCAAAGGACAGAACCAGACCGACCAGGATGCAAAGAAACCTCCAGGGCAGGCCACACGTCAGCTCCAGTCCCAGGCAGAGCTGGCAGGACCTTGGGGAGCCAGACCCCGCTTCTTCCCATTTTTCAGACCAAAAAAAAAAAAAAAAAAAAAAAAAAAAAAACAAGGCTCAGCATGAGGAAGAGACTTTCCCGAAGGAGCAGGATGGTAGTGGCCAAGCGGATCTGAATCCAGGCCTCCTGCCTCTCAGCTCAGTGTCCAACCATCTGCTGCAGGTGGCACCTGGACACGTGGGAGCCACAATTCCAGGGCATCTTCCCACGGTATGAATCATTACGATAAAAATAAAAAGCTACCGCTCACTCTGTACCTGGCACGGTGCTACCTCCATTGCGTGGGTTTCATCTCACCACAATGTGAACAGTAAGGAGCTATTTACTTTTGCTCTATTTAACAGATGATAAAAAACTGGTTCAGAGAGGGTAACTCACCTAAGACCACACAGAAGGTGCCAGAGCCAGGACTGGAATCTGGTTCTGTCCTGTTGAACTCCAGGGCCTTAACTACTATCCTACACTTGCAGCCCGAATGACACAGCCCTTGCCTGCTTCCCCAAACCTCCATAACCCCTCACCTCCTACTCCCACACCCAAGCAGATCTATCCCAACTACAGAAGTGTAGAGACCCAGCCTGCTTTGACATAATGATGAGCTCCATTTGAAAAAAGTAAAGTGGGGGCCGGTGCTGTGGTGTAAAGCCTCTGCCTACAGCACTGGCATCCCAGATGGGCGCCAGTTTGGGTCCCGGCTGCTCCACTTCCAATCCAGCTCCCTGCTAATGGCCTGCAAAAGCAGAGGAAGGTGGCCCAAGTGCTTGGGTCCCTGTACCCAGGTGAGAAACCCGGAAGAATCTCCTGGCTTCGGATCAGCCCAGCTCTGGCCGTTGTGGCCATTTGGGGAATGAACCAGCGGATGGATGACCTCTCTGTCTGTCTCTCCCTCTCTCTGTCTGTAACTCTAATAAATAAATAAAATATTTTAAAAAGAAAAAGCAGAGTGGCACAATGTCTCCTCTTCTGTTCTTAGTTGCAAAACACTTAGTTCCCGCCTCCCCCGACAACCCAGTTCCTGGGATGAGAAAACTGAACTGCCCTTCCCCTCTCAGGCTGGGGACTTCCAGAGGCCGGGGGAACATTGTGGAGGCTGCCTGCAGCAGAGGCCCGCAGGCAGAGGGACAGCTGGAGGGTCTCCCTGGGCAACCAGCCTCCCCCACCTTCTCTCCTGTAATACTCACAAGCTGCCCAAAGCCACCAGGCCAGGCCGTGGGAGAGCCGGAATCCCACACAGGTGTCCCCACTCCAGAGCCCCTCGTGCTAGTGAAATCAGGGGTAGGCAACCATTTCTCTGCCAAGGGCCAT
Source organism: Oryctolagus cuniculus (assembly GCF_051225735.1). NCBI lineage: Eukaryota > Metazoa > Chordata > Mammalia > Lagomorpha > Leporidae > Oryctolagus > Oryctolagus cuniculus. Next base: position 141,909,965 of record NC_142873.1, on the reverse strand, counting down.
TCGGATCTATTATGGCACCATTTGCAGGTCACACAAAATCACCAACTTAACACTGAGCCTGCTACAGATGTAGTGAATGTTGAGTCCCACCTGTGGTTGCCTTGGCAGGGCCAGACCACGTGATTTCCAGGGGCCTTATACGGCCCATGGGCCAGACGTTCCCCACCCCTGTGCTATGGGAACGAGTGGGTGCAGCCCAGCCAGGGAGAACTGTGAAGGCAGGGAGGCTGCCTTCTCCGCAGAGCAGTAAGCACCCCAAGGAGCCCTGGACTTCCCAGGCACAGAACGAACTACTTCATAACCAAGAAGACAACAGAGGCTGTGGTCAGCCACCTGGGTCCCCTCTGGGTCACCGTGGTCACCACGTCCACAGGGACTGCGAGCGAGGGACACACTGGTAGCAGGTTTACCTTGGGGGGGACGCTCACCTTCATCTGCTCCAATTATCTACTGATTTATTCATTTTTCCAGGATATAGTTGTTTTCTAATTAAAGAAACCACCCTCATTCAAGGTCTTAGACACTAACAAACATAGAAACAGAATCTTCCAAGCAGTTTCTCGTTTCTTGGCATTTTTTGTTCCTTAAAGTAGATAAAGCAGGTGTTTGTGCCATGAGCTAGGAACCGTCAAATCTCATTCATTTTGCAAATATTCACGGAGTGCCAGGCCCTGGCCCAGCGGCTGGGGATTTAGCAGCCAACAAGACAGGCAATCTCGGCGGCCCTTCTGGAGTTGGCGTTCTCCGCTCTGCAGGCCACGGGGACCCCCATTTACAGACAGCGCAGCCCACTGACCAGAGGCACCGCCCAGTCTCCCACTGCGGGTAGCAGGGCTACAGTGCTCTGAGCCTGGGCTGTTTCTACCATTGCCCAAAAGGACAGGTCTGGGGATGGCGTGTTTGGGGCTGGGGTCCCCGAGAGGAGAAAGGCAAGAGAGAGGCAAAGCTGAGATCTACACACCCGGGCTTAGAGCGTCCCACTATCTTTGCACCTGCTGGGGGGGAGGGGGGCAAGAGAGGACACCCAGGCCGTGGAGTCCAGCTTCCCCAACACTCCCACAGAGTTCTGCCTCCTTAGGAGTCCCCTCACCCCCCCACCCACCGTGGTTGGGCCTGAGCTGAGGGTGGGCAGGAGACTCCCCTCTCCTTAAACGCCCCCCAAGTTCCACTGCCAGCGCCTGACCGGACCGGCACAGTTGCTTTCCCTCGGCCTCCAAATTCACTCTTCTGGCCTCCTGAGACAAGGACCTGAGTTCCCTAAGCAAGGAGGAGGCACAAGTCCCCCGGACGCTCCCGGGGGCACTCAAGTGTCCCCAGGCAATTGGTGCCAGTCCAGGCAGAGGAGCGGACCTGCCTGTCTCCACCCGGCTGCTCTGGGAGAGCTGAAGGCTGGCAGACGACCCACGGCCTCGGTGGCCAGGTGCACGCAAGCTGGGAGGGGTGTCCGGCGCCAGGTGAGGTCACGCCGGCCGGGATCTGGCAGTTCCTGGACACCTCCTCCAGGGGGGCGGCCCCGGCTGCCCAGCCCAGAGGATGAAAGGAGGCAGAAACTGCACAAAAGAGGGTTGAGGGGTTCTCGGAGCCTGTGATGAGCATGGCCCAGAAATGGTCAGCGGTCTGGAGACACATCACAGAGGAACCCGGAGGGAGCACTTTTGTGACACTCACGCCGGGGCGGCGATGGGCGGCAGGGGCCAGAGGAGAGAGCCACGCACACGCGCGACCTGGAGGGACACACCCCCAGCCCCGGAGAGCCAGCCCCTCAGCACGCCCTCCAGCAGGAGGCCACTCGCACCGTGGGGCAGGCGCCGGGCGGGCCGGGGACCCGCGCGCAGGACGCGCTGAGCCGTGCGTGCAGTGCCGGGCGGGGGAGCGCCGGGCACAGCCGAGGAGCGCACACAAAGAGACAGCCGGGCCAGCGGGAGCAGGCTCCGCCCGTCCGCTCCGTGACTCCGGACCACCCCCAACCAGGCACTCGCCCGGGACACACTCCCGGGGGCCACAACCCCAGCCGCACGCCCAGGACCCCGCCCCGCCGCGCCCCACCCTGCCCCGGACGCACGGCGCTCACCAGCTGCAGGCAGCAGAAGGCGACCAGCGTGCAGCGCCCGCTGCACTTGCCCATGGCTCCGGGGCCGCGCGGGCCGCCCACCGCGGCGCCCCCTCTCGCTCGGCGGCCGCCGCCTCCTCCGCACCGCGCGGGCTCCGCGTCCTCTCCGCTGGGCGCCCCGGGCGGCGGGGCCGACCGCCTAGGGCCGAGCCCGGGAGCCCCAGGTCCCCAGGGCTGGCGCCGGCCGCCCGCGCTCCGAGCCCATGGTCCGTCCGACCGCGCGCTGGCTCTGCCGCGCCGCGCCTCCTTTGTCTGGCGGGCCGGCGATCGGGCGCACCGCCTGCCCCGGGGTGGCTGGCGGGGAACGCAGAGCCAGGAGTGCAGACACCGAGCGCGGCGCGGCGCAGCTCAGCACTGCCCAGCTGGGGCAGCAGCCCGGGCGCTCGGCGGCCGCGGCTTCCCGGCCCCACCACGTGGCTCCGCCGCCGCTGCCGCCAACGGGAGGGAGGGAGAGGTGGGTGGGGCGGGGCGGCCGCGGGAAGGGAAGGGAGGGGAGAGGGAAAGGTGGGGGAGGGTGGAAGAGAGGCCGGGCGCGACAAGAGAGAGTGCGGGCTTGGGGGCTGGCAGCCCTGAGCCCAATGCGGACTTGGCCGCTGGCTCGCTGTGTGACCTTGGACAAATCGCGTCACCTCTCTGGGCGTCCGTTTTCTCTTGAACAAAGTGAAGAAACAATACCCTTTTCCGTGTTGATGTGAAAAGGAAATGCGCTCCAGTGAGTAAAACGTGTAGCCCTTGTCTCCTGGAGACAGCTGGAGCACTGCTGGCACCCTGGGTCTGGCCAGGGGTTTCCACGTTTTCCTCTAGTGGCATGTGGGTGCCCAGCCTCCCTGCTGAATGCCCAGCCACGTTTTCTTCCCCACCTCTTTCCTTTTACTGGTGCGAATTGTCCCTGACTGCCTACCTACACCTTCCTGGGGGCCCGGGAGCCAGAGACGAGGGCTGCAGCTCTGTCTCAGATCCCACAGCCCAGGGCCCCGCTAGGCGCCCAAGCACTTGTCAGAGACGGGTGGTGGCCAGGTCTGCCCTGGGCGTGGCCAGCTCCCAACCCGGTTGCCTGGAGGGGGGAGTGGGCCACGGAGGGGGAGCAGAAGACTGCCTTCTCCAAACACCAGGCAGACCCCAGCCCCGCTCCTCCTCATCATCCCTGCCTGCTCCTCACTTCCTCTGATGACCTGGACTACTAGCGTCACCCCAGTGGGGAGCCCACGCCCCGCCTGCCCACCCAGCCTCCCTGTCCCACCTGCTGTCTTTAGCTGCCCTAAGCCCTGCTTTCCATCGAGGGGCTGTCCTGAAAACAATGAAACAACTGAAGTTCTGATGAGTGACGCTGAGAATAAGGGGGAGGTGATGTAGGCCCAAGGTCAGAGGGGACGCCTCCTCCAAGCGGTGGCCTTGATGCTGGGGGACAACAGGAGGGGAGGGGAGAGGCCGGGAGTTGAGAGAGTGGTCTGCAGGGGACACAGGCTGTTCCTTCTTCTGTCCGCTCTTGATTCAGAAGGCAGTACAGATGCGGAGGACAAGCCCACAGTTCTGGACCCACACAGCCTGGGTCCCAGGCCCAGCGCTGTCCCTTGCTTGCTGCTTGCATCACAGGCTCTCAAGTGCATCAATGTCTTCTCCCAGGACTGGCTACAGAATGTGTGGGGCTCAGTGCAAGATGAACATGCGTGGCTCCTGGTTAAGAAGTTAACATGGCAGGCAGGTGGCGCAGTGCTTGGGCGCCCGTTTGCCACGCCTGCATCTCAGAGTGCCCGCGTTCGAGTCCCGATGCCTCCGCTCCCGATTCCAGCTTCCTGCTGGTGGCTGAAGTGCTTGGGTCCCCACTGCTCCCATGGAGGGCCTCAATTGAGTTCCAGGCTCCTGATACTAACCTGGCCCTGTCCTGGCTGTTGTGGGCATTTGGGGAGTGAACCAGAAGATGGAAAAAAAAATCTCTGTTTCTCTGTCTCTCCACTAAGAAGTGAAAATAAATAAATAAATTTTTTTTAAAAAAAAAGAGGGTGACACAGCAGAACACAAAAGCGAGCACGGGGACAGCCCCATGGGACTGCGGGGCCACACGGGCCCATTTTTGCTTGCAGATAAGAGTGGGAACTTGCCCGTGCGGTGTTCGGGGAGTCACAGCTGTGTCCAGCCAGGTTCTGTGACTAGACAGGCGTCCAGCCTCCGTGACGCCGCGCGGCCGAGCAGCAGATGCGCCTTCTACTGGGAAGAGGGTCTGTTGCTTCATCAGACCCTCCAGAGCGGGCTGCCCACAGAATAAGAACCGCCCCCACGAAGTGGGGGGATCCCCACGAGGGGGGCCGGATGCAGCTGTTCTCTGACAGGTCCTCCTCCAGCTGGAGTCACTGCCAGTTCCCTTCGCGGGGCTAACACGCAGTTCTGTGATAGGAATGCTAGCCACCCTTTAGGAGTGCTTGGTCTGAGCCAGGAACTCGACACACATTATCTCATTTAATCTTTCCAGGAACAGTGGGTTCCCTGGGGCCCTGGCCAGCCCTGCCAGCTCCTGACTCTCCCATTTTGCCTGTGACACCCTGTTCCAAGGCCCGGGACCAGGGATGGCCTGTCTGACCTCAGCAGCACTGACCTCTATCCCCGAGTCCTTCCCAGGGACTGGGTCCTGGCCTGGATGAATCCGTGCACACACCAGGCTGTCTCACATTTCCATGCTTTAGGGCTACAATGTGTCTGCCATCCACGTTCTTAGCCTAGTGTCACTTCCTCCAGGAAGCCTTCCTTGACGCTGTGGGGGAGGTGCACTCCTGTTAGCTCACTCTCAGGCACTCTGGTGTAGCCTCTCCTAGGATCTGCTGTATCTGTGATTTGTCTCTGCTTCCCTCAACAGACTGTGAGCTTAATGAGGACAGTGACTGTGTCGCTAGAGCCCACAGGGCTTGGCTGGTGGTAGGAATCAGGAAATGTGTGGTGAACATATGAATGATGACACACTGACCACACTGACCACTCCCTTCTTTGCCCGGCATCCCTCGTACCCTCTTTATCGCCTGGAAGTCAGGATTCCAAGAGAAGAGGCATCTGGATTGCAGGAACAGATAGAATTACCTTTGGCAAGACATCGGGGTAGGGGCTAGGAGCCGGGGCTGGCATCAGGAGAGACGCGCAGCAGTCACCATGAGGGATGACTGAGCCCCGGGCCAGGGCAAGGCCGGGGGCCAAGGAGGCAGGATTCAGGAATAAAGGACAGCGGTGATTCAGAACGGACCCACGCTTCCTGCGTGACGAGGCAGAGCCACGGTCAGCCCTGGAGAGAGGCCAGGCGGGTCCTGCAGAAGCAGTGAGCTCCGTGGGGCACTGCCCTGCCCCAAGGCTGCTCAGCGTCTGACTCTCCCGCCATCAGGCCCTCTGCAGGCTGAAACACTGGAGATTTCCACAAAGTTCTCTCCTAAGAGAGCAGAATGTTGCACCTGATAGTTTCCCCCTCTTTCCAATTAGAGGACTGAACGCGCTGGCTAATCATAGCTTCTCGGATGTTTGCTGACACCAACCAATTCTTCACGTGAGCTGAGTGTCCAGCAATCCAATTCGGTTCTGACGCCAACTACTGGGAATCAGTGTAGACCCCCAGGTTAAGGGGTCAGTCCCACAAAACTGCCCCTACTCATTTTTTTAAGATTTTATTTATTTATTTGAGAGGTAGAGTTACAGACAGAGAGAGGGAGGTCTTTCATCTGCTGATTCACTCCCCAAATGTCCGCAATGGCCGGGGCTGGGCTAATCCAAAGCCACAAGCCAAGAGCCAGGAGCTTCTTCTGGGTCTCCCACATGAGTGCAGGGGCCCAAGCACTTCGGCCATCTTCCACTGCTTTCCCAGGCCATAGCAGAGAGCTGGGTTGGAAGTGGGGCAGCCGGGACTAGAACCAGGGCCCATATGGATGCTGGTGCCGCAGGCGGAGGCTTAGCCCACTACACCGTAACTCTGGCCCTGCCCTACTTCTGATGCCACCCCTACTCCTGTCTAACGGCTCTAACTTGGAGGTCCCACAACCCACTTCTCATATTTATTTTAAGATTTTACTTATTTACCCACTTGAAAGACAGAACATTGGGTGGGGGAGATGGAGAGCGACAAAGAGAGAGATTGATCTTCCATCTGTTGTTGGTTCACTCCCGAAATGCCTACAAAAGCAGGTCTGGGCCAGGCTGAAGCCAGGAGTCAGGAGCCAGGAACTCCATCAGAGTCTCCCATGTGGATAGCACGAGCCCAGGAACTTGGGGCATCTTCTGCTGCCTGCCCAGGTGCAATAGCAGGGAGCTGGATCAGAAGTGCAACAGTGGAGACTTGAACTGGTGCTTGATATAGGAGGCCAGCATCGCAGGCAGCGGCTCAACCCATGTGCCTCAATGCTGGTCTGATAATTTGCTAGAATGGCTCACAGAACTCAGCAAGATCCTTTACTTAACTCTTTGTGGTCTACTTTATAGAGGATACAAATGAACCACCAGAAGAAGAGCTACATGGGGTGTGGTGCAGAGGGCTCCAGGCCCAGGAGTTTCTGTCCAGTGCGGTTGGAGTCTGCCACTCTCCCTGCCTGCAGATGCCTTCAGCGACCTGAACATTCTTTAAATCTCATTTGCCAAGAGTTTTCAGAGGGGCCGGTGTTGTGGCACAGAGGATTAAGCTGCTGTCTGATATGCCAGCATCCCATATGGGTGTCAGTTCCTGTCCTGGCTGCTCTACTTCTGGTCCAGCTCTCTGCTAATAGCCTGGGAAAAGCAGTGAAAGAGAGCCCAAGTGCTTGGAACCCTGCTGCCCACATGGGAGACTCGGATGGAATTCCAGGCTCCTGGCTTCTGCCTGGCCCAGCCCTGGCCGTTGTGACAATTTGGGGAGTGAACCAGTAGATGGAAGATCTTTCTCTCTCTCTGTAACTCTGCCTTTCAAATAAATAATTAATCTTTTTAAAAAGGAAACTTAAATTCTCAAAAAAATAAAAAGAGAGTTTTCAAAGAGCTCAATCCCCAGGCCATCCCCCACCCCACCCCCGACCCCCTAGAGGTCCACAGATAGGCTGAAAGTGACCAGGCCCACGCTGAGGTTATTGAAGGGAAATTCCAAGGTTTTAGGAGTGCTATTCCAGGAACCAGAGGCATAGACAAAATGTGTTTTTGTATTATACCACAATAGCTGAGATACACACACACACACACACACACACACACACACACACACGGGAGGGAGGGAGGAAATGAGGGAGAGGAAGAAAAAGAGAGAGAGATCTTGGATTCATCGGTTCACTCCCCAGATATTTGCAACAGGTGGGGCTAGGGCAGGCCAATATCAGGAGCCAGGAATGCCATCTGGGTCTCCCACATTGGTGGCTGGAACCCAAGTACTTGGGCCATTTTCTGCTGCCTCCCAGGCACCTTAGCAGGAAGCTGAATTGGAAGTGGAGAAGGGACTTGAATATGGAATGCAGGCATCCCAAGCAGGGGCTTAACCCATTGGACCACAATGCCTGCCCTATGTCCACTCTTAGCTGAGAAAGCTGATGTTCAAAGAGATAAAATTGCTTGCCCAGGGTCACACAACCTGGAAGCAACAGTCAGGATTTGAACCCAGGCAGAACTACCGTACCTGTACCATTTCTCATGGTTTTCAACCTTTTCTTTTGTAGCAGTAGCCACAGATCCTGTTCCTCAAAAAGAAGCATGCATTTCTGAATCAACTGGTCTGGTGGTGCGGGGAAGAGGAGGGAGAGAAAGGAAGAATTGGAAGGATGGAGAGGCTGAGTGCATTATCTGAGCCCCACGGCCGCCTGGGGGCAGAGCTGGGGGCAAGATCGCCAGATCACTTCTGTTCCACTGCTGAGCCAGGCGTTGAGCTGGGAGCTTGAGAGCCAAAGACGAACAGGACAGGTGCCCCTGAGGAACTCTGGGGTAAAGGCTGGGGTTAGCGCTCTGGCCAACAGTAGGGCATTGTCTACCTCTTCTTTAAAATAATGAACTGGGGCTGGTGCTGTGGCACAGTGGGGTAAGTCGTTGCCTGCAACACTGACATCCCATATTGGAGTGCTAGGTCAAGCCCTGGCTGCTCTGCTTCCGATCCAGCTCCCTGCTAATGCACCTGAGAAAGCGACTGAGGGTGGCCCACGTGGGTGGGCCCCTGCCACCCATGTGGGAGACCCAGATGGAGCTGCAGATTCCTGGCTTCCACCTGGTCCAGCCCTGGCCATTGTGGTTATTTGAGGAGTGAACCAGCGGATGGAAGATCTCTCTATCTCTCCCTTGCTCTCTCTAATTCTGCCTTTCAAATAAATTAAATCTTAAAAAAGTAAATAATTAACTGAAACTCAGAGAGAAACAGAGAGATATCTCCTATCTGCTGGTTCACTTCCCAAATGCCCTCAACAGGCAGGGCTGGGCGGGGCCAAAGCCAGGAGTCCAGAACGTCATGTGTCTCCCATGGGAATGGCGGAGACCTGACCCCCTGAGCCATCACCTGCTGCCTCCCAGGCTCAGCACTATCAGGAGAGGGCCCCCGAGTGAGAATCGATGGCTGTGTCCCTCCCTGCCTCACCCCTCATTTCCTTCAACCCGGTAGCTTCCTTCCTCCCTGGCCCCTGAAGTATCCTGAGCTCAAGGTTCTGTGGCCTACTGGAGCGGCAGAACACACCAAATGATAGCAACAGACAACACAGAGAGCTGCAATAGCACCCAGGAGGGATAGATGCAAAAGTGGGAAAGAGTGGGTAGCTTCGCCTGGGGCTGGGTCATGAGGCAGAATTTCCGAGAAGAGACAATACCTGAAATAAGAGTTACCAGATAGGCCGGCACCGCGGCTTACTAGGCTAAATCCTCCACCTTGTGGCGCCAGCATACCAGGTTCTAGTCCCGGTCGGGGCACCAGATTCTGTCCCAGTTGCCCCTCTTCCAGGCCAGCTCTCTGCTGTGGCCAGGGAGTGCAGTGGAGGATGGCCCAAGTGCTTGGGCCCTGCACCCCATGGGAGACCAGGAAAAGCACCTGGCTCCTGGCTTCGGATCAGCGCGGTGCGCCGGCCGCAGCACGCCGGCCGTGGTGCCCATTGGAGGGTGAACCAACGGCAAAAGGAAGACCTTTATCTGTCTCTCTCTCACTGTCCACTCTGCCTGTCAAAAAATAAAAATAAAAAATAAAGACAGAGAGAGAGAGAGAGAGAAGGAAGAGGTAGGTAGGAAGGAAAGGATCTCAGGCCAAGAGCAAATCTTAAAAGAGGGGAAAAGACCTCTGATAAGAAAGAGCGGATGGGGGCTAGAACCCGGTGTGTGCAGAGGGCAGAGATGAAGTCAGGGCACGCGGCAAAGCCGATGGAAGAGCGATGCTGCTTGTCCCGGCTCCGTGGTCTGGAGTCTTGAGCCTGGAATCTGCCAAGAGCCACGGGATCTCCGGCAGCCCCTGGAGGCCACTTGGGCGTTCAGTCCTGGCAGCCCTGGGGCTAGCTGAGCTGGGGACACCGCTAGATGGCAAGAGGCCCTCTCCAAGCAGCACCACAGTGCCTGTGGCCTTCATTACCCTGCACTGAGCTTGCCTAGGGGCCAACAGGGGACAGAAAGACAGATGGACTCAGCTCAGGCCCACCCTCTACAGGTCCCCAGTGCTCCCTGTGGCTTCGCAGCCCTTGTCATTTTCCATAAGTCTTCACCAGATGTCCCTTCTCAGCAAACAGTTCAGAGAATCCGGATTGCCTTCTTAGAGCTGGAGACGAACCTCATCTTAAAATCACAGGACAGGAGCAGGCGCTGTGGCACAGTGGTTAGGTTGTTGCTTGGGAGGCCCACCTCCCATATCTGAGTGCTTGGTTCGAGTCCTGGCTTTCTTTCTTTTTTAACATTTTATTTGGGACCAGCATCGTGGCACAGAAGGTTAATCCTCTGCCTGCGGCACCAGCATCCCATATGGGAGCCAGTTCTAGTCTTGGCTGCTCCACTTCCGATCCAGCTCTCTGCTATGGCCTAGGAAAGCAGTAGAGGATGGCCCAGGTGCTTGGGCCCCTGCAGGCACAGGGAGACCAGGAAAAAGCACCTGGCTCCTGGCTTCATATGGACACGGCTCTGGCATTTGAAGCCATTTGGAGAGTAAATCAACAGAAGGAAGACCTTTCTCTCTGCCTCTCCCTCTCACTGTCTGTGACTCTACCTTTCAAATAAATAAATTTTAAAAAAATCTAAAAAAAAAAAAGCATTTTATTTGTTGGGGCTGCTGTTGTGGCACAAAGGGTTAAGCTGCAGCCTGCACTGCCCACATCCAGCATTCATAAGGAATTCCAGTTCCGGCCGCTCCACTCCCATCCAGCTCCCTGCTACTGTACCTGGGAAAGCAGTGCAGGGTGACCCAAGTGCTTGGGCTCATGTACTCTTATGGGAGACCCAGATGAGTCCTGGGCTCCTGGCTTTGGCCTGGCTCAGACCTGGCTGTCACAGCCGTTTGGGGAATGAACCAGCAGATGGAAAATCTTCCCCTCTCTTCCTCCCCCTCTCTCTGTAAAGGCAGAGTGACATGGGAGGGGGCAGAGGCAGGGCCATCTTCTGCTGCCTTCCCAGGCACATTAGCAAGCCGGGACTCTAACTGTTGCTTCAACATTAGATGCCAGACCCCTGGTTCCACTTCTGGTCCGGCTTCCTGCTAACCTGAAACCTAGGAGACAGCAGATGATGGTCCAGGTACTTGGGTCCCTGCCACCCACCTGAGAGACCCAGATTGAGTTCTGGATTCCTAGCCTCGGCCTGGCTCAGCCCTGGTTGTTGTGGGCAACAGGGGAGTGAACCAGGAGATGGTAGGCTTCTTTCTTTCTCTATCTCTCTGCCTTCCAAATAAATCAAAATACATATATTTTTTTTAAAAAATACTGATAAAAAGAAATAAATACAAGAGAAACTCAATAAAGATAATAACATTAAAAAATCCTAGAGTAGCTGCAAAGGACCGTGGAGAACGTCTAAGGGACTGAGTCCCGCCTCTTCGTGTACAGCCACATGCATGGCATGAGGGCCTCACACCGCCCAATTCCAGCACAAGCTCTGGGGTGGGACCTGGAAATGCATACACTCTTAATACAGTCCCCAGCATTTTCACTAATCGTTACCACTGAAGACACAGGATCCACATGGTACATCTTCCCTGAGTGTCAGCTGTACTTGGTGCTCAATCATTTAAAACATTTATTAAGGGGCCGGCGCTGTGGCACAGTGGGTTAACGCCCTGGCCTGAAGTGTCGGCAACCCATATGGGCACCGGTTCTAGTCCCGGCTGCTCCTCTTCCGATCCAGCTCTCTGCTATGGCCTGGGAAAGCAATGGAAGATGGCCCAAGTCCTTGGGTCCCTGCACCCACATGGGAGACCCAGAAGAAGCTCATGGCTTTGGATCGGTATAGCTCTGGCCATTGCGGCCATCTGGGGAGTGAACCATCCAATGGAAGACTTCTCTCTCTGTCTACCTCTCTCTCTGTCTTTCAAATAAATAAAATAAATCTTAAAAAAATTTATTAATATAAAACAAACACATCTGTATTGTGAAGCAGCAGCAAACCCACCTACATTTAAACAGTTAACTTTAGGTGCCGGCACTGTGGTGCAGTGGGTTAAGCCGCAGCCTGCAGTGCCAGCACCCCACATGGGTGCCAGTTCAAGTTCCAGGGCTGCTCTGCTTCCAGTCCAGCTCCCTATTAACACACCTGGGAAAGCAGCAGAAGATGGCACGAGTCCTTGAGTCCCTGCACGCACATGGGAGACCCGGAAGAAGCCCCTGGCTCCTGGCTTCGGCCTGGCCCATTTCTGGCTGCTGTGGCCGTTTGCGGGAGTGAACCAGTGAATGGAAGAGCTCTCTCTGTCCTTCTATCTCTTCCTCTCCTTCACCTCTCTCTCTCTCTCTCTCTTCTTCTCCCTCTGTAACTCTGCCTTTCAAATAAATCATTTTTTAAAAAGGGTGTGGGGACTGTTCTAGACTAAGGGACATTAAAGAGACAGAATGGCCAAATGTATGAAACTCGATCGGTTCCAGATGGAAAAATAGCTATAAAAGACCTTCTTGGCAAATTCAAGTAGGATCATTAGATGGCATCATGGACTTGCTGTTCATGTTCTTAGGTGTGATGATGGCATGGTAGTTCGAAGGAAGGTGTTTTTATGAAATATTGGCTGGAATATTTAGGAGCATTTGCCAGGGGGCTGGCGCTGTGGCATAGTGGTTTAGGCTGCCGCCTGCAGCACTAGCATCCCATATGGGCTCCGGTTCCAGTTCCAGGGCTCTGCTTCTGATTCTGCTCTGTGCTTATGCGCCTGGGAAAACATCGGAGGATGGCCCAAGTGCTTGGACCCTTGAACCCATATGAAAGACCTGGAAGAAGCTCCTGGCTCCTGGCTTCGGCCTGACCCAGCTCCAGCTATTTGGGGAGTAAACCAAGAGGATGAAAGATCTCTGTCTCTCCTTCTTTCTATAACTGCCTTTCAAATAAAAGAAATAAATCTTTATATATAAAACAAGAGTGTTTGCAAGTCAGAATTACGATGCCCACATCGTTCTTTCAGTGTCATTGGAAGTTGTATATGTATGCATGTATGAATGTGAGAAAAGTTAACTGACTTACTGAATCAGGTGGAATACAGATGTGCATCCTCTGTATAAGTCCTTTATCTGCTGATTCACTCCCCAAACAGCTGGGCCCATCCGAAGTTGAGAGCCACGAGTTTCTTCTGGGTCTTCCACACATGTGCAGGGGCCCAAGGACTTGGACCATTTTCCACTGTTTTCCCAGACCAAAGCTGAGAGCTGGATCAGAAGTGGAGCAGCAGCGTTTTAATCTTCCACTTTTTATATCTGACAAAAAGCTAAAAAAATTATTTCTATTTATTTGAAGAGAGAGAGAGAGAGCGTGCACCACTAGTTCATTTCCCCAGGCCTGCAACAGCTGGGATTGGGCCACGCTGAAGCCTGGAGCCAGGGACTCCATTCAGGTCCCTGCCATCCACATGGCAGGGACCCAAGCACTTCGTCATCCGTCTGTTGCCTCCAGGGGTGCACATTCCTAGGAAGCTGGGATCCAGAACACTGCTTGGACTGGCATCCAATAGGGGACATGAGTGTCCCAAGTGACATTTTAAGTGCTCTGCCAAATGTCTAGCCTAAAAACTTTCGAAATAAAAAGTTAGGGAGGAAATCATTCAAAGTAAGATTTCAAGATTAACTGTAGGATTCTTTCCTTCTACCCCAAGTTCAATGTCCTATTCCATCAATGACACCTACAGGGAAGTGTTAGAAAGCCTGATCTTTGGGGCTGGCACCATGGTTCACTTGGTTAATCCTCAGCCTGTGGCACCGGCATCCCATATGGGCACAGGTTCTAGTCCCAGTTGTTCCTCTTCCAGTCCAGCTCTCTGCTATGGCCTGGGAAAGCAGCAGAAAATGGCCCAAGTGCTTGGGCCCCTGCATCCGCAAGGGAGACAGGGGAGAAACTCCTGGATCCTGGAATTGGATCGGCGCAGCTCCAGCCATTGCAGCCATTTGGGAAGTGAACCAACGGAAGGAAGACCTTTCTCTCTGTCTCTTCCTCTCACTGTCTGTAACTCTACCTCTCAAATAAATAAATAAAATCTTAAAAATAAAAAAAAAAAACCTGATCTTTGCTTTCTTCTGCACCATTCTGCCTTGTTCCCCAGCCTGAGAGCCCCTCAAAGGAGGCTATGACGTCATCATCTGCACTCTTAGAGCTCAGCACACAGCCTGCCAGAGGGGTGACTCACAAATGCCTCGTGGATGAGCAAAAACGACCTTGCCAGGCACATGACCTTACACCAACTCCAGCTCTTGTCAGTTTCCCCTTCTGTAAACTGGGGTTGGACTTAGACGACCTAAGGCCCTGCAAGGTGCTTCCCACCTCCAGCCCTCAGGAGGCTGTACCTGGGGCTTTGAAGAGAAGTCGGGGCCTTTGTTTACATAAAGCCCCACAGTCCCACCAGGCAGAGGTGACCACAGTGGGGCAGCCGCTGCACTCTGGCCACATTCCCAAATTTGAGCTCAGCCAGGGCCTTTGGGAGAAGTGTTCTCCAGCTCACACAGAGCAGGTGGCTTCCTTGAGAGCCTAACGGGGTCACAGGGGAAGTCCACTTGGCTTTAAGCTGCCCTCTGGGCTATAGTCAAGGCCACGGCTAACACCAGTGCTCTCAACCTTGATTGCACATTGGGAAAAGCTACGGAAGATTTAAAAACTATTAATGCTCACCCCAGAGATGCTGATTTAATTGGCCTGGGCTCCAAACCTGAGCATCTGGATTCTTAAAGGATTAGAAGGCTCCGTAGGTGACTCTAACATGCATTTAAAGTTAAAAACCACCAAGGCCTGTCTTGCTGTGATGGGGTAAGAGACACAGGTGAGGGGCCGGTGCAGTGGTGCAGGGGGTTAAAGCCCTGGCCTGAAGTGCCAGCATCCTATATGGGCACTGGTTCTAGTCCCGGCTGCTCCACTTCTGGTCCAGCTCTCTGCTATGGCCTGGGAAAGCAGTGGAGGATGGCCCAAGTCCTTGGGCTCCTGCACCCATGTGGGAGACCCGGAAGCTCCTGGCTCCTGGCTTCAGATCGGCACAGCTCTGGCCATTGCAGCCATCTGGGGAGTGAACCAGCGGATGGAGGACCTCTGTCTCTACCTCTCTCTGTAACTCTGTCTTTCAAATACATAAAAAATAAATCTTATTTTTTAAAAAAAAGAGATCCAGGGGAGTTTATACTCTATCTTGGACAATTATCAGCTCGATCAGCTGTTTTTTTTTTTAAACGTTCAATGGGGCTTGGGGCCACCACCTGCAACACCAATATCCCCTGTGGGTGCCAGTTTGAGTCTCAGCTGCTCTACTTCTGACCCAGCTCTCAGCTACTGAGCCTGAGGAAACAGCAGACGATGGCCCAAGCACTTAGGCCCCTGTACTATGTGGGAGACCCAGATGAATCTCCTGGCACCTGGTTTTGACCTGACACAGCCCTGCCCATTGCAGCCATTTGAGAGTGAACCAGCAAGTGGAAGATCTTTCTGTCTCCTCTCTCTGTAACATAGGCTTTCAAATAAATAAATAGATAAACCTTTTTAAAAATGTTCATTTGGGGCCGGTGGTGTGGCATAGCGGGTAAAGCCGTCGCCTGCAGTGCCGGCATCCCATATGGGCACTAGTTCGAGACCCGACTGCTCCACTTCCAATCCAGCTCTCTGCTATGGCCTGGGAAAGCAGTAGAAGATGGTCCAAGTCCTTGGGCCGCTGCACCCGCATGGAGACCTGGAAGAAGCTCCTGGCTCCTGGCTTCAGATCGGCATAGCTCAGGCCATTGTGGCCAATTGGTGAGTGAATCAGCAGATGGAAGACCTCTCTCTCTACCTCTGCCTCTGTAACTCTGCCTTTCAAGTAAAATTTCTACTGCCATTTTCTACTGCTTTCCCAGGTGCATTAGCAGGGAGCTGGATTGAAAGTGGAGCAGCTGGGGCTGGCGCCGTGGCTCAATAGGCTAATCCTCTGCCTAGTGGCGCTGGCACACCGGGTTCTAGTCCCAGTCGGGGCACCGGATTCTGTCCCGGTTGCCCCTCTTCCAGGCCAGCTCTCTGCTGTGGCCCGGGAGTGCAGTAGAGGATGGCCCAAGTGCTTGGGCCCTGCACCCCATGGGAGACCAGGAGAAGCACCTGGCTCCTGGCTTCGGATCAGCGCGATGCGCTGGCCGCGGCGGCCATTGGAGGGTGAACCAACGGCGAAAGGAAGACCTTTCTCTCTGTCTCTCTCTCTCACTGTCCACTCTGCCTGTCAAAAAAAAAAAAAAAAGGTGGAGCAGTTGGGACTCAAATCAGCGCCCATATATGATGCTGGCAACTGCAGGTGGAGGCTTTATCCGCTATGCCACATTGCTACCCTCCCCCCCCCCCACCAGTGGTTTCTTAACCAGTATGCCAAAGGCTTGCCCCAGGATAGTTGTCAGTGATGACAACTCTCACGCCTGTGAAACAGCGGTTCTCAGACTTGCTAAAACGGATTGCTGAGCACAGCCCTGCCCCAGAGTTGCTGACTCTGGAAGGCTCTAGAATCTGCAATTCTGGTAAGTTCTCAGGTGATGCTGACGCTGCCGGCCTAGCGACCACGCTCGATCATCCTCACTCTAGAGCAGGGCCCCCCACTGCGCAGCTGGTTCTTTGAGCACATCGCATCTCTTGCCATCGAGTGCTGGCAGCATCCCTCTGATTTCTCGGCACGAACGTCCAGGTGGACGCAGGTGCACAGGTTGAGAGCCCCTGCTCTAGAGGAGCAGAGTCAAGTGAGGAAAGGAGTGGAAGCCGAGCTTCAGCTGAATCCAGATGCTCAGGTCTCGAGCCCGGACCAAAGGGGAGTTTGGTACGGTCCAGGGCTTGATGTGGGGAGACTGGGTGTCCAGCAGAACTCTCAGAGAAGGCCCGTCATGGTCTTGGGCTCAGACACAACTGGCCAGCGGACAGGCTCAGAATTCAGATTTGGCTTCATTTGGTCCCATTGGAACAGGGGCTGTCATCTTTCAGTTTGGCCCTCCCTTGGTCATGGGACATCAACTGTCAAGCCCAGAGTCCGTTAGAAAGAGCAATCTTGCCCTACCCCAAATGGCCTGACAGCCTTTCCCGAAGGGTGAACTGCCAGCAGCCCTAACTGCTCAGCGCTCTTTCCCTACCCGCGCTGCAGGCTCTAGGTTTGTCCGCGGGAAGCAAATACTCCGTAGTTTAGGTGAGAAGCAGCAGCTCTCACGAGAGCCTTAACCTGTCCTCTCCAGCCGTTTGGACCCAGCCTCTGAGTATTATTCTTGTCTTTTTAAACATGTATTTAGTTATTTTCTTGAAGGGAGAGACAAAAAGAAAGAAAAGAGATCTTGCACCTGCTGGTTTACTCCCTTAATGGCCAAATGGCCAGCGCTGGGCTAGGCAGAAGCAGGAGCCTGAACTCCATTCTGACCTCCCATGGCCGGGGCCGGGGCCCAAGGACTTGGCCATCTTCTGCTCCTTTCCAAGTTGCCTCAGCAGGGAGCTGGATTGGAATTGGAGCAGCCAGGATTCGAACCAGCGCTCTGATATGGGTTCCCGACATTGCAAGCAGTGGCTTAGCCTATATGCAGCAATACTGGCCACAATTTTTGTCTTCAAAACCAGCAACTATTTATGTTCACTTGGAATAGAAGAAGGTCTGGGGACCTGCAAGACTCCTCGTTGCATAACCAGGCCTATGAAGGTCTCGGGGGAGTAGCTTCTCTCACTTGGAAATGGGTCAGCCGTCCTTGCACAGCTAGGGGAGGAAGGTAAGGGAAGACAGCACCAACTTATGCTTTGATGGGTCAGTTTGTAAATAAACTGTTCAGGGCATTCGGACTAGATGGGATTAGGGCTACAGGCTGAGAGGAAAAACAATTATAACAAGGAGGCCAAGTGGAAACATGACCTGAAAATACACCTCCCTGACCATTCAGCCCACAAAAGCCATCCAGTGAAAATGAAATCTGGCTCTTTAAGTGCCAATGATATTAAGTGCTGGAGAGTGTGGAAGTCATAAAGAGAAATTAACTGAAAACCAGAGATGCCATTACTCATTCGGGAGCGCTCTCTCTCTCCCAAAGTGAAACTACAGTATGAACCCTCTGGGGATGTTTTAGTCTCAAATCTCTCTTCCCAGGGCTGAGGCTTCTAATCTTTTCAAATTCCAAGTGGTGCCATTTCTCAACGGCCCCTACCCAGTCTCTTGAAGGCGGCACTTGGGAGGCCTGAAGAGGCTGTAAGAGGGAAGTCCCTGCCATCTCCAGGGCCTCAGCTCTTCCCTGTCATTGCCAACTTCCCAAGGGATTGGTAGGCTCTTAAAAGCGCAGGGCCAGGGTTCAAGCCTTGTAGTTTTACCCCAAGTCAAGGAAGGTGAGGGCAGGCAGAAGTACTGTACTTGGGCAATCACCTGGGATAGGGTTGGAGCTTTTGTGCTGTCTTTAGCCAAGTCTTTCCTGCTTACGGGCAAAACCATACGTGTGGTAACTGCTCAGGCCGAAACCTGAGTCAGCTCTCTCTGGAGGTCTTACCGTGCGAGACCTGCAGTTAAAAAGACCAGTTCTTACTGAAGCTCCCAAATGTATTTGAGCATGGATCATTATACCCCGAAGTAGCTAACAACCTATGTGGGAGAGGGTTCTTTCGAACACACTTCAGGAAACCTCAGCCTGTAGGTCCAATACATGAAGCACAGGCGTGAATCCTGTGGCTTTACCCTTTGTGGCTCCCCCTCTCCAATCATTGAAGTTCTTCCGATTTCTGAAACGTGTGCCTGCTGTTTTCTTGGAACACACAGGTTTTTTGTCTACTCCGCAAGACCTACTCATTCTCCATGTCCCCATCTAAGCATAATCACATAATCTGTGAAACTTCAACTCTCCCAGGCACAATAAATCGCTTCCTCCTGCGTTTCCAGTGCACTTTATTCAAACTTCACTCACTGTATTAAAAGTAATTGGTTCCCAAGCTTTACCATCCCGCTGGTTCCTTTGTTAATGAGTTAAATAAATCTTTGGCATGTGCACTTAAAAAAAAAAAAAAAAAGTAATTCATTTGAGATGATCTTTTCTACCAGTCCTGTCCTTGGCAACAGCTCTCACGCCTGCCACACAATAAGGGTTGGAGTGTTTGTTGATGTCCCAAACTCAGGGAAACAGCCTCTAACTTATGAAGGTACAAAGGGCTCTTTTAAGATGAATACAACAGCTAGGGTTGGGCCCGGTCAAAGCCAGGAGCCAGGAACTCATCCTAGTCTCCCATGTGGGTGGCAGGGGCCCAAGCACCTGGGCCATCTGCTGATTTCCAAGGCGCATTAGCAGGGAGCTGGACGGGAAGAGGGGCAGCCAGGACTTGAACTGGCACTCTGATGTGGGATATCTGTATAGCTAGGAGCAACTTAACTCAGGCCACAGCACTGGCCCTTCAAAAAAAATTTTTTTGCATCAAAATAAACTCACCTTTTGTTTTAATTTTCTATTTAGTTTCTGAAGAACCCTTATAGATGATTCAGGTGAGTTGAAAGTATAAAACCAAACATGCTCAGAACAGGTTGGAACCGTGAAGACCTCTTTGTTCTTTTTTTTTTTTTTTTACAGGCAGAGTGGACAGAGAGAGACAGAGAGAAAGGTCTTCCTTTGCTGTTGGTTCACCCTCCAATGGCTGCTGCGGCCGGCGTACCACGCTGATCCGATGGCAGGAGCCAGGGACTTCTCCTGATTTCCCATATGGGTGCAGGGCCCAAGCACCTGGGCCATCCTCCACTGCACTCCCTGGCCACAGCAGAGAGCTGGCCTGGAAGAGGGGCAACTGGGACAGAATCCGGCGCCCCGACTGGGACTAGAACCCGGTGTGCCAGCGCCGCAAGGCGGAGGATTAGCCTAGTGAGCCGCGGCGCCGGCCAAGACCTCTTTGTTCTAACAGTAGACACAGAAAAAACATTCTACTTCCTTGTGACAGATGGGATTCATAATTTCTGTCTGTGTGCTTGGCAGTTACCTAGGCATCCAGGAGACAGTAACCTATTTAAGTGGTAGAAGGCACCTAGTAGCATATTTTTCCTTTTTTGGCAGAGAGAGATCCATCCCCACCCCTTTTAAAAGTTTGAGGGGCAATAGCAGAGTGTTCTCATATTGGCTCACTCCTCATACTGGGAGCCCAGAATTCAGCTGAGGTCTCCTACAGTGGTGGCAGAAACCCAATCACACAAACCATCATTACTGCCTCCCAGAGTCCACCAATAGGGAACTGGGGTCAAGAGCAGAGCTGGGCACTGAACTCATGCACCAACTAGACACAGGTCTCCCAACCAGCGCCCTGTCAAGTCAAACACCTGACTCAACAGCATTTCTCTTAACGTACTTGTGAGTGTAATAAAAGACATATAATAAAACCAATTTCATGTCATGGCCAAGTTCCATCCATTAATTTTTTTTTTTTTTGACAGGCAGAGTGGACAGTGAGAGAGAGAGACAGAGAGAAAGGTCTTCTTTTGACGTTGGTTCACCCTCCAATGGCCGCCGCGGCCAGCGCGCTGCGGCCGGTGCACTGCGCTGATCCGAAGCCAGGAGCCAGGTGCTTCTCCATGCGTGTGCAAGGCCCAAGGACCTGGGCCATCCTCCACTGCACTCCTGGGCCATAGCAGAGAGCTGGCCTGGAAGAGGGGCAACCGGGACAGAATCTGGCACCCTGACCGGGACTAGAACCCGGTGTGCTGGCGCTGCAAGGCGGAGGATTAGCCTATTGAGCCATGGTGCCGGCATTAATTTTCCATAAGTTGATTTTTTAAAAAAAGATTTATTTGAAAGGCAGAGTTAAAGACAGAGACAGAGAATCTTCCATCTTCTGGTTTACTCCCCAAATGGCCACAATGGCCAGGCCGAAGCCAGGAACCTGGAACTGCATCCAGGTCTCCCATGTGGGTAGAGGCTGAAACACTTGGGCCACCTTCCACCGCTTTCCCAGGCACATTAGCAGGCAGCTGGATCAGAAGTGGGACATTCATGTATGATGCCCACATTGTAGGTGGCAGCTGGCTCCCCACGAGTTGCTTTTTTTGTAGCATTCTGGCCAAGGTAATTTAATATACCCACTTTAAGAAATCTGAGCATAGGGCATCAAATAAATATTATCTTTGGCAGAAAAGTGCTTGTCAAGAGAAGCGTTGAAAAGACCTTGCCCGTTAAAAGATTGTGTGCAATCAAGAATCACGTTCTTTCACCTCTCTTCAGTGTTCTGCTTCCAGTAGGAAAAAAATATTTGTTACTAATAAATCATTATTCTGGGGCCAGAGCTGTGGTGAAGGTTAAGCCTCTGGCTTTAGTGCCGGCATCTGATATGGGCACTGGTTAGAGTCCTAGTTGCTCCACTTCCGATCCAACTCCCTGCTGATGTGCCTGGGAAAGCAGTGGAAAATGGCCCAGGTTTTTGGGCCCCGGCCCCCACGTGGGAGATCTGGATGAAGCTCCTGGCTCCTGGCTCCGGTCTGGCCCAGCTCCAGCCATTGCGGTCATTTGAGGAGTGAATCAGTGGATGAAGATCTCTATTTCTGCCTTTCAAATAAATAAAACTTTAAAACTAACTAACTATTCTCTGCTTGTCATTTTCAGGGGAGTAAACCTAGAAACACAGAAAAGCGGGACATCCTCAGTAAACAGCTTCTCCGAAGTTTAAATGGATTATATCCCATGGCCACACCACACTTTGCTCTGAAGACTCAGACAGCAATAAAGGCAATCCACATGGCTCTTGTAAAAAAGGCATCTATTTGGCTTTTAATACAAAATGACTCAGAGAAACACAGGAAGCAAATATCACACACGCCAGTTACTGAATTAAGACAAAACAAAACCCAATCAACAAATTTCAGTCACATTCCCTGTCTTCAGCCTGGATTAGAAAACAGGAAACTACAAACCAATCAATATTTGTCCCTTTGAAGAGATATTATTTAAAATATAAAAAAAGAGTGAAAAACAAACAAGAAAACCAGTCCCTGAAATCTGGCAGATGGTCTGGAGGCCACAAGGAGCCTCCTCAACCATCCTGGTGACATGGGACACAGTGGCTGCTGGAGGATGGCCACTGCTCCCTGCTTCTTGCTAGTAATGGTCATCCGGGGGCGGTGCCGGCCTGGGCACAACGTGGTGCCGCTCACGCAGACGGAGGACAAGCAGCCTCGGTGTCTTCCGCTCCGCATCTTCACTGGATCTCCCCCATGTACAGTCTCTTGTCACTGGATGCCGACAGAACTAAGGTAAAAGGAACAGAGAAGATAACTGGAAATTATGAAGGCTCAAGCAGACCTGGTGCTCAAGGGCTCTTGTGTCGAGAGTCAATTCTGGGACAGAAGAGCAATTGGATTCAGCTTGAACTCCCCTCCTACACAGCACCCACAGGAAACTGTAGCCTGGTTTTCAGTCCAAGTCTTCTGAAAATCATGAGGATGACAGTGCTGTGGGAAATATATTATCAGGCTCTAAGTCCTGATGCCCCTTGTCAGTCAGCCCCAGGAGAAAGAGCTCCCCAATCACACTGTAAGAGAGGAACTGCTGTCAGTTGTTTTGTAAATGTGCTTCTGCTTGTTATAATGAATATTTACACCCTCACTTGGGACACTTACCTTCTTAAATTCAAGGCTCATTGTTCCATTTAGATAGCCAATAAAATTTAAGTTGCAACTTATGTCTAAATCTTAAGAAATATTATTTTTTTCATCCAAATATACCACTGAGGCATAGACTTTAAGAAAATGCAAAAATCTGGAAATAAAAGGACTGGATCGATTTGAGATCAACAAAATGGAACATTGCTCTTACCCTCACCACTTAAGACAAAATGGCGAGCCTGTCACTGATACCCATGAAGACTGCGTGAAATGCCTATAAGCAGCTTTCCACTTCCACCTCTGTACTCCTGAGGCCCCTCTGTGGGAGACTGCCTCAGGACCCCTTCCCAGTTTTTAGGACAGACTTACTGATGGGCTCGTCGGGATGGAAAGCCACTTCATTGATGGAGCCAGCATGGCCAGGCAGCTTATACAGTATTCTCCTGCTCGTGGTATCCCACACATACACAAACCTGCAAGGGATCATAAACAGCAAGGATAACGTTTCCCAGAGTGAGGAGTACACACGGCCTTTTTATTTTTATTTTTTAAAGATTCATTCATTTATTTACTGGAAAATTCATTATTTATTTGAGAGACAGACAGAGACTGATCTTCCATACGCTAGTTCACTCCCCAAATACCTGCCACAACTGGTGGTAGGGGGAAGTCCAGGCCAAAGTCAGGAGCCAGGAATTCCATCTGAGTTCCTATGTGGGTAGCAGGAACCCAAGTACTTGGGCCATCATGCCCTGCATTCCCAGTAACTGGACTGGAAGTGGAGCAGCTGGGGCTTGAACTCCAATATGGGATGTGGGTGATTCAGGTCGGGGCTTAACCTGTTGTGCCACAATGTCAAACTCAAAGGCATGGCTTTTTAAGGGACACTTGAGCAAAAACTATTAATTTGCCCCATATTTACTTAACTGTGTTTTAGTCTTTTGAAACTAGGAATACAGAGTTTATAAGACATGGACCTTGAGCAACTGAGCAGAAAAACAAGAATAGTTAAAAATATAAGCATCATTGGTATGTCTAAACATACACATCTGAAATGGCAAAGACCATGGAGAGGAAAAAGAAACAGGTATTCTCGCAGACCCCACACAAAAACCTACTTCAAAGAGTATCTAGTGTAATTGGCTATAGTTCATCTCATAATCATCCAGGAACGTGTTAAACTCATTAGCCCAACTCATGGCATGCTGAGAATCTAGATTATACCTACAGCTAATTTCTTAGTATTGTATTCAAATTCTAGTACTGTATTTAAACAGAGCCCAGAGAAGGTACAGGAAGCCTTTACAATATACAAATAACCCAGTCACTTGCAGTGAATTCATAGGCAGAAAGAATACTGAATTCTAGGGATATTCTAGAATGGGAAGAGGCCAACCAAAATCAGCTAAACTCATTTTTTTTTTTTTTTTGACAGGAAGAGTTAGACAGTGAGCAGTGAGAGAGAGACAGAGAGGAGAAAGGTCTTCCTTTTTCCGTTGGCTCACCCCCGCAAGTGGCCGCTATGGCCAGCGTGTTGTGGCCAGGGTGCTGCGGCGATCCGGAGCCAGGAGCCAGGCGTCTCCTCCTGGTCTCCCATGCGGGTGCAGGGCCCAAGGACTTGGGCCATCCTCCACTGCACTCCTGGGCCACAGCAGAGAGCTGGACTGGAAGAGGGGCAACTGGGACAGAACCGGCGCCCCAACCAGGACTAGAACCTGGGGTGCTGGAGCTGCAGGCGGAGGATTAGCCTGTTGAGCTGCAGCGCTGGCCCTAAACTCCTCATTTTATAGACAAGAAAACTAGGGTACAGTGACTTTTCAGATATGACATAGTTCATCAGTGGTAGAGTTAAAAAAAAAAAACTTCGTATGACTTTGAAATTTGCCTGAGTCATTTTAGCTAAAGGGTAAAAGTTAACACTTCCATGTGACTATGCCAAAGTATTCTACTGGTAAAGTAAGAGAGGTGGTAGGGGTGGGTTTTGGCTCAGCAGTTTAGTCACTCTTTGACCACCTGGAATGTCCGCATCCCACATTGAAGTGCCTGGGTTCGAGTTTTGGTTCTGTTCTCCATTCCAGATTCCTGCTAAAATGTACCCAGGGAGGCAGCAGATGATGGCTCAAGTCGTTGGCTCCCTGCCTCCCACGTGGGAGACCTGGATTGGGTTTGAGTCTCCTGGCTTCAGCTTGGCCCAACCTTGGGTGTTGTAGACATCTGGGGAATGAACCAGCATATGGAAGCTCTGTCTTTTAAATATGATAAATAAGTTTAAAAATTAAAAGGAGTGGTCATTTTCATGCAGCTATTAAAGTTTTTATGGAACTGGTATTGTGGCACAGCAGGTTAAGTTGTTGCTTGGAATGCTGCCATTCTATATCAATGCTGGTTCAAGGCCTCCATTTCTCCATTTCTTGTCGAGCTCCACTAATGTGCCTGGGAAAGCAACAGATGATGGCTCAAGTACTTGGGCCCTTGCTACCTATGTAGGAGACCCAGATGGAGTTCTGGCTTCAGCCTTGCCAGCCCTGGCTGTTGTGGTCATTTGGGGAGTGAACCATCAGATGGAAACTCTTTTTGTCTCTCCCTTTCTCTCTGTAACTCTTTCAAATAAACAAACAAATCTTCAAAAAATTATTTACATATTTATTCAATCAATAGCTCACCACTACACAATTATAAAATGGTGAGTTCTTACCCAAAATAACAATTTTGGTCCATATGCAAAAACTTTTTTTTAAGGCAGAGAGAGAACAAGAGAGCAAATGAGAAAATGAGCTCTGGAGTCCCAAGGACCTGACTCATGTCTCCGTGCAGCTACTTACTAAGTAACCTTAGACGTTACTATCTCCAAGATTCTTTCCTTAATAAAAATCATGTAGAAAATATCAATCTCATAGCTTTGGTGAGAAAAATAAGGTCATTTATGTAAAGTTTCTAGCACAGAGAATTAATGATAGCTATTGTTATTGTTAGGACATTTATATCAAAACAGAATCACATTAAGTCCATAGGCTCAATCAATCCTTCTTGGTCAAGACTGGACAACTTTTCCATAATCCTTGATAGGACTGTCAAGAGTTTCGAGTGTGAACAAGGAGATGATGTCTGAGTGGAAAGGAGAAATGTGCCAAATCCAGGCCAAGCTGAACAGCAGGTTTCTGAGGAGGAGAGGCAGGCTTCCCTGGCACTTCAGACTGCAGAACCCCAGATCTCCAAGCCCTCACCCTTGATGGATGTGACTTAGATGCTAAATTTAGAGGGGTTCCTTCTCCTCTCTTTACTTTGGTTGGCAACATTCAGCAGGAACTAGGGTCCTTACACAGCAGAACTGCTTGCTGAGTTGGGGCTAAGCGGTGAGGCAGCCTGTGAAACCTGGCCAGCCCAGCAGGGGGACAGAGTGGGGCAGGCATTCCTCAGACCAGAGTCATGCTTCCACACCTAAGTTTAAAGAAGTCGGGGAGGGACAAAGGCAAGAGGGGAAACTGCAAATCAGAAATCGTCAACTTCAGAAACAAACTGTTTTCAGAAAAAAAAAAATGCTTATGTGAATATAATTTAAATAATTACATAGGAAAGATACACTATTTCTGCTGAAAATTATATGAAATACTTCAATGAATGCAAGTCTGTTTCTTAAGGTCTTCTGTTATTTGACAACTGAAAATCCCTTCAGCTTCCCTCTTCAAGGCAGCTCTCTAACCACCCGGACTGAAACCATCAATTTGGCAGAGCTTCACGTGGACTCTGTCTTCTCCCAGAAAATACCTGAATACTGTCTGGAAGAATAAAGGGGTGGGGGTTTTCTGAAATTTTCAAGTATGTTTAGCATATTTGCAAACAAGACAGAGGCAGACCACAGCAAAGCCTCTCTGTGGCAGTGCTAGGGCCCCAAAAGGCAGAAAGCCCTGGAGCATTCCAAAGGCCCTGGCTAGCTCAAGAAAGGCAGGAAGAGAATATCTAAAGAAGACAAGAATGGGTTTAAAAGGGTAAAGACATGTCTTAATGGGAGCCGAACCCACAATCCTCCATCAAAAGGTCTTATCATTCTTTTTACCACCTACAAGTGTGGCCCATCAATGTTGGCATTTAGACATCCCTGTTCAACCTGATTCCCTCCCAAGTAAGGGTCACTAAAGACAAACCAAATACAGCAGCGTCTGACAGATTCTCATTGTTTCTCATTCAGCATGTGATGCCTGAGTCAGTTTAAAATCACATTTAAGAAAACTCCAGTCTATTAATTCCGCAGATGACTGGAAAATGCCCAGAATCTGACCAGCAGCCATGAGCGAGGAATTTATTCCTGTAATATCCACTAAGTGCTTAGGATAGCTTAAGCAGTGGGGCTGGTGCTGTGGCACAGATTAATCCTCCACCTGTGGCGCCAGCTGCTCCTCTTCTGATCCACCTCTCTGCTGTGGTCTGGGAAAGCAATAGAAGATGGCCCAAGTGCTTGTGCCCCTGTACCCATGAGGGAGACCTGGAAGAAGCCCCTGGTTCCTGGCTTTGGATTGGCCCAGATCCGGTTGTTGCAGCCATTTGGGGAGTGAACCAGCGGATGGAAGACCTCTCTCTCTCTCCCTCTTACTGTCTGTAACTCTTTCTCTCAATTAAACAAATAAAATAAATTTGAAGAACAGCTCAAGCACTATTAAACACTGCCCTGGGTTCACAGAAATGACTGAGACCTACAGGTGTCCAGTATGTTGGACTCTAAGATGTAATTAATATAAATAAAGATTTGGTGTATGAAGTGTGACTACACCAAAGAGTAATTACTTATGCCTAAGAGGTAAGGGAGAGAGAAGGCTAGGGAAAGTTATAGATGTAACACAGAGGTGGTTTACTAGAGATGAGAGTTTGGATAATAGAGAAGAGGGGCTATGAGAAGCTGGCAGCGAGGATGCAGAAGGAAGTTAGCATAAGGAGAGTTCCCCGAGTGAAGCACTTGTGTGATGGCGGGGGATGTGTATTTGAATGAACTGAGCATGGCAGAAGATCAGACGAGGGAGACTAATTATGAGTCTGAATTTTACTTTGATGGTAAAGGGAATCCAATAGAATCAAAGAAATTGTTGATCCAGTAGGTCTAAAATGTTTTAAAAGAGGACAGACATGATGCTTGGCCAACATGGTTTTTAAAATCCCCTTTTCTGCATACAGTTCCCATCTCTGAGTACGCTATACCTCTGCTTCAGCTCTGAATACGCACCTCATGTATTAAACATGAGAAGACCTGCAAGCTACATCGTTCTTCACCTCACACACAGTGACCCTTACCTGTCAGCTGAGCCAGCTGCTATTTTGCTTCCATCAGGTGACCAAGAACATCTCAGAAGATTCTGTAATGATCAATAAACAGGAATCTACTAGATAGTCATGTACCAAACTTCTCTTTGCTAGATTAGAGAATCACTGAGACTAAATTTCTGAGGTAGTTTTATTCTCTCTACAAAAATGATCAGCAATTATACTCTGTGGTCCAAAACAGTACACTTTATTTTATATCACATAAAAATTAACTGTAGAAAATGCTTAATCAATTGCTAATTAGATTGGATCTGGCAATAAAATTTTGTTCTGCTCACAAATGGAGATGTTCCTTATCCTGATCCTCATTAAAAATTGTTTTTGGTTTACCTTGAAGAAAAATTAAAAAAAATCCAACCCAACAGATTTCATTTATAAAACTAAAGTAAATCTCAATGAGCTCTCAAAAGAAAAATCATCTCTACAAACAAATTAAATGTGAGGAAAAGCTGGTTTCAACATACCTGATCTCAGAATTGGAAGGTCTGAGAAAATTTTCTGGCTCTCAGAATCCAGGCCATGGAGCTTAGAGAGGGACACTCTCTCAAGGCTCTAACAGATGGTCACTGGGAGGCTGAGGGAGACCATCTGGGTAATAGTCATGGAGCCTGGATCTCATATGAAGTATTGATCTGTGAGAGTTATAAGTCTAAGGAATTATAAGGAACACAAGTCTAAGGGTGGAATTATTAAGTTTAAGGGTGGGGCCGGTGCTGTGGTGTAGCAGGCAAAGCCACTGCCTGTAATGACAGCATCACACACGTGCACTGGTTCAAGTACTGGCTGCTCCACTTCCAATCCAGCTCTCTACTATGGCCTGGGAAAGTGGCAGAGAGAGGCCCAAGTCCTTGGGCCCCTGCAACTGTGTGGGAGACCCAGAAGAAGCTTCTGGCTCCTAGCTTTGGACTGGCCCAGCTCCAGCCATTGCAGCCATTTGGGGAGTGAACCAGTGGGCGGGAAGACCGCTCTCTCTGCCTCTCTGTAACTTTCAAACAAATAAATACATCTTACCAAAAAAAAAAAAAAAAAAAAAAAAAAAAAAAAGCCCAAAAGTGGACTACACTGAAAAGTCCTCACAACCTTCTACACCTCGCCTCTATGTGTTTCACTGCCAGCAAGATGTCCTCTGCTGAAGAACATTACTGGAACACAGCCGACTCTGAGCAGAGCTACTCCTCTCTGTATTTAGTATCACCTGAAATGTTTCTTAGAACCAAATGGACAATAAAACTGTTTTGTCATGCAGAACTCACCTTTTCAAAGTTGTGCACGTTTCCTTGAAATATCTTCACACACCTCTCTTTGGGGGCAAAAGGCCGGACGTCCCAGACCCGCACTACGAAACAAATCCAAACCACAAAACAACTGTCAGCCAGAGGACTCCTGAGAACCCACTGGGACAGTTTCATGCCAGTGACAGATGTGTTTCCTGACTGGAGAAGTTCCAACAGGAGGCGTGCTACCTGTTAAGGCTTTTTTCCTTTTGTAGGGGAATCAATGTATCCAAGTCCCATTAGCTGGGGTTAAGGACACAGAGGAAAGACAACAGGATAGGAAAGAGAAATGCTACATCTTTTTAAAAAGATTTATTTATTTAAAAGGCAGAGTGAAGGAGACAGAAGAGATCTATCTGCTGGTTAACTGCCCAAATGGCTGCAATGACCAATGCTGTGTCAGGCCAAAGACAGGAACCTGGGACTTTATCTGAGTCTCCTCCATGGGTAGCAGAGGTCCAAGTACCTGGACCATCTCCCCAGCTTTCCCAAGCACATCAGTAAGAAGCTGGATTGGAAGTAGAGAAGCTGAGACTTGAACCTGAGCTCTGATATAGGATCCTGGAATTAAAGGCAGAGGCTTAATGTACTGCACCACGGTGCTGGCCTATTTGTCTTTTCTTAGAAGCCCATTTTAAGGTTCAAATAAGACAATAAGGTTCTAAGAATTGGAGGTAATAAACAGAAAATTTCTTAATCATAATAAGAAAGTAAAGATGTTGATGCAATGAATTTGAGTACCCATGGAGTGTCTGGTACTCTTCTTTTAAACATTTTTTTTTACTTACTGTGATTTATTTGAAATGAGGGGGAGAGAGAGAGAGAGAGAGAGGGAGAGGGAGAGGGCGAGGGCGAATCTTTCATCTATAGGTTTACTCCCTAAATGCTCCCAACAGAGGGGGCCCAGCCAAGCAAAAGACAGAAGCCTGAACTCAATCAAGGTCTCCCACGAGGGTGGCAGGGACCAAACCACTGGAAGCATGACCTGCTGGCTCCCAGGGCATGCATCTAGCAGGAGGCTAGAATTCGCAGCCAGGATGTGAACTCAGGTACCCTGATAAGGAATGCAGGCATCCCAAGTGGTGTCTTAATCACTGGGCCGAATGTCCATTCCCAGGTACTGTTTTTGATAAGAAATGCCAGTGAATGCATTTTAGTTCCTGATAAGCCTGTGAATTTCTGTATCGGGGCATTTCCAAACTCTCCCAATATTAACTATGCAAGAACACTGCATAAAGTTCATGAAAAAATGGAATTAAAAGATAGTGCTTGGGCTTCTGCCACCCATGTGGGAGGCCAGGATGAAGTTTCTGGCTCCTGGCTCTGGTCTGGCCCAGCCCTGGCTATTGAGGTCATTTGGGAAGTGAAGCAGTGGATAGAAGATCTCTCCCTCCCTTTCTCTGTGTTGCTTTGCCTTTCAAATAAACAAAGAAGGAAAAAAACCTTAATAATAACAAATAGAGAATGGGCAAGAATATGTGTTTGTATAAATCTAGAACACTGAGATGTTTTAATGAGGACCTCTTCTCACTTCAGTATTATTAGGGAGGGAAGATACATTGGCAGAAAACACAATAGGTCTATTGATCCCCCAAGTTTGGTACTCTCTGAAAATGCTTGTGAAATGCCTTGAATGGACCACTGGATTCTCATCTTCCATATTAACTAATCACTAGAGTTTCTTGTAACCTGCATGGATTCACTGTGTATCAAGCTGAAATGGACCTTAAAAAGGCAAGTCTGGTCCTATAATTTCATCATTGTAGAAACTGATGCTCAGAGAGGAGAAACATTGTGTGCAAGTTACTATTCAGGGACTAGATGGCAGATCGGGGCCCAGAGTCCCAGATTCTTGACCATATAGTCTGTAATTTTTCCCTTTACAGTGTCTTCTCCTAACTGCCTAGTAGAATACGAGAGCCGTTCTTGACTTGTTCCTTGGACTCTTCCTTCATCCCAGTACACATTTCTAGCACTCAATGTTACTTTATTCACAGTGACAATGATTGGGCATTGGGAGAGCTTTCCTCTGCAAAGTTACCTGTATTGTCCATTGCATTGGACAAGAGATAAGAGCCTTCAGAACTTAAACTTAACCCAGTCACTGAATCTGCATGGCCTCTCATGGTGTAGGTTAGCTTGTTTTGGCGTAGGTCCCAGACCTGCAAAAACAAAAAGGTGCTCCTAGAAATCAAGCTGAAAAATAGTAAAGAAACATTATTACGCAAGAGTCAATGGCCTGGGAAATCTGGCTCTGGGCCACATATTACTTTACCACAAAATATAGGATTTCTGTTAAAAAGAAAAGAACTTGCATTTTCCTAAAAAAGTCAAAGTTACTATGTTTGCTTAAATGTCATATACTAAGATAAAGTTTAACAACAACAAAATTTATAGAGGTTCTTCAAGAAGTATTTTAAAAATTTATTTGGAAAGCACAGAAAGAGAGAGAGAGGCCAAAAGAGATATTCTATCTGCTTCTTCAGTCCCCAATTGCCTGCTAGGGCTAGGCTAGGACCCTCCATCAGGGTCTCCCATGAGGGTGGCAGGAACCCAAGGATTTTGGTTATCAGCTGTTGATTCTCAGGGGGGCATATCTGCAGGAAGTTAACAGTCAAGTAGAGCTGGGACTCAAACCCAGGTACTCTGAGAACCGGATGCGAGCACACCTAGTGATGTCTTAACCACTATGCAATGTACACCCCATGGAAGTTATTTCCAGATCACAACAAAATGTACTGGGCATTAGTGAAAAAATTAAATGTCATTTAAAACATTTAAACTGTGATTATCAGCCACCAGTTAATAGTGGCATAGCGGTTAAGACGCTTCCTGGGACTCATCTGATGTAGAAGTGCCTGGTTAGTGTCACGGCTCCCCTGTTTCAGATCCAGTTTCCTGCTAATGAGTGGCCTGAGAAGCAGCAGATGATGGTTTACGTACTTTGGTCCTTGCCACCTATGTGGGAGACTTAGTTTGAGTTCTGGGATCCTGGCTTTGGTCTGGCACAGCCTTGGTTGTTATGGCTATCTGGGGAGTGAATCAGCAGATGGAAAATCTTTTTCTGTCTCTTTCAAACAAAATTAAATCACATAAAAATTAAGAAATAAAAGGGAACTATCAGAACTACATAAAAACAAGTAACATTGTAATTTGAAAGCATCGCCATTACATGTAACAAAACAATATACAAAAACAGATGCTTAATTTTTATTTAACGTTATAATATGTACGCACATGCGCACGCACACACACATATAACATACATACAAACACATATAAATACAGTTTGGAAAAGTGTATTTACTTTAAAAAAATGCAGACTCACTATTGCCTGTATAGGCAAGGTAAGATAAACTGTTTAACTGGAAATAATCTAAATGTCAAATATAAAAACAGATGGTTTATTAAATTATAGTTCACAAGCACACTGGAGAGTTCTCTTACAGGAGACAGGATGGCATAGTGGAAACAATGGAGATTCAGGGTCAGAAGGAACTGGAGTTTATTGGGCCACTAAATCTTTCTAAGCCTGTTTGGGAAAACAGAGATTATAGTATCTACTTCTTTCGACTGCTGTAAAGATGTACAAATGAGAGTGCTCAGCATAGGACTGGCACATGGCAGGACTGCAATAATTGGTAGCTATTATTAAGCAGTTCCTAAAAAAAAAATCTCTGGAGCCTGAATGTAAAAATATTTACATAATAAGATATTAAGCAAAAAGGAAAATACAAAGCACTATATTTACATTTACTGCAACTATATAAAATAAATATTAAGACCGACAGAAATAGTCTGGATGTCACATGGAAAAAGAACAGCAATTGTGTTAAGGTCAATGGTTTTATACAAAATTTCTTCCAAATTTTATTTAACATTGCTATGTAGTCTTCATAGGAGAATAAAATTCTTGCTATTCCTTATAGCAAAGCACCTTCCCTCATTCAGAAATGAGTTAGGTATTGTACACTAGAGCAATACACAAGTCCACTTTCTCCATCAATAACTCATTCATGTGTGGAGCCGAACATACTTTATATACATTCATTTTGTGTCAGAATGTTTGCTGCCTCAGTAACCAGGAAAGCTTGAAATGGCTGACATTTTGTTCAAGCCACTATTCCTCCCTTTAGGGCAGGCACTGCCAAAGCCTTTAGCTTAGTAACAACCAGGAGAGAATGCACTATGCAACCTCTCACAGCACTTGTGTGCTATTTCCAGACTTTCCTCCTTGAGGCCTGCACAACTTGTTTGTGTAGGGTCAAAATATTTCCAAAGTTTGCCATGGAAAAGAGTATGGTACTAATCTAAGGAAACATGTTTGCAAACCTCCTAATCAGTCATTCATAGAACATTTGGGTATACATTAGTGGTAAATACTGCTGTAGGTGAAAAACAGAGTCCCTGCTCCACAGGAGCGTACAGTCGAGCAGGAAACACAGGCATGCAAACAAGTGAGAGAGGCTGCACCAGCAGCAGTGGAAGAGAGCAAAGAGGGACTGCCTGCCTCCCTTGTGGAACAGGGATGAGAGCAAGAAAAGGAAGCTTCCGGAGAGAATAAAGCACCTGAGCAGGAGCTGCACTACAGAAGACATACACAGTCGAGGGTATTTCCAGGTGAAGGTAATGTGCAAAAGTAGAGCCAAAATGGCAAAACTGCTGGACTGTAGGGAATTAGGCACAGAGAGCAGCTCACAAGATTTGTTTGTTTATTTTGGAAGGCACAGTTAGAGAGGCAGAGAGAGATAAAGAGAGAGAGTCTTCCATAAGCTGGTTCACTCCCCAAATGGTCACAATGGCTGGAGCTGCGCCAATCCAAAGCCAGGAGCCTGGAGCTTCTTTCAGGTCTCCCACGCAGGTGCAGGCGCCCAAGGACTTGGGTCATCTTCTGCTGCTTTCCTAGGCCATAGCAGAGAGCTGGATTGGAAGTGGAACAGCCAGGACCGGAGCCTGTATGGGATGCCGGCACTGCAGGCAGAGGCTTTACCAGCTATACCACAGCGCCAGCCCCTTCACGAAACATTCTGAAATCCTGGCTTGGTATCATTTCATAGGGGAACCAAAGGATTCAGAGTAGGGGAATGAGTTAGTCAGATTTGCATTCTGGAAAGATGCTTCTGAGCAAGATAATTCAAAGGATGAGAACAGAGCATAGGAAATCAGTGAAGACCTGCACTAGCCCTAAACCACTAGTTAACAAAAATTATCAAATAGCCGGTGCTCCTCTTCCAGGCCAGCTCTCTGCTGTGGCCCGGGAAGGCAGTGGAGGATGGCCCAAGTGCTTGGGCCCTGCACCCCATGGGAGACCAGGATAAGTATCTGGCTCCTGCCATCGGATCAGGGTGGTGCACCGGCCGCAGCGGCCATTGGAGGGTGAACCAACGGCAAAGGAAGACCTTCTCTCTGTCTCTCTCACTGTCCACTCTTCCTGTCAAAAAAAAAAAAAAAAAAAAATCAAATAAACTACTACCCTGACCAGAGCTCAGGATGATAACATCAAAGGACAGCCAAACCTTCAAGCCCTCAAACATACCATCTTCTTTCTCATTTTTCTGACTCCTCGATCTTGTTACCAGGAAGAAAGTCCCAGGAGACTGTCAGGAACAGCATATTTGCTCACAAATATAAACAGAATTCATTCACCTCAGATTCTAAAAGGAGTTCCCATGCCCTGTTTGTTCCTCCTGTCTTCGAATAGCCAGTGCTATTTGAGAAGTAAACAAAAAATAGGCTCTTTGATGAGCAGCTCCAAATGCAATAGGGCAGTATAGTGATTTGCCAAGTGCTCAAGACAGGAAAGCCTGTAAATGCTTTATACTTGTTAACTGACACGGGCAACAAGACAGAGTGGAACGATTATTAGTCCTCTGGAGATACAGCTTTGATCCTGGCTCTACCACTGACTGATCAACAATGTAGTCTCAGCTAATTCAGTAAACCTCTTACAGGTTTTACTTTACTATCTATAAAATAAGATTAATGGACTAGATGTTTAAGGTCCCTTTCATGTCTGACATTCTGTAAGTCCATTTCTGATTCAAAAGGAGCCTCTCTTTTGTATATCTAAATAAATTCAGGAGGGCCTGAGGACAATGAAGAGTACCTTCTGGGGGCAGGTGTCTGGCCTAGTGGTTGAGGTACCTATTAGGATGCCTGTGTCCCACACAGGAGTATGTGGGTTTAGTCCCTGACTGCAGCTCTTGATTCTAGTCTCCTGCTAATCTGGACTTGGGAAGGCAGTGTTGATAACTTCAATAATTGGGTGGCTATTCACGTGGGAGATCTGGATTGAGTTACTGGCTTTGCTGCCCTAACTCCTTTTATTTATTTATTTTTTTTGACAGGCAGAGTTAGACAGTGAGAGAGAGAGAAAGGTCTTCCTTTACCGTTGGTTCACCCTCCAAATGGCTGCCACGGCTGGCACGCTGCACCCATTCAAAGCCAGGAGCCAGGTGCTTCCTCCTGGTCTCCCATGCGGGTACAGGGCCCAAGCACTTGGGCCATCCTCCACTGCCTTCCCGGGCCACAGCAGAGAGCTGGACTGGAAGAGGAGCAACCAGGACAGAATCCGGCGCCCCAACTGGGACTAGAACCCAGGGTGCCGGCGCCGCAGGCAGAGGATTAGCCATGTGAGCCGTGGGGCCGATCTGCTCCCCCAACTCTTAACAGCTCCCAGTTGTGGGCATATGAGTGAGCCACCAGAAGGGGGCCCTCTCTTTCTATTTGTATATTTGCCTCTCAAAAACCAACTAAACAACAAACTGTTCCTCTGTATTCAGGGACAATTTAATCTCCTAAAGCACAGTATTATTTTTTTTAAGATTTATTTTCTTTATTTAAAAGACGGTGTTAACAGAGAAAGGCAGAGACAGAGAGTGGTTTTCCATCTGCTGGTTGACTTCCCAAATGGTTGCAACAGCCACAGCTAGGTCAATCCAAAGCTAAGAGCCAGAAGCTTCCTCTGGGCCTTCCATGTGGGTGCAGGGGCCCAAGCACTTGGGCCATCCTCTGCTGCCGTTCCATGCGATGGATGGGAAGTGGAGCAGCTGGGACACAAGCTGGCACCCATATGGAATGCTGCTGTTGTAGACTGGGACTTTAACCGCTGCACCACAGCGCCAGCCCCTAAGCAGAATGTTTTTACATAGGGTTAAAAGACTATTTTCTTTTTTAAGATTTTTATTTATTTATTTGACAGAATTACAGACAATGAGAGAGAGAGAGAGACAAAGAAAGGTCTTCCCTCCATTGGTTCATTACCCAAATGGGCGCAACAGATGGAGACGTGCCGATCCGAAGCCAGGAGCCAGGTGCCTCCTCTAGGTCTCCCATGTGGATGCAGGGGCCCAAGCATCCGGGCTACCCTCCACTGCCTTCCCAGGCCACAGCAGAGAGCTGGACTAAAAGAGGAGCAATCTGAACTAGAACCAGTGCTCACATGGGATGCCGGTGCTGCCATGGAGGATTAACCCAGTGTGCCACGGCACTGGCCCCTAGAAGACTATCTTCTAATAAAATTCTAAAATTGCCTCATATCTCTCCAGCAAATTTTTTAGTTATACAGTAGCGAAAATGAAGACAAACACCTACAGGAACCTGGTTTCAAACACTGTACTAATTGATACTGCCCTACAGAAAACAATCTGGCAATCTGTATCCAAAACATGAAATATCCTGGTATTTGTTAACACATTAATTATCATCTAGGAACCTAAAAAAACAAAACAAAACAAAGAAAACTAATTCATGGAAACACATATTCATAGGAGCATAATTTCTTAAAAATAATTTATTTTTTGGGGCCAGCACTATGGCATAGTGGGTAAAGCTGCTGCCTGCAGTACCAGCATCCCGTATGGGTGCCAGTTCGAGTTCTGGCTGTTCTACTTCCAATCCAGCTCTCTGCTACGCCCTGGGAAAGCGGTAGAAAGATGGCCCAAGTCCTTGGGCC
The DNA here is from genome assembly GCF_051225735.1 of Oryctolagus cuniculus. Taxonomy (NCBI): domain Eukaryota; kingdom Metazoa; phylum Chordata; class Mammalia; order Lagomorpha; family Leporidae; genus Oryctolagus; species Oryctolagus cuniculus. The sequence goes on along the minus strand of NC_142873.1, from coordinate 141,873,201 downwards.
CCTGCACCCACATGGAAGATCTGGAGGAGGCTCCTGGCTCCTGACTTTGGATCAGTGCGGTTCTGGCTGTTGTAGACAATTGCGGAGTGAACCAGTGGATGGAAAACCTCTCTTTCTGTGTAATTCTGACTTTCAAATAAAATAAATATTTTTAAAAAATTTTATATTTTGAGGGGCAAGCACTGTGGCATGGTGGGAAAGGACGCCGCCTGCAGTGCCCACGTCCCATATGGGCACCGGTTCCAGTACCGGCTACTCTACTTCTGATCCAGCTCTCTGCTATAGCCTGGAAAGCAACAGAGGATGGCTCAAGTTCTTAGGCCCCTGCACCCATGTGGGAGAACTGGAGGAAGCTCTCGGCTCCTGGCTTTGGATGGGACCAGCTCTGGCTGCTGTGGCCATTTGGGGAGTGAATCAGCAGATGGAAGACTTCTTTCTCTCTTTCTGCCTCTGCCTCTCTGCAACTCTGCCTTTCAAATAAATAAATATATTTTTAAAGATAAATAAAAAAGACTTATTTATTTACTTGAAAGGCAGAGTTACACAGAGAGAGAAGAGACAGAGAGAGAGAGTCTTCCATCCACTGGTTCACTCCACAATTGTCCGCAACAGCCAGAGCTGTGCTGATCCAAAACCGGGAGCCAGGAGCCTCTTCTAGGTGGGTACAGGGGCCCAAGGACTTGGGCCACCTTGTACTGCTTTCCCAGGCCATAGCAGAGAGCTGGATGGGAAGTGGAGTAACCAGGTCTTGAACCGGCACCCTCATAGGATGCTGGCACTTCAGGCCAGGGCTTTAACCAGCTGTGCCACAGCACCAGCCCCATAAATAAAGAGATACAAAGGTCAACTTTCCATCCACTGGTTCAGTCCCCAGATGCCTGCAACAGCTAGGGCTAGGCCAGGATGAAGCCAGGAACTCCACTGGGGTCTCTCATGTGGATGGCAGGGGCCCAAATACTTGGGCCATCATCCACTGCTTGCCTAGGTGTATTAGAAGGAAGCTGGACTGGAAGCAGAGCAGCCAGGACTCCAATATGCAATGCTGGCATCACAAGCTGTAGCCTAACCTGTTGTACTACAACAGGGGTCCTATAGCAGCATAATCTATAATATTAACACATATGAAAAGCCTAAATGTCCAGTAACTTGATGGTCACTTACATTATTAAATATTCTAATAATAATAAAACATAATGATAATGGTAGCTGACATATACAGAACACTTACTATGTGAATGCCACAGTGCTGGCATTATTATATCCTTAATTTAACAATATAACAATTATATGAGTTAGGTTATAAGAATACTTCAAAAAGTTTGCGGAAAAAAGAAATCAAAGTAAGTTTGGGGGCCAGTGTAGCGGCATGGCAGGTTAAACTGCAAACATGGTATCCCACGTGCGTGCCACTTTGTGTCCCAGCCGCTCCATCTCTGTTCCAGCTCTCTGCTAAGGATCCTGGGAAAGCAGCGGTAGATGGCCCAAATGCTTGGGCCCCTGAACCCACATGGCATGCCCAGATGAAGTTCCAGGCTTCTGGCTTTTGCCTGGCCAGCCCCAGACACTGTAGCCATTTGGGAGTGAAACTAGGAAATGTTTCTAACTCTTTCAGATAAATAATGAATAAATATTAAAAAAAAAAAAAAAAAAAAAGAGAAAGAAAAGGAACAAGAAGAAAGGAATTGAAGATAGTGAAGGCAGAAAAATCTTCAGAGAATTTCTTATAATTCTAATTCTAATTCTAATTCTAATTTCTTATAATTGGGCTGGTGCTGTGGCGTAGCAGGTAAAGCTGCCACCTGCATCCCATATGGGTGCCGGCTTCAGTTCCAATCCAGCTCTCTGGTATGGCTTAGGAAAGCAGAAGAAGGCTCACGTCCTTGTGCCCCTGCACCTGCGTGGGAGAACTGGAAGAAGCTCCTGGCTCCCGGCTTGGGACTGGCCCAGCTCTGGCTGCTGCAGCCATTTGGGGAATGAACCATAGGATGGAAGACTTTTCTCTTTGCAACTCTGTCTTTCAAATAAAAAAGCATGACTCTGGAAGCAAACTTGAGATTTTAAACTGAGGTTCCACCACTTATTAGCTGTGTAAGCTTAGATTAAGTTGTTATGCCTTTTCTAGCTCAGCTTCTTAAGCATGAAATAACACTAGTAGCATTTGACAAAGTTGTTGTGGAGCTTAAATGAATTAATGATGTAGAGCTGATCCATGATCTGACACAAGGTAAGCACTATGTGTTAGATGATGACAACAACATTGTTTTTATCATCACCACCATCTTCTTTTTGCAAGACATTTGGCTGTGAGGAGGAAGAGTCACCAAGCAACAGCAATCTCCATGTGGAACTGAAGGAAGATTCCTCCTTACCCTACCACCATAGTGAAATTCTGATAAGAAAGTAGAAAAGCAGGAGAGAAGACGCTGAAAATAGTTTGGGGAAACTGCTGGCATGAGGTCCTTGAGAAGTGAAGGTTGAAATCTTCCCACTTAATGAGACATGCCATCCATAGTAACAGCAAAGGAAGCAAGCAGGAATGGGAATACAGAACAATTGCCATGTAGAGACAACACAGGAAGCTTAGCATCGATCTAACAGTAATTACCTCAGTAATGCAAAGGGTAGGGCCACAGTTTTTGAGATCCTTTAGGGAACCAGTAAGCAAAGGCTTGAATTGTATAGTCCCAAAATACCCCTTCACATTTACTGGTACTTGCTATATCCAGGAACACTGCAGGTGGTCTAAGGATAGGCTCATTTAATCCCAACAACTCTATGAGGCAGAAGTTACTGTTATTATTATCACCTTCACTCTTCATGTGAGAAAACATAAGCTTAAAGTGAACAAGTTAAAGAACCCATTTGAAATCACAAAACTAGAAAACAGCAGAAGTGGGATTAGAACCCAAGTCAAATTAGTTGAAGGTTTAAGCTACACTGTACTGCCACACGGCCCACTGCCTCCTTCTCCAAAAGTATTACTTTCTCTCATTCTTACTAGAAGCTTAGAAAACTTAATTTAAATAGTGTCAAAAAGAAAAACACAGCAAGAGTGGAGGACACCCGTCCTTCCACTAGTCCTCCACCCAGGGGATGCATGCGGCACATGAACCGCCTGGTCCCTGACAGCATTTATATGGGCTGCAATGAAACCTTTGATTGAGGAAGACAATGAGGACCGAAGAGAAAGAAAGTTCTAAGTTATTATTGTAATTTTAGTTGGTATTAAGCACAAAGCTACCACAATCCCAAAAGTCTTCAAAGATTTGCTTCTGTAAGTGGATGCAGGTCAAAGTGAAATACAACACGAACATCACATACCTTGATATCATTGTCTATTCCACCAGAAATAATCTGATCACTTGTGTCATTGAAGGTCACAGCTAACACTTGGTATGTGTTCTGAAATGTCTGGATGGCTGCTTTCTTCCGGATATCCCAAAGCTAAAGCAGAGGAATAGGACAGTCTATCAGTAACATCTCCTTGAGAAGTAACTGCACAACATACTTGGTAGACATGAACACATCTAGAACAAGAACCTCATTCAGAAACTTTCTTGGATGTCCTAGCAACACATGGTAAAAAATGATCACAATTTTGCCAAATTATTTGAAGGCTGGTGGAATAAACTATTTTGGTTATATTTTCAGACTCCTTTGGTAATAAAGTTAGAATAAAATACTGTTAATCAACATGCCCTTGGAAGAAGTCCTCTATAAGTTTACTTCGTATATTCTTTAGGAGAAAGATATTAGACCACTGCCTAAAAAAAAAAAAAAAAAAAAAAAAAAAAACCCCACATATTTACTATTTGAAAGGCAGAGTTACAGTGAGAAAGGAGAGCAAGGGAGAGTGAGAGATCTTCCATTTACTTGTTTACTCCCCAAAATGGCTGAAGCTAGTACAGGCAGAAGCTAGGAGCCAGGAACTCTATCTGGGTGTCTCACATAGGTGGCAGGGGCAAAGCATTTGGCTCATCTTGTGCTGCTTTCCCAGGCACATTAGCTGGGACTGGATTGGAAGCTGAGCAGCCAAGACTTGAACTGGTTCTCATATGGGATGCTGGTGTCACAGGTGGTGGCTTAACCCACTGCATCACAGCTCTGACCCTACCTTGTTTTGTTTTTCAAAGATTTTATTTATTTATTTATTTTTAATTTGACAGGTAGAGTTATAGACAGTGAGAGAGAGACAGAGAAGAAGGTCTTCCTTCTGTTGGCTCATTCCCCAAATGGCCGCTATGGCCGGCGCTGTGCTGATCTGAAGCCAGGAGCCAGGTGCTTCTTCCCGGTCTCCCATGCGGGTACAGGGACCCAAGCACATGGGCCATCCTCCACTGCCTTCCCGGGCCACAGCAGAGAGCTGGACTGTAAGAGGAGCAACCAGGACAGAAGTTGGCGCCCCAACCGGGACTAGAACCTGGGGTGCCAGGGCCGCAGGCGGAGGATTAGCCTTGTGAGCCCCGGCGCTGGCCAGACCGCTCTCTCTTTGTATCCCTACCTTTCTATGTAACTGTCTTTCAAAATAGAAAAAAAAAAAAAAAAAAAAAAAAACTAAACGTTTTCATGTTTAGTTCTAGTCATAATTTCATAACTACATTCATAGTAGATGGTTTACTGTTAGTTATAATTAAAGTCAGTTAGTATCCTCTCCTATCCAAACAGTAATTTTTTAAAAGATCTATTTAATTATTTGAAAGACAGAGTTACAAAAATGGTGAGAAACAGAGAGATCTTCTATCTGCTGGTTCACTTCTCAAATGACCATAGCAGCTGGGACTGGTCTGGGTCAAAGCTAGGAGTTCAGAACTCCATCCAGGTCTCGCACATTGGTCACAGGAGCCCAAATACTTGGGCCATCTTCAGCGGCTTTCCCAGGCGCATTAGCAGGGAGGTGGATCTAAAATAGAGCACCTGGGACTCAAAACAGCACTCCAAAATGAGATATCACTGTCACAACTCTGGCCCCCTAAACAGTAATTTTATTAAATCATTCAGTAAATGTTTGTTGGCTCACCTCTCTGTCTCATCATGAAGGAAAAAACACTAAGATACAGTTCTAGCTCAGAGAGGAAATTGAGAACTGTTAACGAGAGGCAGAACAAAATATTTTTATATAGATTTTTAAAAGTTATGTTATTGGGGGCCGATATTGTGACGCAGTGGATTAAGTCCCCACCTGCAATGCCAGCATCCCATATGAGCACTGGTTCGAGTCCCAGCCTCTCTTTTTCTTCCAATCCAGCTCTCTGCTATGGTCTGGGAAAGCAGTGGAAGAGGACCCAAGTGCTTGGGCTCCTGCATCCGTGTGGCAGACCCGGAAGAAGCTCCTGACTCCTGGCTTCGGATCTGCCCAGTTCTGGCCACTGCGCCATTTGGGGAGTGAACCAGTGGTTGGAAGACTTTCTGTCTTTTCCTCACTCTGTAACTTTGCCTCTCAAATAAATAAATAAATGGCACACTTGCACACTGCTGGTAATAATGCCCCCTGGAGGTTTATGTTGTGTAAAACGGTCTGCCGGGGATCTGGGTTTGTCTTGAAACCCTGCAGCTAAAATTTTTATTGCATGTCTTGATTTATCTTACTGCAGAGTGGAGACTCAGACCTAAATTACTTAGACAGGAATCCTAGCTTTGTCACTTAGTAACCTGGAAAAGTGTACTCCATGTGACTTAGTTTTCTCCTCTATGAAATGGCTCTAAGCATACATGCAGAGCCAATCTACAAAGACTGGGAGAGTTTTTTTTACTTGTTCTAGGTGATAAAAGAATCACTAGTTGATAACTAAAATAATGGAACAAGACTTCAGTAGTTATGCAGGACAAACAACACAGTCTTCACAAAACTAGTTTAAAAAGTCACTAAACTGGGGCCAACACTGTGGCATAGAAGGTTAAGCCTTTGCCTGAGGAGCTGGTGTCCCATATGGGTCCCTGCACCCATGTGGGCAACCCGGAAGAAGCTATTGGCTCCTGACTTCAGCTGGGCCCAGTTCTAGCCCTTTTGGCCATTCGGGGAGTTAACCAGTGGATGGAAGACCTCTGTCTCTTCTTTTCTCTATGAGGAACTCTGCCTCTCAAAAAATAAATAAATCTTAAAAAAAAAAAAAAAAAGTCGCAAAACAAACCAACAATGACAACTACAATGGCTCTGGTGTTGGGGCATAGTGGTTTGTTTTGTTTTGTTTTTTTGACAGGCAGAGTGGACAGTGAGAGAGAGAGACAGAGAGAAAGGTCTTCCTTTGCCGTTGGTTCACCCTCCAATGGCCGCCGCGGCCGGCGCACCGTGCTGATTCAATGGCAGGAGCCAGGTACTTATCCTGGTCTCCCATGGGGTGCAGGGCCCAAGTACTTGGGCCATCCTCCACTGTACTCCCTGGCCACAGCAGAGAGCTGGCCTGGAAGAGGGGCAACCAGGACAGAATCCAGCGCCCCGACCAGGACTAGAATCTGGTGTGCCGGTGCCGCAAGGCGGAGGATTAGCCTAGTGAGCCGCGGTGCCGGCCTGCATAGTGGGTTTTGTAAAACCACTGTCTGTGACAATGCCATCCCTTATAGTTGCTGGGTGGAGTCCCGGCTGCTCTACTTCAATCCAGCTCCCTACTAATGGCCTGGGAAAGGAGCAGAAGAAGGTCCAATTGCTTGGGCTCCTGTGCCCACCCACGTGGGAGACCCAGATGAAGCTCCTGGCTTCGGCCTGGCCTTGTCCCAGCTGGGACCGAAGCCAGGAGCCTAGAACTCCATCTGGGTCTCCCACATGGGGGCCCAAGCACATGGGTCATCTTCCACTGCTTTTCCAGGCACATTAACAGGGAGCTGGATTGGAAGTGGAGCAGCCAGGACTCAAACTGGTGCTTATATAGGATGCTGGCATCAGACAGTGGCTTTATCTACTATGTGACACCCCAACCCACTATGCCACAGATCCAGTCCCAACTCCTGGCTTCTTCTCCAGCTCTAGCTATTGAGGGCATTTGGGGAGTGAACTAGTAGGCAGAAATTCACTCTGTCTCAAGAAATCTACAGTAAGGGGGCAGCGCTGTGGTATAGCAGGTAAAGCCACCACCTGCAGTGTCAGCATCCCATATGGGGCCAGTTTGTGTCCTGGCTACTCCACTTCCAATTCAGCTCCCTGTAATTAGCCTGGGAAAAGCAAGAGAAGATGGTCCAACCGTTTGGGCCCCTGTCACCAATTTGGGACATCAAATGAAGCTCCTGGCTTCAGCCTGGTCTAGCCCTGGCCTTGGTGGACATCTGGGGAGTGAACCAGCAGATGGAAGATGTCTCTCCCCGCTTCTCATAACTCTTTCAAAATAAATAAATAAATCTTTAAAACCTATTTCATTCATGGAAATGTGAGCTAAGAGCTAAAAAGGTCAAGGCTGGCACTCAAATAGTCCAAAAGGAGTGATTTACTTTTCTCCTCCAGACCCAGCATTTTCTTCCTTGTCCCCGAAACTCTCTGGCTGTAGAATTAAGTCCAAACCTCTTAGCTTGGAATTCAAGTCCTTGATAACTTGGCTCCCACATATTTATAAGCCCTACTACAATCTACAAAGACATACCTCTGCTCAGGTTAAACCAATCTTAGTCTTTACCCGAAAAGTTAACGATAACTACTTGAAATTTGGTTAAAATAATTTAGAATTTTAGTTCAAGATAATCAGCATTTTTTTAAAGGATCTATTTATTTGAAAGTCAGAGTTATACACACACACACACACACAGAGTGAGAGAGTGAGAGAGTGAGAGAGAGTGAGAGAGAGAGAGAGAGAGAGAGAAGCCTTCCATCTGATGGTTCACTTCCCAACTGGCTGCAACGGCTGGAGCTGTGCCAATCCAAAGCCAGGAGCCAGGAGCCTCTTCTGGGTCTCCCACACGGGTGCAGGGACCCAAGGACTTGGGCCATCTTCCACTGCTTTCCCAGGCCACAGCAGAGAGCTGGATTGGAAGTGGAGCAACTGAATCTTGAACCCACACCCATATGGGATGCCAGCACTTCAGGCCAGGGTGTTAAACTGCTGCGCCACAGCATCGGCCCTGATAATCAACATTTTTAATAGATTATTTTATTTTGAAATAATCACAAAATTACAAAAAAGGTAGAAGTAAACTGAAATCACTTAAGTTACTGAGGGTCCAGTGTTAACGGTGCAGCAGGTTACCCATATCGGAATGCTGATTTGAGTCCTAGCTGCTCAGTTTCCAATCCGGTTCCCTGCTAATGTGCCTGAAAAAGCAGTGGAAGATGGTCTTGGGCTCCTATCTTTGGCACAGACCAGCCCCAGCTTCTGGGGCCATCTGAGGAGTTACCAGCAGATGGAATCTCTGTCTGCTTTTTGAATAAAGAAATACATCTTTAAAAAAAGAAAAAAAAAAAAGATTTAAGTTGCTGACCTAATACCTCATGAGTCCTAAATATGTTAGTGTTTTTCCTACCAAGATATTCTCCTAGATAATCTAAATATAACCATGAGAAATGAGAAATGAACACTGATACATTAAAGACCTCTATAACCCTACCTTTCAAATAAATAAATACATCTTAAAACATCAACAAAAAAACCATCCTTAAGGTAGACTCTTCAAAGCCAAGCATCATGGGGGCCTCAGGTTGATTAGGCACAAAAGAACTATTCAGGAGGCTGGCGCTGTGGCGCAGTAGGTTAATCCTCTGCCTGCAGCACCAGCATCCCATATAGGCGCCGGTTCTACTCCCGGCTGCCCCTCTTCCAGTCTAGCTCTCTGCTATGGCCTGGGAAAGCAGTAGAAGATGGCTCAAGTCCTTGCGCCCCTGCACCCACGTGGGAGACCAGGAAGAAACACCTGGCTCCTGGCTCCTGGCTTCGGATCAGCGCAGCGTGTCGGCCATAGCAGCCACCTGGGGGGTGAACCAACAGAAAAAGGAAGACCTTTCTCTCTCTAACTCTGCCTGTCAAAAAAGAAAAAAAGAAAAAAAAAAAAAAAAAAGGAAACCCAAGGTAAAGGGCACATTCTGGCCCCTCTGAAACTGAAACACATGTAATACCTACCTTAACTGTACCATCGTCACTCCCAGTGCAGACAAGCTGGGGGCCTCTCCTGGCTGGGTAACAGGAATTCACAAAGGAAGTATGTCCTTTCAGCCTTTTAACTCTCTCGCCTGTTTCACTATCCCACACTGCCACAGTTTTATCTGTGGATGCTGAGAAGAGCATACTAGAAAGAAGAACAAGAAAGAAGTGAAAACAAAGAATAACAGATCTACCTTTCCCACTTGCTAAAATGTGCCAAATTCTTTGAGACAACAGCCCTGTTGTGCTCGACCACTTTGCATTCGATGCTGGGATGCCTTTCCTATCTAGCAGAATCCTACTTATGCTCTAGAGCAGATAAGGTCTACCTTATTGCTAGATAGGCAGCTAGAAACGAGCCTTACGTGTGAGAGGGGCCTGAGGAAACCCGGCATCTACAGAAGCCCACTTCAGAAGCAGCCCAGCATCTACGAAGTTCTGCCCAGAATCTGATAAACGTCCAGGTGGTCCCAGCCCTTCCGGCATGGGAAAGCTCTCTCCTCAGCACAAAATGGGTTACCTGGCCAGATAACACTGAGCAATAAAACCATTACAAAACCATTCCATCCTTCCTCCAATGCAGGCACCCCAGAGAAGTCCCCTGGCCCAGCACCAGCAAGACTCCTCCTGAATGATAAGAAACTTGGGAAAGAATTTTATTATACTCAGCAAACCCTTTGTACTGGAGAAGGGGTAGGGAATGAAGATAGAGTCCCTTAAAAACTGGGAGTCTAAACAAAGACCCTGCACTTGGCTCTCTGCTCTCCACTGAGCCACCCACCTGGCCTGCCAGGTGTATTCTCTCCATTCAACCATGTAACCTCGCTTTCCCCCAGTCTCAGTGACCGGACACTCTCTCTGTCCTTTGTGACCTTGTGACTTTGTTCTCTGTCTCACACCTGAATTCTTTCTTGTGCGAAGACAAAAATCCCATGACTTCTCTCTGGTGATGTTTCGAAGTTCAAAAATTTCTTTCTGTGAGTTTCCATGACAAATTATAAAACTAATACAGCATTTTCTCAATCTTTTTCTTCTTTTTTACACATAAGATATCCTTTTTTTTTTTTTTTTTTTTTTTGACAGGCAGAGTGGACAGTGAGAGAGAGAGACAGAGAGAAAGGTCTTCCTTTGCCGTTGGTTCACCCTCCAATGGCCGCTGCGGCCGGCGCACCGCGCTGATCCGATGGCAGGAGCCAGGAGCCAGGTGCTTTTCCTGGTCTCCCATGGGGTGCAGGGCCCAAGCACTTGGGCCATCCTCCACTGCACTCCCTGGCCACAGCAGAGAGCTGGCCTGGAAGAGGGGCAACCGGGGCAGAATCCGGCGCCCCGACCGGGACTAGAACCCGGTGTGCCGGCGCCGCAAGGCGGAGGATCAGCCTAGTGAGCCGCGGCGCCGGCAAGATATCCTCTTATTAGGAAATGTTGTCACTCCCAAAGTTTAATTTTCTCTCTAAGGATGTTTTCTAGGCTATAACTGATTTTATCTTTTTTAAAAGATTATTTTCCTGTTTATTACTTATCTGAAAGGCAAAGAGACAGGGAGAGACAGGGACAGGGACTTTCCATCCATTGATTTACTTCCCAAATGCCCAAAACAGCAGAGGCTGGGTCAAGCCAAACCCAGGACTGCAATCAGGGGTCTTCCACATGGGTGGCAGCAACCCAAGTACTTGAATCATTACCTACTGCCTCTCTGGGTGCATATCAGCAGAAAGCTGGAATAGAGAGTAGAGCTGGGACTAGAACCCAGATGTGGGATATAGTTGCTCCAAGCAGAATATTTACTGCTGTTCCAAATGCCCACCTCTATGGTTGATTTCATGGGGCTTTCTTACCTTAAAATGTATATAATACTATATACCAGCTGATGGAATACCCTCAAATTTTAGAAATCAAATTTCAGAGACATAAAATGATGAAAGTTTACCAAAATACTTAAAAATGGCATTAACTTTGCAAAAACCAACCTTTTTTTATTATCTTTAGACATGCTATAATAATACAATCATTAAAACTTGCAGGTTTTGGGGGGGAAGATTTAGTTATTTATTGATCTGAAAGTCAAAGTTACAGAGAGGGAGAAATAGAGATCTTTCATCAGCTGGTTCACTCCCCAGGGTGGCTGCAAAAGCTAGGGCTGGTCCAGGATGAGGCCAGGAGCCAAGGGCTTCATCTGGGTTTCCCATGTGGGTAGTAGGGGCTCAAATAATTTGGCCATCATCCAATGCTTTCTTTCTTTTTTCTTTTTAAAGATTTATTTTATTTATTTGAAAGTCAGAGCCACACGGCCGCAACTGCCGCAGGTGTGTCAATCTGAAGCCAGGAGCCAGGAGCTTCTTCTGGATCTCCCACACAGATGCAGGGGCCCAAGGACTTGGGCCATCTTCTACTGCTCTCCCAGGCCACAGCAGAGAGCTGGATCGGAAGTGGAGCAGCCGGGTCTCCAACCAGCGCCCATATTCAGCCAGGGCTTTAACCTGCTGGGCCACAGTGCCGGCCCCCATCCACTGCTTTCCTGAGGCCATTAGCAGGGGTTGGATTGGAAGTGGAGCAGCTGGGACATGAACCAGTGCCCACAGGGGATGCTGGCATCTCAGATGGTGACATAACCCACTATGCAAGACCCCAAATAATGTTTATTTTAAGAGATATTAGGGCCGGCGCTGCGGCTCACTAGGCTAATCCTCCGCCTAGTGGCGCCGGCACACCAGGTTCTTGTCCCGGTCGGGGCGCCGGATTCTGTCCCGGTTGCCCCTCTTCCAGGCCAGCTCTCTGCTGTGGCCAGGGAGTACAGTGGAGGATGGCCCAAGTGCTTGGGCCCTGCACCCCATGGGAGACCAGGAAAAGCACCTGGCTCCTGGCTCCTGCCATCGGATCAGCGCGGTGCGCCGGCCGCAGCGTGCCGGCCGCGGCAGCCATTGGAGGGTGAACCAACGGGAAAAGGAAGACCTTTCTCTCTGTCTCTCTCTGACTGTCCACTCTGCCTGTCAAAAAACAAAACAAAACAAAACAAAACAAACAAAAAAGAGATATTAGGTGGGGTCAGGCACTGTGGTGCATCAAGTAAAGCCTGTAGTGCTGACATCCCATATGGGTGCTGATTTGAGTCCGGTTGCTCTACTTCCAAACCAGCTCTCTGCTTTGGCCTGGGAAAGCAGCAGAAGATGGCCCAAGTCCTTGGGCCCCTGCATCCACATGGGAGATCCAGAAGAAGCTCTAGGCTCCTGGCTTCAGATCGGCCCAGCTCCAGTCATTGTGGCCATTTGGAGAGTGAACCAGTGGATGGAAGACCTCTCTCTCAGCCTCTGCCTCTCTGTAACTTTGCCTTTTCAAATAAATAAATAAATAAATAAATCTTAACTACAAACCAGACTGTACATAGTTCTAACAAATATGTGAAAACTAAATAGTTTTGAATAGAAAAAAAGGCTTTCAAAATCTATAATATATAGGGTGAGCATTTGAGGCAGCAGTTAAAGAAACAAAGGTCTTCCTTTTGCCGTTGGTTCACCCTCCAATGGCCGCCGCTGCAGCCGGCGCACCGCGCTGATCCGATGGCAGGAGCCAGGATCCAGGTGCTTTTCCTGGTCTCCCATGGGGTGCAGGGCCCAAGCACCTGGGCCATCCTCCACTGCACTCCCTGGCCATAGCAGAGAGCTGGCCTGGAAGAGGGGCAACCGGGACAGAATCCGGCGCCCTGACCGGGACTAGAACCCGGTGTGCCGGCGCCGCAAGGTGGAGGATTAGCCTATTGAGCCACGGCGCCGGCCCTAAAATGCCTCTTGAGATGCCTGTATCCCATATCAGAGTGCCTGAATTCTAGCCTCAGCTCCAATTCCAGCTTCCTGCTAATGCATTCCCTAGGAAGCAGCAGATGATGGATCAAGTAGTTGGTTCCTGCCACCTACATGGGAGACTTGCACTGAGTTCCAGGTTCTTGGCTTCACCTTGCTCCAGCCCCCAGCTGCTGCAGGCATTTGGGGAGTGAACCAGTGGACAGAAAATCTCTGTCCTTTTACCTCTAAAATAAAATAAAATAAAAATAAACGAACATGAATGTCTTTGGAGTGATATGAATATAAACTATTTTTCATCTTTCTGTTTTTGGTTTCTCAAATATTTTTATCACATTTGTAATTTAAATAGTTTATTTTTACATGTCTACAAACATTACAGTTTGTTGTCTTTTTTTTTTTTTTTAAGATTTATTTTATTCATTTTAAAGGCAGAGTTACAGAGAGACAGAGGGAAAGATAGAGAGCTCTTCCATCCACTAGTTCACTCCCTAAATATCTGCAAAGCAAGGAGCCAGAAGCTTCCTCCTAGTCTCCCAAGTGGGTGCAGGGGCCCAAGAACTTGGACCATCCTCTGCTGCTCTCCCAGGCATATCAGAGAGCTGGATCAGAAGTGCTGCAGCTGGGACATGAACCAGCGCCCATATGGGATGCTGGCCCCCCAGGCAGTAGCTTTACTTACTATGCCACAGTGCCAGCTCCTGCTTTATGTCTTAAAAACAAGAGCTAAGTTTATGTGGCTGTGGATATGTCAGATGACAAAGATGATGTAATCATACACAGACAACAAACACCTCATGTGGGGTGACAGTAATAAGAACAAAGCAGCTACCCAAAATGTAGTGGTTTGACAGCAGAGTTGCTTGAGGAAGAAATTCAAGGATGAAAGGTGAAAAGGTGCTAAGAATTAGTATGAGAAGTAGCTGTCATTCCATTACACAGGACACTCACCTGCCGTCTGTGTTATAATGCAGCTCCATCACTGCTCCACTGTGTCCCTTCAGTGTGGCATAGTTATCACAGTCACCATAGACATTCCACAACACTGTTAGGGAGAAAGGGCTTCTGTGAGCACTAATACGGGAAAAGAAAATTCATTACTGGTTGTAGAAAGTGTACTCAGGAATTTACCAGAGCAATGGTTCTCAAAGTATACTTCCTTGGAACAGTTTTGGTTTTACCAAGTAGACCAATTTTCCTGACAAAATAAAAATAATGACAATATTTTTATAATTCATAAAGTTAAAAAAAGATAAGCAAAATTTTTGAAAATCCTGAACTTTTTTTAACACACTATTTTAAAACTTGGCATTCATTACTATTTCTTTCCTCTAAAATTTTTTTGTTTTGATAGGCAGAGATAGACAGTAAGAGACAGAGAGAAGGGTCTTCCTTCCATTGGTTCACCCCCCCAAATGCCCACCACGGCCGGCGCACTGCGCCGATCCAAAGCCAGGAGCCAGGTGCTTCTCCCTGGTCTCCCATGTGGCTGCAGGGCCCAAGCACTTGGGCCATCCTCCACTGCCTTCCTGGGCCACAGCAGAGAGCTGGACTGGAAGAGAAGCAACTGGGACAGAATCTGGTGCCCCAACTGGGACTAGAATCCAGGGTGCTGGCGCCGTAGGTGGAGGATTAGCCCTGTGAGCCGCGGCGCTGGCCTTTCCTGTAAATTTTAAGCAGACTGTAAAATACGGTACTATGGAAAATCAAGTAAACTACAACTTGAAGATCTCACAGGAATGCCTTTATAATACATTCCACTCATTCCACGTGTACTAAGCACCTACTATATTCCAGGTGCTAGAATAAATAAGTAGACATAGATCCTACCCTCAGGAGCTTGGTCTAGCAAGGAGTGAAGTTTTGTAAGCATCATTAAGGATTACCTATCTGCAATGGAGGCACTTAAACACAATAACTTTTTTTTTTGCTGATGAAACCGTTCCTATTTTGTCTGATGAAATTAAGCATATTAATAATTCATGAATGTTCTGTAAAAATCCCTAAGCCTTCCAGATGCTTGACTCCTAGTAAGTTTAAGGACCACAATTAGAACATCCAAATCAAAGTGAACAGTAAAGATAGGTATTATCTACCTTAAGACACAGAGTTAACAGAAAAGAGTCAAAGAACTCATTTCATCTCATAATTGGGTAAATGAGGCCAGAAGAAACAAAAAGTGAAATAATAATTGTGTTATCTTTTCTTGTTTTTTTTTTTTTCCCCCATGATGCCTCCAAAATGACTTTTTCTACTTATTTCTTAAATATGGCTAATCCTTACAAGTAGCTGAGAACTTGGTAGCAGATCCTAATGATGTACAAGTGCATTACTTAAGTGAGTTACCACTTTAGGATCCCCTCCTTCCTTCCTACATATGCTATGATTCTGGGTATGGATCAAGAGGGTCTCATGCTTTGGGAGAAGTAATTTCTCTTAACTCCTTTTAATCTCTTAAGCCCAGATAGCTTGCCTTACTGAATCCACTCAAGACTTACCTCCATGAGAAAGTATTTTCAAATTAGAGTAACTCACTTTCCAACTAGTAAACTTTTCGTATTTGGTAAACTCATTCCTTTTATCTGTATCACACAAACTGAATTCTACATCCAGGAACATTCAGCCTTTTCATGCCCCAATTTTAGAATGCGGGACTGAACCAGCAGATAAAGACCTTCCTCTCTCTCGTTCTCTCTTTTTAACGATTAGATTTTTTAAAAAGATTTATTTCTTTATTTGAAAGTCAGTTACACAGAGAGAGGAGAGGCAGAGAGAGAGAGAGAGAGAGAGTCTTCCATCTGTTGGTTCACTCCCTAGATGGCTGCAACGGCTGGAGTTGTGCCTATCTCTGAAGCCAGGAGCCAGGAGCCTCCTCCAGTTCTCCCACATGGGTGCAGAGGCCCAAGGAATTGGGCCATCTTGTACTGCTTTCCCATGCCATAGCAAAGAGCTGGATTGGGGGTGGAGCAGCCGGGACTTGAACTAGTGCCCATATGGGATGCTGGCGCTTCAGGCTAGGGCGTTAACCTGCTGTGCCACAGTACCTGCCCCTCCTTCTCTCTGTCTGTAACTCAACCTCTCAAATAAATGAAATATTTAAAAATTTTTTCTTTATTTATTTGAAAGGCAGAATGACAGAGGGAGAGGCATAGATCTTCCATTTCTGATTCACTGTTCAAATGGTTGCAACAGCCAAGTCTGGGCCAGGGCTGAAGCCAGGAGCTCTGTCTGGATCTCCCAATGGGTGGCAGGGGCCTAAGTACTTGGTTCATCTTCCACTGCTTTTCCATGTACAGTAACAGGGAGGTTTTTTTTTTTTTTTTTTTTTTTTTTTTTGACAGGCAGAGTGGACAGTGAGAGAGAGAGACAGAGAGAAAGGTCTTCCTTTTGCCGTTGGTTTACCCTCCAATGGCCACCGTGGCCAGCGTGCTGCAGCCGGCGCACCGCGCTGATCTGAAGCCAGGAACCAGGTGCTTCTACTGGTCTCCCATGCAGGTGCAGGGCCCAAGCACTTGGGCCATCCTCCACTGCACTCCCGGGCCACAGCAGAGAGCTGGCCTGGAAAAGGGGCAACCGGGAAAGAATCTGGCGCCCCGATCGGGACTAGAACCTGGTGTGCCGGCGCGCAAGGTGGAGGATTAGCCTAGTGAGCTGCGGCGCTGGCTGTAACAGGGAGTTGTATTGGAAGTGGGGCAGCTGGGACTTGAATCGGCACTCTTATCGGATATTGATGTTGCAGGCAGTGACCTAACCCACTGCTCCACAATGTCAGCTCTGACTAATTTTCTGTGGCACCCAATGTTAAAAAAAAATAAAATAAAATAAAAATTAAAACAAAACGCACTATTTGGCAGACAGCAATTACTCCAGATTCCAAAACCATGCCTTACATATCAGTCGGTCAAATCCTGCAGATGCAAGGGTGGATCCATTGGGATGAAACTTGCAGCAGTACACCTCTCCTTCATGTCCTGAGAGCAGCATGATTGGGGCTTGAAGGGAGGAACACCTTGGAGGCCCCTAAACAAAAGAAGTACAAGAAAACTATTGTATACAGGCAGAGGGGGCTGCAAAATTAGGGGATAGGCCATGGAGGAAAAACACCAGGGTAACAGTGACTGAACAGGTTTTATTATTTAGAGAATGGCAGCTTTGCTCTCATGCCTCCAATATGACACTCTCCTCAACTTCCAAGTATCTCTCCCTCATCCTGCTCTTGTTCCAGTCAACTTCTGATTGCTCAGATCTTAAACTCATATTGGCCTTGGGATTTTTATACTTGCAATTGCCTCTGGCATGAATTCATGCTCCTTAGATCTGGCTCCTTTCAAATATTTCCTCTTTCAAAAATCTTTCCATGATAACTCAAATTTAAGTAGCATCCCACCTTCTACCTAAAATTCATGAATTCCACTGCATTCTAGTACAATAATTAGCTTTAAGTGAAGTTATCTTCCCCATGTATTTGCTCGTATATTTGTCTTTCCCCTCAGAGAAATGAAGCTTGATGAGTATAGGGATCCTGCCTATGTGTCTTGACACTGTTTTCTCAGTCTCTGGATCATTTAATGAATGACTAGACTGATCTTCCCAACAATCTGAGGGTACAGATTATTAGGCAAAGTCGTATTTATTTATTTATTTATTCTTACACATTGTGCAACCTACATCAGTGCTCACAGTCCACATACAAGGAAGCTGGGCAATGGTTCGAGGCTGCCATTTACTCTGGCATGGGTACACTATGAGAGGCCCACAGAGAAGGGCCCACCATAAATCCATTACCATGCTCCAAAGTAGTATTTATTTACCTTATTTTATTTGGAAGGCAGAAAGGTATATACACAGAGATGGGGGGGCAAAACTCCCATTCACAGGTTCATTTCCCATATGCCTGTAAGTTGGTAACTCAATCCAGGTCTCCCACATGTGTGGCAGGAGGCTGGATTGAAAACGTTGAGTACAGACACCCCTATGTGGGATGTGGGCATCCCAAGTGTCACAAAGCTGGCCACCTGTGTGTTTTTTAAATTTTTAATTTATTTGAGAAACAGAGCTCATTCTCTTCTGCTGGTTCACTCCCCAAAGGATTGCAACAGTTGGGGCAGGCCAGGCCAAAACCAGGAGCCTGGAACTCAAGTTAGGTCTCCCATGGGGGTTGCAGCGTCCCAACTATTGAGCCATCACTTGGTGCCTCCCAAGATGCGCATGAAGATGGTATTGTAGTGTCAAAATCAAAATGGAGTGAGATGGCTAAAAGCTAACTGCAGATCTCTTGCTTCTGTACATGTTAGCTTTGCCTGCTAACGGCTAAGGGTGTATCTTGTGAAACTATGTGGGCCCAAATTCCCAGGAACTAGGTTGACAGAAATGTGTCCTTCACTGTTATCTTACAACCACATCTTGGATTTGTTACCAGGTTTGTTATTGCTAACTGTTATCTTACAACCATATTCTGGTTTTCTTTTTATTGTTCACTGTATACCAGAGGTTCGGTTGGAAATTGTGAGCCCTAGTGGACAGAATACTATAAAAAGCTGTGTAACCACTGTTGGGGGCCGTACTCTGGTAAGGAGTGTCAGACCCAATAGGTTACCGGTCCCGATTGGTTACCTTGCCTCTCACTTTCAATAAAATTCCTGTGTGACTGTCACTGGCTTTTCTAATATTCTGTTTTAGCTGATGAGTGGATGCAACAGTATCAGGAATGCAACTCGGAGTCAAACCCAATGGAAGCAATGGATCCTAAGCAGCACTTTCATTCCTATGCCAAGTGCCAGCCCCTGGACTTTGGTTTTTACTCTGAATGAATTGGAAAGCCACTGGAAAGTTTTCGGCAGAGGGCAAAGTGATCTGACATTTAGAAGAACAACTCTGGCTGCTGGATTGTTAACAGACTGTCCCTAAGACGGCAGAAACAGGAAGCCCAATGAGGACCACACAACAGTCATGCCAGACCAGGAGACATGGATGGAGGCCGTCAAAGTGGTAACAATACTGGATATATTTTGCGGCAGATGCCACAAGGATTTGGTTTAAGAGTTGAGAGGCCAATATCACGAGCAAAGCGGGAGAGGTGTGCTCCCTGTCTCTATCTTACAAGAAATGGAGTGAAGGGCATGGATTCCGAGTTCAACATCTAGATAAGAGTTTGTTTTCCCGTCTGCAAAATGGGGTAACAGTTCCTAACCCACAGGCAGTTACCAAGATTAACGGAGATTTCCTATACAAGGCATCGGTACAGGGATCCTTGAATGTTCGCTATCACCCAGCTGTTGTTAGTAACATTACCGCAGAGAAACAAGGGCTAAGCAGCTTGCCCAGTATCCCGATCCGAGTCAGCATCATCTACTTCCCGCCCTCATTCATTCGTCCACCCACTCTACCAACTTCTTAGTGGATGCAGGACGCCCAAGATGGGCCCGGTCTCAGCGGTGGGCCCAAGATTAACCCCAATTCCATCGCTCCCTCCCAGGGCAGACGAGACGAACAAACGGACCTCAAACGAGGAAACGTGTGGGGCACCCGCAGGGCTCCGGGCGCTCTTACAACGTTTAGCTCCCTGAACTCTACGTAGAGCCCCCTGTCCCCCCAGCGCCGGACCGCCCAGTGCAGCGCTCGGAGGAAGCAGGAAGATGAACTGAGGGCCCGACGCCGCGTGCCACCGCACTTACCGCTTGCAGCAAAGCTCCCGGCGTTGCTTGCTGCTGCCCTGTTCCGGGGCCCGACCCCGCCGCTCCCAACAGCAACTCATGGCGCTGCCGCTTGACTGGGACCAGCGGCAACTCTGGGCCTTTTCGTTTCTGCTGTTCTATCATGGCGGCAGACGCTTTCCTCAGAGCCGCCACTGACCACACCGACAGCTCTAGGCGCCGTGCGATTGGTTCCGATTTTGTCCTTCCTCCAGGACTTCCTGTTTGAATGAACCAATCGGCTTCCAGCATTCCCCGCTGCAACGCCCTCTGAATAGTCTCTTGTTATTGGTCATAGCCTTCTGACGCCACGGGAGCGTGATCTCAGGATTGGTGGATGGAGCTGGCGTCCCGCCTAGGCGCGCTGTGTCTTGTGGGTGGGAACTGGCTGACTGGGTTTGGCGTTTCGCGCGATGCCGCGGCTGGGAGACCTGAAGCTGACGCTAAGTGAGTATGAGGTAGCTGAGGGGTAGCTGATGGCTCTAAACTGGAGCCGACGCCACAGCCTTGCGGCCTGAGCCTGCCTTTCAGCCGAAGGTGTTGCTAGCAAAGGGCGGGGGGCGGGCCTCGAATTCTCAGCTTTGGTAAATATTCCCTTTACCGCGCAGAAGTGGAGCTTTGGAGTCCCTGACGGCAGGTCGCAGACGGCGCCGGATGCCTGGGACCCTGCACCGCTGCCTTGATCGGCAGGCGCCTGCTGCGGCCAGCCCTGGGTCAGGCGTTCTTAGGGGGGTAAGGCTTGTGTCCCCGCCGCCGCCAGTGCCTGTGTGGCCGAGGAGGCTGACGTGTGTGTGTGCCTCTGATTCTGCAGTCTTTTACTAGGGCCTGCTCCATGCCCCGCGAGAGGCAGTGGCGACGGACATGTCCGGCTCCTTCTCCAGATCGTGGTCTTGTTGAAGAAATTTGACACATAATACCTGTGAACCTGGGCCTCGAGGTTGTCCGGCTTAGCATTCTCTCTGCCTAGCGTTGAACCTAACGCAGTCCCCGATCTCAGGGCTTCTCAGTGTGGTGGGGATAACAGATACCACACAACGACCTCCCTGATAAACGGAAGTGCTAGGGGAGAAGTCTGATGCTGCGAGTGCCTGAAATGAAAAGGCTTTTCTGAGCAAAACGTGCCTGTGCTGCTGTCTACAGGCAAGGAGTGTAGCTGGGTAGAGAGAGGAAGGCAGAGCACTTTATTTGGAGCAACAAGTGCAGAGGTTCTGTGTCGTTTGGAAGGAAAGTGACAAGGGCACAAAGAGCCAGTGTGCTGCTACGGAGGAAGTGAAGGGGAGTACGGTACAGGGTGAAGCTGGAGGCTGTAGAGGCTGTGCAGGAATCTGTCCTTGTTCCTTTCAGACGGGGCTGGGAAATCGCTGAGGATCCTTTCTGGGGAGCAGGGCCTGGCGGAGGAGTGGCAGAGGTGGCTTGATCCCTCAGGCTTCGTGGTGTGAGCAGATTGGGATGGGAGGGACCCTAGTGGATGCAGAAAGGTCACTTACGAGGATGTACAGAGATGCCGGTCAGAGATGTCGTCAAGGAGAACTGAGGGAGCCGGGCATCTGCGGAGAATTGGGCAGATTAATCTAGAGCTCGAGGTAGGGCTTGGTGGTGGGTTGAATTCAGGAAGGAGAAAGAAAGGAATCAGAGGGGAGTCCTAGGTTTCCGGCTTGTATATTTGAATACGAGAAGATGACTCGAGTCCAATTTTTGGTCTTGATATGTTTGGTTTTTTGGTGTTTGGTGGTCACTCCTAACATCCAGGAGGCAGTTTGAAATACAGCTTAGGTGTGCAGAAATACAAATTTGGGAATACTTGCTATATATGTGATCATTGCAATATAGATATTGGTAAGGTCACTCAAGTTGGAACTATGAGTACTAGTTCTAACATTTAATGGCAAAGAACAGGTAGAAAAATGAAGAGCTAGAGAGGTAGACTGGTAGAATGTCTCAGAAGCAAAGAAATGGTCTGTGATGCGAACTCTTGGAATTTAAATAACAGGAAGATTGACAAGCGTCTGTTGGGTTTCTCGTCATGGTACTCCTATCAAGAATTATTTTGTTGGTGTGATGGGACCAGAAGGCAGACATGACTCAAGGATTCAGGCAAGGAAATGGAAGCAGTGACCCAAGACAGGATTTTTTAATATATATGATTGCAAAGAGAAGGGGAAGATGTAATAGCTGATGGGGATGAGGATTTAACAAGGATCCAATTGAGAAGACACTGAAGAAATTGAATATATGAGTACAAGAGTGAAATTGGGTCATCAATGAGAATATGGGAATGGATGGGATCCGAAGTACAGGTTGAGTGGTCAGCTTGAGGAAGATGGACATTAGGGGAGGAAGGAAATGAGGACTGGAAGTAT
Organism: Oryctolagus cuniculus; assembly: GCF_051225735.1. Lineage (NCBI taxonomy): Eukaryota > Metazoa > Chordata > Mammalia > Lagomorpha > Leporidae > Oryctolagus > Oryctolagus cuniculus. The sequence goes on along the minus strand of NC_142873.1, from coordinate 141,851,302 downwards.
ATAGAGTATTGTATGATTGGTGTTGGCAAAGTGAGCTCCTATCTCATGGCTTTTATTTTCTGTCTTGAAAAGTGGGATCATATGTTTAGAATGAGAGGGGGTCAGAGACTTGAGAAAGCCATTGGGGAGTATAGGAGAATGAGTTTACTAGAGGAATGTAGGATTTCCAGGCAAAGGTTATTTGAGGTTGGAGATCTCATTTTTTCAGCGGCATATCAGCTGCTTAGTGTATGCAGGGAGAAAAGCTATCCTGGTATATCCTGGCTTGCTCAACACACATTCCAACCTCTAGTGTCTTCTCTCACTGAAGAACCTGGAAAGCTGAAAACTATTTCCTAGAGTACTTTGCACCTATGATTAGAATTTAATTTGCAACTAAATTAAATGAGAGAAAGAAAGTAGGAGACATTTGGTGACTTTCTACAGTGATACCTATAACTTTCTTATTGTGATAAAGGTAGTGGTATTTTTTTCAAAGATTTAATTTTATTTATTTGAAAAGCAGATTTACAGAGAGAGAGAAGTAGAGACAAAGATCTTCCATCCACTGGTTCACTCCTCAAATGGCTGCAACCAGGCTGAAGGTAGAAGCCTGCAACTCCATCCAGGTCTCCTGTGCGGGTAGCATGGGCCCAAGTCATCTTCCACTTTTTCCCAGGTGCATTAGCAGGAAGTGGATCAGAAATGGAGCAGCTAGGACTCAAAACTAGTGCTTAAATGGGATTCTGGCCCCACAGGAGGCAGCTTAACCTGCTGTGCCTGCTGGTTGGTAGTGGTATTTGTAGTTTAGATGCTGTTTTTGAGTTCTGCCAAAGCTTGTTACTGTAGTGCTTCCAATAATTTTGGAATCCACAGAGTAGCAAGCATTAAATCTCTTTCTCCTTATTCCAGCTACAGAGGGATCTCTTGCCTGCAACTGTACTCCACCAGGGTAGGGTATTGTCAGATAAGTAAGCTGTAAAGACAGAGTTAAAGGAAATTCAGGGTATAATTGGAATAAAGGGCTATGGAATCTAAGCTGGATTGGGAGAAAAGTGAAGGAAAAGTAAGGGAAGGGCTAATAGATTATAAGAATAGAGACCAATAGATTAGGGTTCCAATGAGATCAATGGATAGTATTCTCTGCAAGAGGACTCCCATGTATCCTTTTTAAAAATGTTAAGACTTATTTTTATTTATTTGAAATACAGAGCCACAGAATGAGATACAGAGAAAGGTCTTCCATCCGCTGGCCCACTCCCCAAATGGCCACAATGACCTGAGCTGAGCTGATCTGAAGTCAGGAGCCAGGAGCCTCCTCTGGGTCTCCCACGTGGGTGCAGGGGCCCAAGAACTTGGGCTATCCTTTACTGCTTTCCCAGGCCACAGCAGAGAGCTGGATTGGAAGAGGAGCAGACGGGACTAGAACCTAGAACCAGCACCCACATGGGATGCTGGCGCTTCAGGCTGGGGCTTTAATCCACGGTGCCACAGCGCCAGCACCCCCCCCCCCCCTTTTTTTTTTAAGACCCTGCTTATTTGAAAATCAGAGTGACAGGAGCCTGGAACTCCATCTCTGTCTCCCACATGGGTGGCAGGGATCCAAGTACGTGGGCCATCATCAGCTGTGTTCCCAAGCACTAGCAGGGAGCTGGATCGCTCCAATATGGGACGCAGGTGTTACAAATGGCAGCTTCATCTGCTGCTGTACCACAACACTAGCTTCTTCCATTTTTCCTCTTAAATTTCCCTGCTTCGACTAGATCCCCTCTTTCTTCCTAGATACTACCACAGTGCTTTGTACTTGGTCATCATTATCTAGGAAGTCTTTGAGGACAGGAACTCTGTTGAGAAGGGTGGTTTAGTGGCATGTATGTGTGGCCCTTGGAATGGCCTAAGATTTGTCTCTAGCAATGTAGCTTTGGACAAATTACTTCATTTTTGTTAATCAGAGTTAACTGCTTTGTAGATTTGTTTTAAGGATTGAAAGGTTTATAAAGTAGTTAATGTAGGACCTTACATATAAATATTAATGAATGTTGTACTGAGTTGATGAGTTAATTGTTTAAGATAAAATTAGGGGCCGGCGCTGTGGCATATCGGTAAAGCCGCCACCTGCAGTGCCAGCATCCCATATGGGCACCAGTTCAAGTCCTGGCTGCTCCACTCCTGATTCAGTTCTCTGCTATGGCTTGGGAATGCAGTAGAAGAAGGTTCAAATCCTTGGGCTCTTTGCACCCGCATGGGAGACCTGGAAGAAGCTCCTGGCTTCGTATTGGCCCAGCTCTGGCTGTTGCGGCCAATTGAGGAGTGAACCAGCAGATGGAAGACTCTCTCTCTCTCTCTCTCTCTCCAGCTTTTTTTTTTTTTTTTTGACAGGCAGAGTGGTCAGTGAGAGAGACAAAGGTCTTCCTTTACCATTGGTTCACCCTCCAATGGCTGTGCACCGTGCTGATCCGAAGCCAGGAGCCAGGTGCTTCTCCTGGTCTCCCATGCGGGTGCAGGACCCAAGGACTTGGGCCATCCTCCACTGCCTTCCCGGGCCACAGCAGAGAGCTGGCCTGGAAGAGGGGCAACTGGGACAGAATCCAACGCCCCAACCGGAACTAGATCCCGGGGTGGCGGCACCGCAGGCGGAGGATTAGCCTATTGAGCTGCAGCGCCGGCCCATCCATCTGCTAGTTTACTCTCCAAATAACCGCAATGGCTGGGGCTGGGCCAGGCCCAAGCTAGGAGCCAGCAGCTTCATCTGGGTCTCCCACGTGGATGCAGGTGCCCAAGCACTTGAGTCATCTTCTGCTGCTTTCGCAGGCAGATCTGTAGGGAACTGGATTAGAAGTGAAATAGCCAGGACTGGAACAGGCCCCTATTTGGGATACTGACATTGCAGGCAGTGGCTTAACCCACTATACCACAATGCTGGCCCCAAAATTAAATACTCTTAAGTATTTTAGTAGACAGTTATAAATTTTCATGTTCTTTATACTACTAAGCACTGGACATTTGGAGAAGGCATGTATGATTACAGACATGACAAGAATGTGTTCAAAGAATTTCACAATCTGGAAAGGGAGGGGTAAATATTCACAAATATGATTTAGACCCCACCTCTGACATTCATAAGTGGTAGGGACCCCAGTGCCTGAGCCATCATCTGCTACTTCCCAGGGTGTGCATCAGGATGAAATGAAGAACAGAGCTAGGACTTGAACCCTGACATTCTGACTGGACTATATATATCTCAATGTTTTTTAAAAAATTTTACAGCAAAATGTTTCACCTCTACCCTCTTCCCAATGAAATTTTACATAGCAGCTTACTGGGTAATGTAGAGAAAAGCACAGTACTCTGTTAGGCACTCTTTCAGTAATTCCCACTTGCTTTGCCATCATGACCCACCCCAGATCTGGCAAGGTAAGTGAGAATTAGTAGTAATCAACCTTTGCCTAATTTTACAGAGAAGCTCCTTCCAGCTGCACTCAGTGGGACTTTCCGTAACTGATTTCTTTCGGGGTTCTTCTCTCCCCATCTTTCACTCATTTCTGGTTGGTTGGCTTATAACCAACTTCTTTGGTTTTCTTGACCTGTGGTGACCCAGCTTTCAGAGTTTAGTTTTTAAAAAATAAACTTGAATTAGGCCGGTGCCGCGGCTCAACAGGCTAATCCTCCACCTAGCGGCGCCGGCACACCGGGTTCTAGTCCCAGTCGGGGCGCCGGATTCTGTCCCGGTTGCCCCTCTTCCAGTCCAGCTCTCTGCTGTGGCCCGGGAGTGCAGTGGAGGATGGCCCAAGTGCTTGGGCCCTGCACCCCATGGGAGACCAGGATAAGTACCTGGCTCCTGCCTTCGGATCAGCGCGGTGTGCTAGCCGCAGCGCGCCAGCCGTGGCAGCCATTGGAGGGTGAACCAACGGCAAAAGGAAGACCTTTCTCTCTGTCTCTCTCACTATCCACTCTGCCTGTCAAAAAATAAAAATTAAAAAAAAAAAAACTTGAATTAATTAAGGAGTCCTTGAATAATTACTGTAGAACCCGAGATTTCTTCACATAATTTGAAAAGTTTTAAAATCCTGTTTTTAAAAATGACAGCTGGAGAACAGCTGGGAAGATGCCCATGATGGTGATGGTAGAAAATGTCTTGGATTCAGGTTTCTGGATTAGTGTGAGAACCAGGAGCTCCAGGCTCCTGGAAGAATTGCTCCAACCTGAGTGTAGTCAGCTTCTAGTTTTATGTTTGCTCCATATGACATGAATAATGCAAAGTATCTTGGAGAGAGAATGCCACCTGCTATAAAATCTGCAACTTCTGAGCTTGGAGGAATTTGACTTAGTAGAACAAAGAAGCACAGATTTCCCTGGGACCTGTATAACCATCAGTGGTCCTAGACAGTCCAGCTAATCATCAAAGCCCTTAGATGCAACGAGAAGATGAGACTTTGCAGTCATCTCTCAAGCATATACTTCAGTAATAGCTGAAAATTTTGTAGCCTTTATTGAGCTTCCTGTAGAAAGGGCTGTGAAAGGTATCTTAGAGCAAGAATGGCAGACTGACCCCACCATGAGAATGATGTTGCCCAAAAAGCCAACTGCAGGGCCCTAGATGTTTCCTTTGACAAATTTATTTCCTTATCAGAGGCCAGCCCCAGTTCTTCCAATCCCTAACAAGCAGCAGTTAACCAAACTGACTAATTATGTGGTTTTCCTTGAAAACTGATTTATCATTCTTAGTTCAAGATCCACCTCAGAATCCTGTATACTGACACATAGAGAAATGTATAATTTTTATTTTTAATTTATTGGCTAGATGAAGCACCTCAGTGTATTATATATATTTTGTCCTCAAACATACTGAGTAGTTGTTAAAACAGTTTCATTTTGTAATATTCAGTAATTTGGATAGAGCCTATTAGTATGATGCAGTTTGTTCATGTTTCCTAGTGACTCCAAATAAGCATTCTGCTTCATATAGAACAGTGATTATCAATGGTCTTTACTCTGCCCCAGTGCACCCCACAATCCTGTCTGTACCACTGGCTGATAGTTGTTGTGACTGATTAGGGTTTGAGGCGAACCATTCCTGCAGGCAGTGGATAGCTAGGGATTTTGATTCACTCTTTGTTGAATATATTCTTATTTTCTCCCTGCCTCTTGAGAATGATTAATGTGGAATACAGAAAAATAGAACAAATAAACTTTCCCTTGATAGCCTTTGGTCTTTTCCCCAATATTGTGAGTACATGCTTTGCTGGCAGCGGGAAGGCTTGCCATGAAAATTTAACTTATGGGAGACACTTGTGGAGAGTATAAAGTTGTAACACCTCCTTTGGAAGAAGGGAAGAGTGTGGGATGCACTGTGAGGAAGGAAGCACTGAGATAAGTAACACCCTTTGTGGAACTCTGCTGCACTGTTGGTTGCTTATTTTTACCCATTGGCTCAAGTTCTGCCATTTGGAGAAACAGTGAACAAGTCTTTCATTCTTCCTGTGACAGCCCTCTGAATATTTGAAGTTCTTTATGGTATCATCAAGTTAAAACACTCCTTAGTTCTATTATTCTGTATTTGTTCAATAAATATATAATGAAATTACTTAAAGCATATTATTTACTCAGATGTCAGAGTGACAGTGAGAGGGAGACAAAGAGAGATCTTCCATCTGCTGGTTCACTCCCCAAATGCCTGCAATAGCAAGGGCTAGGCCAGGCTGAAGCCAGGAGCCAGGAATTCCTTCTGGTTCTCCCATGTGAGTAGTAGGGGCCCAAGTACTTGGGAAAATTTGCTGCTTTTGCAGGCGCATTAGCATTGGAAGTATATTGAAAATGGAACAGCCAGGACTGAAACCTGCACTCTTAATAATTAGATGCATTTTGTAGCTAATAATTAATAATTATTAAGCATATTATTATAAGCTAATAATTAGTAGCTCTAATAATTAAAACATTGTGTAGCAAAGCTGTCACCTGTTTAATTCTTAAATAAAAATGGCAAACGTTTACTTTTCTGAAGTTATATACCTGTTATTGTTATATTTCAGACTTTCCCTCAAAAACGTGTACACCCATTTCTTTCTCGAAGAATTGCATAGGGCCGGTGCCGCGACTCAATAGGCTAATCCTCCGCCTTGCGGCGCCAGCACACCAGGTTCTAGTCCCAGTCGGGGCACTGGATTCTGTCCCGGTTGTTCCTCTTCCAGGCCAGCTCTCTGCTATGGCCCAGGAGTGCAGTGGAGGATGGCCCAAGTGCTTGAGCCCTGCACCCTCATGGGAGACCAGGAAAAGCACCTGGCTCCTGGCTTTGGATCAATGTGATGCGCTGGCCGCAGCGCACCAGCTGCGGCGGCCATTGGAGGGTGAACCAACGGCAAAAGGAAGACCTTTCTCTCTGTCTCTCTCTCTCACTGTCCACTCTGCCTGTCCAAAAAAAAAAAAAAAAAATTGCATAGGGCTTCTCAGGCTATTGTTCTACAGGTAGAGCGAACAGGAGGGCTTCAAATTTAGCTTTTTACACACTAAACTTCAGTAGAAGTCTGAAAGGGACCACATATGTTCACTTCTGCTTTCATTGCTCTTTCCATGGTCTTTGTGGGAGAGGAACAGATGACAGACTAAGATATCTGAGCTCAGTTTAGATGTCCCAGCTGCATCTGTGGATTCTGTATTTTACAACCTGTGTACCAAGTGTTGGAGGAGTAGGAAAATCATTGATTTGAGATTAACTCCTGATCTGGTATGGTCTGTGAAGGATGCAGGGCAGAGGGAGTGGGAGTCAGGATTGAACTAGAATGAAACATTTTGAATTAAGTTGTTTATCAGCCAGTTCTCAGGAACTGGCAAATTTGCCTCTATTCTCTATATGTGCTGTTTATGAAGTAATAAACACCTCTGGCTGACTGAAGCCAAAAGGCAAATTTATTTTAAGGATGCAAGGTTATCTTATGGAGGACAGAGGCATTCCTGGGCCTTGGGTTTGAAAGTCTGACAGGAATTTCTTTGTTTCAAGTGACACAGTCTACTTACTGAATGGTTACTTTAAATCAGGAAGATTGTGTGTGTGTTTTTTTTTTTTAATGAAATATTTTCATATATTTTTGGCTCCTTTTTTTAAAGATTTATTTATTGATTTAAAAGATAAAGTTACAAAGAGAGGGAGGAAGGGAGAGAGAGAGATCTTTCCATCCATTGGTTCACTCCCAAATGGCTGCAACAGTTGGGGCATGGCCAGGCTGAAGTCAGGAGCCTGGAGCTTCTTCTGAGTCTCCCAGCTGGGTTGTAGGGGCCCAAGGACTTGGGCCATCTTCCGCTGCTTTCCCAGGCACATTATCAGGGAGCTGGATTAGAAATAGAGCATCCGGGACTCAAACCGGTGTCCATGTGGGATGCCGGGGTTACAGGTGGCAGGCAGCTTTACCCCCTATGCCACAATGCTGGCCCAGGAAGATTTTCTAAAAGTACAACACAAATATCTCAAAGTGAGAGGGCATGCTGGGAGTTGAGGAGAGAGGTAAGTATTTGCCTGTGAAAACTCAAGAAAAGTAGAGTTTTAGATGTCCAGCATAATTGGGAGAAAAAAAGAACTGATGATAGTGACACTAAATTTATCTTTAGCAGTGAGTTTTCCAACAGTGAAAAGGAGTTTAAGAGCCACTAGATTGATGGTTCATCTCTTTGAAACCAGAAGTCTGAGGGGCTGATGTGGCATAGTGGGTAAAGCCACTTCTGGTGATGTCAGCACCCCAGATTGGTGCTGGTTTGAGTCCCTCCTGCTCTACTTTCAATCCAGCTCCCTGCCAATGACCTGGGAAAAACAGCAAAAGGTGGCCCAAGTAATTGGGCCCCTGACACCTACATGGGAGATCCAGATGAAGCTCCTGGTTGCTAGGTTTGACCTGGCCAAGCCCCAGCTGTTGTGATTATCTGGGGATTAAACCAGTGGATGAAAGAACTCTGTTTCTCCCTTTCTCTTTGTAACTCTGACTTTCAAAAGAATAAATAAATTAGAAAAACAAACAGGAGGCTGAGCAAAAGTATGTCCAAGGTCCTTTCTGACTTTTTTTTTTTTTTTGACAGGCAGAGTTAGACAGTGAGAGAGAGAGACAGAGAAAGGTCTTCTTTTTGTTGGTTCACCCCCCAAATGGCCACTATAGCCAGTGTGCTGCGCCGATCCGAAGCCAGAGACAGGTGCTTCCTTCTGGTCTCCCATGTGGGTGCAGGGCCCAAGCACTTGGGCCATCCTCCACTGTACTCCCGGGCCACAGCAGAGAGCTGGACTGGAAGAGGAGCAACTGGGACAGAATCCGGTGCCCCAACAGGGACTAGAACCCCAGGGTGCCAGCGCCGCAGGCGGGAGATTAGCCTATTGAGCCATGGCGCCGGCCCAACTAAAGACTTCTAAGCCTTGCTTCTTAGGCAACATCAGCATTACCTGGAGCTTATTGAAAATGCATCATCTCAGACCTACTGATTTTTCATCTGCATCTTAATGTAATTGATAAATCATTAAATAAATTTGGTGCATCCAACAGTGGATTATTATGTAGGCATTAAAAAAGTGTGAGAATTGCTGTAATGTATTAAAACAGCTGTAAATGGTTTATAATTTAGAGAAACAACTTAATTCTAAGTGTTTCATTTTTTTTCTCTAAATTTACATTTACATTTAGAGAAAAAAGCACTTTGGGGACAGGTATTGTAGTGTGGCAGGTTAAGCTCACTCTCGAGACACCCACATCCCATCTTAAGGAGAGACACTGGCACAGATCAGAGGGTGTTTAAGACTGCCAAAGTTTATTAGGGAGAGACACTGATCCACATCCCATCATAAAGAACCTGGTTCAGTCCTGCCACCTCCACTTCTGATTTAGCTTCCTGCTAATGCATCCTGGGAGGCAGCAGATAATGGCTCAAATGCTTTGACCCCTGCCACACATGTGGAAGACCCAGATAGAGCTCCTGACTGCTGACTGCTACCTGGCTCAGCCCCAGTTGTGGGCATTTGGGATATGACCCAGGAAGATCTCTCTCTCTTTCTTTCTCTCTCTCTCTCTCCCCGTTCTTGGTCACTCTGCTTTTCAAGTAGATGAAAATAAGTAGTTTTTTAAAGATTTATTTATTTATGGTGGCCGGTGCTGTGACATAACAGATAAAGCTGCTGCTTGCAGTGTCAGCAAGCCATATGGGTGCCAGTTCAAGTCCTGGCTGCTCCTCTTCCGATCCAGTTCTCTGCTATGGCCTGGGAAAACAGGGGAAAATGGCCCAAGTCCTTGGGCCCCTGCACCTGTGTGGGAAACCCGGAGGAAGCTCCTGGCTCCAGGCTTCGGATTGGTGCAGCTGTAGCTGCAGCCGTTGCAGTCGTCTGGGGATTGAACCAGTGGTTGGAAGACCTCTCTCTGCCTCTCTGTAACTCTGCCTTTCAAAGAAATCAATAAACAAATATTTAAAAAACAGATTTATTTGAGAAGCAGAGTTAACAGACAGAGAGAGGGAGAGACAGAGAGAGGACTTCCATCTGCTGGTTCGCTCCCCAGATGACCTCAGTGCCTGGAGCCAGGCCGATCAGAAGTGGAGAGCCATAAGCTTCTTCTGGGTCTTCCATGTGGGTACAGGGACCCAAGCACTTGAGCCATCTTCTGCTTTCCGAGGCCATAAGCTGAGGGCTAGATCACAAGAGGAGCAGCCAGGACTCGAACTGGTGCCCACATGGGATGCCCGCGCTGCAGAGGGAGACTTAACCTACTGTGCCACAGTGCTGGCTCTGAAAATAAATATTTTTTTAAAGATTTTTATTATATTTATTTGACAGAGTTACAGAGAAAGGTAGAGACACAGAGAAGTCTTTCATCCACTGGTTCACTCCCCAGATGACTGCAAAGGCCGGAGCTATGCTGATCCGAAGCCAGAAGCCAGGAGCCAGGAGTTTTTTCCGGTCTCTCACAGAGGTGTAGGGGCCCAAGAACTAGGGCCATCTTTTACTGCTATCCCAGGCCATAGCAGAGAGCTGGATTGGAAGAGGAGCAGCTGGGACTAGAACCGGTACCCATATGGGATGCCAGCGCTTCAGGCCAGGGTGTTAACCTGCTGCGCCACAGCACCAGCCCTGAAAATAAATATTTTTTAAAAAATCACTTTTACATATTAAAAAGTGATGGAGGGGTTGGCACTGTGGCATAGCGTGTAAAGCCTCCTGCTGCAGTGCTGGTTCCATATGGGTGCTGGTTTGAGTCCTGGCTGCTCCACTTTGATCCAGCTCTCTACTGTGGCCTTGGAAAACAGTAGAAAATGGCCTAAGTCCTTGAGCCCCTGCACCCGCATGGGAGACCTGGAGGAAGCTCCTAGCTTCGGATTGGCACAGTTCCGGCTCTTGTGGCCAATTAGGGAGTAAGCCAGCAGATGGAAGACCCCTCTCTCTCTGCCTCTTGTCTCTGTGTAACTCTGACTTTCAAATAAATAAATCTTTTTAAAAATCTGATGTAATATAAAACAAATTTAATTATGGATAATTATTTTCTTTTTATTAATGTATTATTAAACTTTTACAATAAGCATATGTGTTATAATTAGAAAAAACAGTAAAATCTGTTTTTTTAAGATTTATTTATTTTACTTGAAAAGTCAGATTACAGAGAGGCAGAGGATGAGAGAGAGAGCGAAGTCTTCCATCCGCTGATTCACTCCCCAAATGGCCGCAACAGCCAGAGCTGAGCTGATCCAAAGCCAGGAGCCAGGAACTTCTTCTGGGTCTCCCACGTGTGTGGGGGGGCCCAAGGATTTGGGCCATCCTCCACTGCCTTCCCAGGCCATAGTAGAGAGCTGGACTGAAAGTGGAGCAGCCAGGACTCAAACTGGTGCCCATATGGGATGCTGGCACTGCAGGTGGTGGCATTACCCACTATGCCACAGCACCAGCCCCCTGTTTTTCTCTCTTTTTTGAAGTCAATTTGGATTTAATGCCTATCATAGTCATTAAGAGAATGGATTCTGGGGCCAGAGTTTAACTCCACCATATGCTGGATTTTTGCCATAGGCTTAGTAATTTGACTTCTGGAAACTTGTGTTTTTTCGTCTCTAAATTATGATAATAATAGAACCTATGTCTTGGAGTTTGAGGATTAAATGAGATAGTGCATGTCTGGTGTTTTAGCAAAATGGCATGAGTAAGTGCTTGATAAATGTTAGCCCTATTACTATTACATTTTTTAGAGATCTAGTCACTCGTACCCTCCTGCTCCATTTTAGGCTTCCCTTGGAAAAGAATAACAACAGTAATAATAACAAAACAAAGCTGAAAGCAAACCAACAAAACCGGTAGTCTAATGGCCTTGGATAAATAGCAAACTGAATAGAAATGTGATCTAGGTTTCTAAAACTCCTCACAATTTGGATAGACAAAAGAGATCTGGATAAAAGTACATGTGTTAAATCTGTAGAGATTGGTTGCTGGCTTTCTGCACGTTCATATCTTTAATGTAGGTGTCTCTAATTGGTGTCTGTTTTCTTTCATTGTGACAGGACATTTGAATTAGCTCTAGCAGAAGAGAAATGGAGGAGCCGTAGAACATTAAGAATGAATTCAGGGAGGCCTGAGACCATGGAAAACTTGCCTGCTCTCTACACTATTTTCCAAGGAGAGGTATGTTCTGTGCTTCGAAATTCTGCCATTTTTATTGAGAATAAGTCAGGGATGAAAAGCAGATGAGTGTGATGTGTGTGTCCACTTCCAGTTATTTTAAGCAATATATTTTAAGTATAGGGAAGGCTGGGGGACATCTGACTAGCACGTGAACCTCCTCTAAGCTTCAGACATTCAACTGTGTACTTGACATCTTCATTTGGATGCCTCATAGCTTTGTAAATTTATGTTTTAAATTGAATTTTTTGTTTTCTCACCAAATCTGTTTCTCTGCTAGTCTTTTTCATCTCAGCAAATGAAGCTGCTTTCCATTCAGGTCCTAAAGCTAGAAATCTGGACATCATCCTCGATTTCTAATTGATTTTCCTTTCCTCTGCAGTCCACCCTCCAAGTCCTAATTGTATCTCTGGTCTGTATACTTGTTTATCCCCTCGGCATCCTATTAGTTCAAGCTGTCCATCTCTTGCCTGGCCCTTACTTGTATTCCTGTTTCTATTGTAGCCCATCTCCAATATGTTGTACATGTTGCAGGCGAAATAACATTTTAAAAACACATTGGAGTTACTACTTTCTTTTTTTTTTTTTCCAAAAGATTTTATTTATTTATTTGGAAGTCAGAGTTGCAATAAGAGAAGGAGAGGCAGAGAGAGAGAGAGAGAGATGTCTTTCATCCGCTGGTTCACTCCCCAGTTGACCACAATTGGTTCACTCCCCAACTGGCTCTGGCTGGAGCTGCGCTGATCCAAAGCCAGGAGCCAGGAGTTTCTTCTGGGTCTGCCATGTGGGTGCAGGGGCCCAAGGACTTGGGCCATCTTCTCTTCTTCCCCAGGCCATGGCAGAGAGCTGGATTAGAAGTGAAGCAGCTGGGACTTGAACTGGGGCTCATATGGGATGCCGGAACTGCAGGCGGTGGCTTTACCTGTTGTGCCAAAGCACTGGCCCTGGACATCTTTCTCACAGCTCTTGAGAAATTTCCCATTATACTTGAATACAAGCAAACCTATTTTCATGGCCTTTCTGTAACTCGGCCTTTGCCTACTGTGACAGTGTTGTTCTACCCTGTGCATACTCCCAGCCACTCTGGCCTCCTCACAAACCTGAGCATTCTACACTTGCTTTCTTTTCAGGACTTTTAGAAATAATGTTTATCTTAGTCTATGTGTGCTGCTGCAACAAAATACCTGAGACTAGGTAATTTATGAAGAAGAAAAATTTATTTCTTCCATTTTTGAAGGCTGGGAAGTCCAAGATAAAGGTGCGAGCAGATTTAGTGTTTGGTGAGTGCTTTTCTTTGTTTTGAAGATGATTTTTTTTAAAAGTTGTTTGAAAAGCAGAGAGACAGACACAGAGAGTGGATGCTCCTGTCCATTCCCCAAATCATGCCACTGCTGGATGGGGCTGAAATGAGAACGCTGGAGCCCAATCCAGATCTCCCTCATAGGGGGCAACCTCTTGAACCATCACCACTGCCTCCCAGGGTCCACATTAGCAGAAAACTAGGGTTACTAGCCAGAGCCAGGCATCAAACTTAGGTACTCCAACATGGGATGTGACTCTCCCAGCTGGTAAATGACTGCCTCTCAAACCATTTTATAAAGCAGTAATCAATTCACAGGGGCAGAACCCTCATAGCTAATCAGCTTCTAGAGGTCCTACCTCTTACCACCATTGTATGCATATGGTTTGAATGTTGGGTCTCTCCAAAATTCATGTGGAAGGGACAGCATTGTGACATAACAGGTTGAGCCACTGCCTGCAATGCTAGCATCCCATATAGATGCCAGTTTGAGTCCTGGCTGCTCTAGTTCTGATCCAGCTCCCTGCCGAAGTGCCTAGGAAGGCAGCAGAAGATGGCCCCTGCATCCACGTGGGAGACCCAGATGAAGCTTCTTGCTCCTGGCTTCAGTCTGGTCCATCCCCGGCCATTGCTCTTTCTGTAACTTTGCCTTTCAGATAAATAAAATAAATCTTTAAAAAAAAAAAAAGCGCTGCATGGTTGGGCTGTTTTTTAAAAAATAAAATTCATGTGAATACCTAATCCCCATTATGGAACCTCTTAGGAAATCATTATGTTAGGAGAGCTCTGCCCTTCTAAGACACTTTCTATTCTGACACTTGGAACTTGAACTTCCCAGCATTCAGAACTGTGAGAAATAAATTTCTATTGTTATAAATTACTCAGCATGTGTTATTTCATTTTACTAGCAGGAATGGACCAGGGTACTGTTTTTTGTAACTACCCATTTTCCTAACAACTTACCTTCATCCTTCAAATCTCAGCCCTAATGTCTCCTCAGAGATCTTTTATCCATCATCAATAAATAGATTCATCCTGTATTTAACTGTGTGCTTTTTTTTTTATTTGACAGGTAGTTATAGACAGTGAGAGAGAGAGACAGAGAGAAAGGTCTTCCTTCCTTTGATTCACTCCCCAAATGGCCACCATGGCTGGCTCTGTGCCGATCCAAAGCCAGGAGCCAGGTGCCTCCTCCTAGTCTCTCATGCGGGTGCAGGGGCCCAAGCACATGGGCCATCCTCCACTGCCTTCCCGGGCCACAGCAGAGAGCTGGACCGGAAAAGAAGCAACCAGGACTAGAACCTGGCGCCCATATGGGATGCTGGCACCACAGGCGGAGGATTAACCAAGTGAGCCATGGCGCCAGCCCCAGCTGTGTACTTTTTAAATGTCTACCTTCCTCGTAAGACACTATGCATCATGGGAGCAGAGTGCTCTCTGTTTTGTTGTGTATCTCTATCTCATTCCCAAGTAGATGGTTAGAAAATAGTAGGTGCTTGATACATTTTGGGTAACTGAATGAATGGTCAATCTTTGGGAGAGTAGGTGTATTTGTTTAGATAGCAAGGGCTTCCAAAGTAGGCAGAACCTTGTTTCTAGACTCAACCCTTTTATATACATGATAAATTGGAAAATAGCCAACTATTTTCAGAGTATTCTACCAGTGAATTTTTTTTTTTTTAAGATTTATTTATTTGAGAGGCAGAGTTACAGAGAGGCAGAGGCAGAGAGAGAGGTCTCCATCCACTGGTTCACTCCCCAAATGACCACAATAGCCGAAGCTGTGCCGATCCGAAGCCAGGAGCTTCTTCTGGGTCTCCCACATGGGTGCAGGGGCCCAAGGACTTGGGCCATCTTCTTCTGCTTTCCCAGGCCATAGTAGAGAACTGGATTGGAAGTAGAGAAGCCAGGACTCAAACCGGTGCCCATATGGGATGCCAGCACTGCAGTGGCTTTACCCACAATGCCACAGCACTGGCGCCAGTGAATATTTATTGAGGGCCTAGTATATATAAAGAAGACCAGTGACATTAAAATTATAAGGCTAATGTACGTTAGCTTTTCTGAACTTTCTGTGTTACTGAATCTCCAAAAAAATAATTGGTAACCTCACTTAATGGATAAAGACACTGTTCTCCGAAGTTAATTACCCATGGGGCTGGTGTTATGGAGCAGCAGATTCAGCCATTGCTGTGACTCCGGCATCTCATATCAGAGTGCCAGTTAAACTTCTTCTTTTATTTTTAATATTTTATTTATTTGAAAGACAAGAGTTACAGAGAGAGGTAGAGACAGAGAGGTCTTCCATCTGCTGGTTCATTCCCCTGATGGCCGCAACAGCCAGAGCTTTGCTGATCCGAAGCCAGGAGCCAGGAGCTTCCTCCGGATCCCCACGTGGTACAGGGGCCCAAGGACTTGGGTCATCTTCTACTGCTATCCCAGGCAATAGCAGAGAGCTGGATCGGAAGAGGAGCAGCTGGGACTAGAACCGGCGCCCATATGGGATACTGGTGCTTCAGGCCAGGGCTTTAACCAGCACTGCAGCACGGCAGCACCGGCCCCACCAGTTAGACTTCTAACTGATCTGTTTCCAGGGGAAGATGGCCCAAGTATTCCTCCTGCCATCCATTTGGGAGACCAGGGTGGAGTTCCAGGCTCCTGGCTTTGGCCTGGCCCAACTCTGGCTGTTACTGCCATTTGGGGACTGAAGAAGTGGATGGAAGATCTTCCTCTCTCTGTCTTTCCTTCACTTTTTCTGCTGTTCTGCCTTTCCAATAGCTAACTACCTAAGTAAATCTTTTTTAGGAAAAGAAGATCATCACCCAGTGATTAAGGGCAAAGCTGGAATTCTGTTTATTTTATTTTATTATTTTTTAAAGATTTTATTTATTTGAGAGTAGAGTTTCAGAGCGAGAGACAGAGAGAAAGGTCTTCTATCTGCTGGTTCACTTCCCAAATAGCCACAACAGCTGGAGCTCAGCTGATCGAAAGCCAGGAGCCAGGAGTTTCTTCCGGGTCTCCCACTTGGGTGTAGGGGCCCAAGCGCTTGGGCCATCTTATACTGCTTTCCCATTCCATAGTAGAGAACTGGATTGGAAGTGCAACAGCCAGGACATGAACCAGCACCCATATGGGATGCTGGCACCACAGGCTGAGTCCTAGCCCACGATGCCACAGCGCCAGCCCCTGGAATTCTAAATCAGTCCTCTTTCAAGTTTACTTTTTTCTAAACTGCTGTTGGGATTGTCCAATTGTCCATAAATGTATTGGCGGGGGGGCGGGGCGGGAGGCAACATTGTGGCATAGTGGGTAAAGCCTCTGCCTGCAGTGTGGCATCCCATATGGGCGCCGGTTTGAATCCCAGCAGCTCCACTTCTGATCCAGCTCTCTGCTATGGCTTGGGAAAGCAGTAGAAGATGGCCCAAGTCCTTGGGCCCCTGCACCCATGTGGGAGACCCGGAAGAAACTCCTGGCTCCTGGCTTCGGATCAGCTCATCTCCAGCTGTTGTAGCTATCTGGGGAGTGAACCAGTGGATAGAAGACCTCTCTCTCTCTGTTGCTCCTTCTCTCTCTTTGTAAGTCTGACTTTCAAATAAATAAATCTTTTTTAAAAATAAGTAAATGTATGGAGGAATGAAAAAACTCATTAGAGAATTCTTTTTAGTTAATTGAGATATGGGAGGAAAACACGGGAAATCTGATAGTTGCATAGTTAGTTGTTTGTACAGCTCTATTATAACATTCATCTATTTTTACATATATATTACTTTCTTTTCTTCACCAGATTGTGAATTACTGGAGAATAGAGGCCATGGTTGTCTCATATGTCTTGGTGACTACTTCAAATTCATTTTAAGATAGGCTGCTCATCTCTTAGTTAAAAAAAAAATATTCTCACTTTATTTGAAAGGCAGAGCAAAAGATCTTCTTATATTTGCTGGTTTACCACCTGTATGTCCACAACAGCCAAGGCTAGGACAGGCTGAAGCCAGGAGCCAGGGACTCTTGTCTGGGTCTCCCATATGGGTGACAGGGACGCAATTACTTGAGCCATCATCTGCTGCCTCCCAGAATTTAGCAGGAAGATGAATCCAAAGTGTAAGAGCTGGGTCTTAAACCAAGCACTCTCACTCAGGATGTGGGCATCCCAAGCCATGACTTAAACACTGTGCAAAATGCTTAACCTTAATTGGTTTTTATTTCACAGCACCTGATGTGACATTTTGCATATAGGAAGTGCTCAGTAAATACTGGAATAAGGTTGAACCCAAGCCTTGTAGAACCAGTTGTTCTTGAAGAAACTAGTGATACAGCCCATCTCCTAGCAGATCTTCTCTTGGCAGGCCAAACAGCTTTGTGGGGCCCAATGACTGAATGAGAAGCCAGTGTTCAGTTAAGCATGATAAGGAGTACTAGCATAGCATCAGTAGGTGTTGGGATCTTTTTTTAAAAAAATTTATATATTTATTTGAGAGGTAGAGTTACAGAGAAAGAAAGTTCTTCCATCTGTTGATTTACTCCCCAAATTGTCTCAACTGCCGGAATTGGGCTGATCCAGAGCCAGGAGCCAGGAGCTAGGAGCTTCTGCTGGATCTCCTACGCAGGGACAGGGGCCCAAGCATTTGGGCCATATTCTAATGCTTTCCTAGGCCATAGCAGAGAGCTGAATCAGGAAGACAGAAACTGGTGCCCAAATGGGATGCTGGTGCTGCAGACAGAGGCTTAGTCCACTATACTACAGCGCTGCAGGTGTTGGGATTAAGCTTAGCCTTGACGTAGCCAAAAAAAAAAAAAAAAAGCTGCTAAGAGGAGATTCAAATTGGTAAGGTAGAAATAGCATTGGAATAAAAGTTAAAACATTTTTTTTCTGCCCCTGCTGTGCTACTTTCTAACTTTGTGACTTTGGACAAGTAACTTATGTCTTTGAGCCACAAATTCATCGTTTACATTATAAGATAATGAGTTTCAAGGCTAGTGCCACCTCTAATCCTGAAGATGGGAAATTTATTTTACCCAAGGCTTGAATTCAGTTGAGATAATTACTGAATTTTCTCCCCTGAGCCATTAGGCTAATTATTTTTGGAACACCAGGCAGACTGTATGATCATCTATGGCAGGTGCTATCCTGTTAATTTCAACTCTGACTGCACCCTAGGAGACACAGTGATGCAAACACCTGGTATTAGAAATAAGCAAGAATGCCTTTTCCTAACTGAATAATTGAGTGCATCCATTCTGAAGCACATTAATCTTTCCTTTTGGGAAAGACCAAATTAAGGCCTGTTGTAACACCTCTGAAGACCATAATGTGACACTGGAGCCTCTGGACTGAAAAGTGAGGTCATCTTAATTTAAAGCAGCAAGGTGATTTGGACTCCAACTTCCAGATGTTACTTTTAAGTTGATTAGATAATTTTGCTTTGTAATAGTGTTACTCATTATGAAACTCCTCAGCCCTTTTTGTAGAAACTTGAAACAAAAGCCAGACAAAGTACATTGGGGCAGAAGAAAGAAATTTGCTTTTACTTATTTTTAAGTTTTTTGAGAGGTAGAGAAAGTGACACATAGATAGGAAGAGAGCATGTACTCTTCCATCCATTGGTTTCCCCTTCAAATGCCTACAGTGGCTGTGGCTGAAGCTGGGAACCAGATTCAGTCCAGGTCTCCCTTGTGGTGGGTGGCAGGAACCCAGTTACTTGAGTCATTAGTACTGCCTTTCAGGGTCTGCATTAGTATGAAGTAGAGACAGGAGCCAGAACTGGGAAGCAAACCCAGGTACTCTGATACAGAGATGTGGGTATCTTGCCAGGCATCTTGACTGCTAGATAAATGCCTGCCCCTGCTTTTACTTTAATTAAAAATGAAAAGGCTTACCTTCTTTATCTATATAGCCCTCCACACAGAACCGATTGTTTTGTGAGCTTGCATAAGCACATTTTTCCTGGTCTTCACTTTACTTATTTGAAAGATGACGTGGGCTGGTGACGTGGCTCACTTGGTTAATCCTCTGCCTGTGGCGCCAGCATCCCATATGGGCGCCGGGTTCTAGTCCTGGTTGCTCCTCTTCCGGTCCAGCTCTCTGCTGTGGCCCGGGAGTGCAGAGGAGGATGGCCCAGGTGCTTGGGCCCTGCACCCGCATGGGAGACCAGGAGGAAGCACCTGGCTCCTGGCTTGGGATTGGCGCAGAGCCGGCCATGGTGGCCATTTGGAGGGTGAACCAATGGAAGGAAGACCTTTCTGTCCTCTCTTACTGTCTATAACTCTACCTGTCAAAAAAAAAAAAAGAAAGAAAGAAAGAAAGATGATGTGATTGGACCAACAAATCTCTAAATTCCTCTCCCCAGTTCCACCTTGCCTTGTTTTTTATTACCTGTATCATTGTGCTGTGTCTTTGGGACTGTCTAGTTCTTCTCCTAGCGTATCTTATGCATTAGTCCTATGATTTGAACGTGGCTTGTCCCTGAAGGGTTCATGTGTTAGACACTTGGTCCTCAGTGTGACATTGTTAAGAGGTGGTAGACCCCATAAGAGGTGGAGCCTAGAGAAAGGTTGGGGCACTGCTCTTGTAAAGAATTATTGTAGTTCTCATGGGACCCTGGTTAGTTCTCAAGAGAATGTTGCTTTAAGAGAACAAGACTGGCTCTTCCTCCGTCTGTACTACTTGCTGTCTCACCATGTGATCACTCTGCATGCACACTCCCCTTTGTGGTGCCATCTGCCATTAAGCCCTCACCAGAGGCTGAAACAGTTGGGGTACCTGATCTTGGACTTTTTGCCTTCAAAACTGTTTGTTAAATGAACCTCTTTCTTTATAAATATCCAGCTTCAGGTATTGTCCTAGTAACAGAAAATGAAGGAATAGAGTCTGCAAAACAGGACTTTAGATCTTTGGCTTTATAGCCCATTCTTTATCACTGTGTTGTAGAGACAGCTTGGCTCAAGGGCTCTGTCTCAGTATCTTCATTTTTCTACACTGAAGTGAGTAATGTTGATGTCTGGTGAGTGGGAAGTAGAAATCAAGGACGCAGGTTCTGTCCCTAGCTTGTATCGAAGTTAATTGTGTACCTTTCTTCTAGTCACCGATCTTGTTGTGCTTCAGTGTCTTGGGCTGCACATTTTTAAAAAGCTACACTTCATTGAATGTTCATTGTGTGCCAGATACCAGTGCCAACTATATGTACATGATTTGTTATTCGCAGCAACAAAATGAGAACAAATGGGAACTTAGGCTCCAAAGGCAAGTTGTGTTCAAAATCCCACAGGTAGGAAATGGCAGAGCTGCATCACACACTCCAAAGCCTGGATTCTTTCCACATCTCAACTTTTCTGCCTTATCTGCAGCCTAGGGACCTAATTATATATACTTCCTAGGATTGTGGTTAGGAGCAGATGGAATATCAGATGTCACGTTACTTTTGGCCATTTAGAATTTTGTAGCTAAACAGAACCCGTGAGCAGTTCTAGTGTAGCTAAAACTCTCTGGGTTCACATCCCAGCTCTGCTACTTACTAGCTTTGGCACTTGGGTCACTTACTTAATCTCCGTGCATCATTTTGTCCTCTGCTGAATGAATGGGTGATGATACCAACTATCGAAGATTATCCAGAACATCTGAAATAGTGCTGTGTATCACATCTGTGTTAATGAATAGCAGTACAGCAGGGGTCGTTTTATTCTGTCCTCTAATTTTAGTTTTAAGCTGAAGTAGTGATAGTCCAAGATGAAACAGCTAGTTAAAGGCACTGAAAATAGTTTATATGTTTGAGATTATATACTATTTTGGGCATATTGAATATAGTGATAAATGCATTATGTAGTGATGACATTAATCCCAATTCAAAGGTGGGGTGGTATGGACTAGACTGTAGAAGTGGGGGGTGGAGATAGAGCTTGGGATAATGATTTTCTGGCAAGAATTCTAGGCCTTTGATCACTAACACTTATTGGTTTCCTATTATATAGAACTAGCAAGCCTCCAACTTTCCATCTTAGATCATCTCTGCAAAAGTCTTAGGAATAACTCTTTCTAGGGGTCCATCTCTTCTTTTTAAAGTATAGCTCTTTTCCTGACTTAATTACTTGTCTCTTTTTCTATTTATTAAATTTATTTGAAAGGCAGAGAAAAAGAGAGATTTCCCATCTATGGATTCATTCCCCACATGCCTGCAACACCCGGATGTGGGCCAGACAGAAGCCAGGAACTTAACCCAGATCTCCCTCAGGGTAGCAGGAATCCAAGTGTTTGCATCTCCTTCTGCCTCCCAGGGTGCACATTACCAGAAAGGTAGAATTGGCAGTGGAGCCATTACTTGAACCCAGATATTCTGGTGTGGGATGTGGACAGCCCAAGTAGTGTCTTAACAGCAAGGCCAAATATCCGCCCCCTGAGTGCAGCTTTTCAGGTTCCGTCAGATGTCTGTGTATCAGCTTTTCTTTAATTATCTTAATAAAACCCAAGACTCAGATTTGTTTTAAAATATAACAAGCTGTATGGTCTGATTTGATTTGAAGTCTAGGGGAAAGGGATTCCTTATGTGATCTGTCTCAAACTATCAGAGTTCTCATTATTGAAGTGGGAAAACTCAGTCCTAGCTAATATAAATTTAACTTTATTACTTGGTTTTCTGCCGTTCCTTTTGTTCATAAAATTCCTTTGATTTCAGTGGGTATAAGGTTGATTTGGCCTTTCCTCAGTTACCCTCATACCATGTGACATCCTTTAATCTCACCCCAGTTTTTACTGTGTACACACATAGTTGTTAGTCTGAACTTCGAAAGAACAGAAAGAATGTTTGACAGAACATCACTTTTAGGCAGTGTATACTAGATTCCAAGTGCAAATTCAGAGCGAGTAGATTAAGTGCTACAGATGAAAGATTTTCATTTATGTGACATTGGTTTTTTTCTATCTCTGTAGGTTGCTATGGTGACAGACTATGGAGCCTTTATCAAAATCCCAGGCTGTCGGAAGCAAGGTAGGAGCCTATAACTTGCAATTAAGCTCTTTTATTCCACTCTCTCCACTGTAACCCTGGACATATATGATTACACATTGTACCTTTTTTAGAAAGTAGTTATTTTGATTGTTGTTTTGTTTATATTGCAGAGATATGAATACAAACAAGAATTGACAATTCATTTTTAGCAGATTTTTTTTTTTTTTTGAAGATTACTTATTTACTTGAGAGACGTAGTTACAGAGAGAAGGAGAGACAGAGAGAGAGGACTTCATTTGCTGGTTCACTCCTCCAAATGGCTTCAATAGGCAGAGTGGAGCTGAGCTGATCCAAAGCCAGGAGCTAGGAGCTTCTTCTCAGTCTCCCATGCAGGTGCAGGGACCCAAACACCTGAGCCATCTTCTGCTGCTTTCCCAGGTCATCAGCAAGGAGCTGGATTGGAAGTGGAGCAGCTGGAACTTGAATAGGCACCCATATGGGATGCCAGTGCCACAGGCAGAAGCTTAACCTACTATGCCAGAGTGCCAATCCCTTTAACAGCTCTTACTTCAAAAGGGTGATGCTCTCTGACTTGGGGAAGAAAGATAGAGTATAGCTAATTGAGTTCATTTCTAGAACCAACTCCTCTAGACTTCAGCTATTACCTTCAGCAAGTCTCTTGACATCTTTGGATATAGGATTTGAGGGAGGGCAAGCTACTTCTCTGAGGCTGAGTTGTAGTATGTGGAATGGGAGTACTATTATAACCAATACAAATATTGTATATATAATGCTTTGAATTTTATTCATAAATAGGCATCTGTTAAATATTTTTGGACAGTCTCTTTCATGTCTTTCATCTTCTCAAAACAGTTGTAATAAGTATAAAAGGCCACAAACTGATGGCCTGCCAGGTAGAACCACAGCCAGGACTAGAACCCAAGCCTTTTGATTCCTAACTGAGCGGGCTTTCTCCTATTTCAAGCTGCTAGTGGACCCAAAGACTCAACTCACTAAAACAAGTTAAAGATTTTATCATACAAAATGCAACCATGGTGGGGAGAGGTGGCATTGTGGCACAGTGGGTTAAGCCACTACTTGTGATGCTGACATCCCACATGAGTGCTGGTTCGAGTACCTGCTGTTCCACTTCCCATCCAGCTCCCTGCTGACACACCTGGGAAAGGAGTAGAAGATGACTTGGGCTTCTGAACCCAGGTGGGAGACCTAGGTTGAGTTGAACTAGCAGATGGAAAAACACTCTTAGTCGTGTGTTCTCTGTCTCTCCCTCTATAGTGCTCTTGTATTCTCTTTGTCTTTCTCTCTCTGTAAATCTGCCTTTCAAATAAATAAATAAATGCAACCATGAGAGTACTATAAGAAAATTTAGAGAAATATTTCATTACATAAAAAACTTAGGTTGATGTTGTGGCATAATGGGTAAAGCCACCACTTGCAAGGCAAGCATCCCATATGCATGCCAGTTCAAGTCCGGGCTGCTCCATTTCTGATCCAGCTCCCTTCTAATGGCCTGGGAAAAGGAGTGCAAATGATCCAAGTGCTTGGGCCCCTGCCACCCATATGGGAGACCTGGATGAAGTTCCTGGCTCCTGGCTTCAGCCTGCTCAACCCTGGCTATTGTGGGCACTTGGCGAGTGAACCAGTGGATAGAAGGCCTCTCTGTCTCTCTCTTTCTGTAACTCTGATTTTCAAATCAACAAATAAATCTTTTAAAAAAAAATCAAGCACCTAGTTGTAAAAATCATGATAAGCAAAGTTAAATTTGGAAAAAATTTGCAGTACATATGATAAAGGGCTAATAAAAATGGTGGGAGAAGAGGGAAAGGGGCCAAGGATATGAAAAAAACAACTCATAGGAGAAAAATTTCTTCTCAGTATTGGTTAAAAAGTAAGTTTGAACTGTGATTCTCCTATAGAATGGAATACTTTTCACTCAGCAATAAAATGGAATGAGAATGAAGTGGTAATACATGCAGCAACCTGCATCAATTTCCAGATAATTGTGCTGAATGAAAAGAAGCCAACCCCAAGAAATTCTGTACTTCTGTGACTATTTATGTAACACTTTTCCACTGAAATTGCCTTATTGGCATATAATTTACATTCCATACATGATACCCACTTAAAGTGTAGAGTTTTATGGTTTTTAGTATATTCACAGAATTCTAGAATCATCACTACAATCTAATTTGAGAACATTGTCAAAATGAAACATTGTTGGCCCAAAAAGAAACCTTGTCCCTTTGGGAGTCACTCTAAATTCTATTTCCTAGCTTTAGGCAGCCACCAGTTTGTTCATATGTTTGCCTGTTATGAACATGTCTTATAAATGGAATCATAGTGCTTTCAAGGTTTATTTGTAGCATGTACTTGATTCCTTTTTTTTTTTTTCTTAAAGGCAGAGGGACAGAGAGAAGGACAGATAGAAATAGCTTCCATCTGCTGGTTTATTCCCATGTGTGTACGTGCATGCAGGTGTGTACACACACACACACACACACACACACACACACACAATAGAATACAAATAAAATGGGACATTTGAAAAGATCTAATAGATTGTACCTGTGATTTTTTTTCTCACACAAGAAAAATTCTCTGATTCTCCTGGTGAATTCTCTGATGTCCAACAATTCAGTTTAATTCTGATCCTAATTTCTTGGGAGTTAGTGCTAGGATTCCACAGATTTAAGGGCTCAGTTTCCTAAGACTGACTTCACTTCAGATGTTAGTTCCAAGTATTGAATTCCAGGTTACTCACACTTTTGTCTGACAAGTCTACCGTTTTGGGCATTCCCTCCCCATCCCCTCAACCTTCCAGGCACTCAGATTTGATCACTTGATAGAACAGCTCACAGAACTCAGGAAAATGATATACTAGTAATTTATTTTAAAGGATACAAGTGAGCAATCAGATAAGGATATACACAAATATATTACATATATAATATGTATAATTTTTTTGTTTTTTTAATTTGAAAGAGGGAGACAGAGCTTCTCTCTGCTGATTTGCTCCAAACATCAACAATGGCCAGGACTGGGCCAGGCTAAAGCTAGGAGCCAAGAACTCAATCTAGATCTTCCACTGGGTGATAGGGATCCAACCACTTCTGCCCTCATCACCTTCTGCCTTCCAAGGTGTGCATTGGCAGGAAGCTGGAAGTGAAAGCTGGAGCTGGGCATCAAGCCCAGGAACTCCAAATAGGGATGTGGGCTTCTTTCCTGGGTCTCAACTACTAGACAAAGTGCCTGTCCTAAGTATGTATGTTTCTTCTATGATCATATTATGTCTGTTTTGATGGTATACTGTAGTTTTATGAAATATCACCATTGAAGAAAACTAGGCAGAGGGTACATATGAAGGATCTCTGTATTGTTTCTTTTGAATGCATATGAATCTGTAGTTATCTCAAATATTTTCAAAACGGATTTGAAACACTTATCTTTGAGATGAACAAGTCTTTAAAAAGATTGCTATTAATACCTAGTGCTAGAAATGGGCACTTTTATTCACTCTTAGGAACATAAATTATCACAGACTTTGGTAATGACTATCAACATTAAAAAATTGTTTTTCGGGGCCAGTGCTGTGGCTTAGCGAGTAAGGCTGCCACCTACAGTGCCAGCATCCCATATGGGCACTGATTTGAGTCCCTATGAGTCCCGGCTGCTCTGCTTCCAGTCCAGCTCTGCTATGACCTGGGAAAGCAGTGGAAGATGACCCAAGTCCTTGGGCCCCTGCGCCTGCATAGGAGACCCAGAAGAAGCTCCTGGCTCCTGGCTCCTGGCTCCTGGCTCCTGGCTCCTGGCTCCTTGCTCCTGGCTTTGGATTGGCTCAACTCCAGCCATGTGGCCACTGGGGAGTGAACCAGCAGTTGGAAGACCTCTCTCTCTCTCTGCCTCTGTAACTCTGCCTTTCAAATAATAAATAAATCTTTAAAAAATTGTTTTTCAATGTATTCACTAATTTAAGTTTTATTTGAGAGAGAGAAAAACACAAATAAAGAAAGCCCCATCTACTGGTTTACAGCCTAAATGATCATAATGACCCTGGGCTGAGGCCAAAGCTGGGAGCTGTGAACTCAATCCTGGTCTCCCTCATCTGTGGCAGGAACCCAATTAATTGAGCTATATTGGTGCTTCTCAAAATTTGCATTATCAGAAAACTGGAATTAGCAGAATTGGGTATGGAAGCCAGGCACTCTGATGAGAGATGTGGATGTTTTAATCACTAGACCAAACACTCACTCCTGTGTTTTATTTGAGAGAGACAGAAAAAGAGCAAGAGCTTCCATCTACTGGTTATTCCTCAGATGTCCAGGACTGGGCCTGACCAAAGCCAGGAGCCGGCAACACAAGCCAAGTCACCCATGTGCATGACAG
Source organism: Oryctolagus cuniculus (assembly GCF_051225735.1). NCBI lineage: Eukaryota > Metazoa > Chordata > Mammalia > Lagomorpha > Leporidae > Oryctolagus > Oryctolagus cuniculus. Next base: position 141,825,066 of record NC_142873.1, on the reverse strand, counting down.
GAACCCAGTTACTTGAGCCATCATTGCTATCTTCCAGCTGGAGTCAAACCAGGTATTCTGATTGTCCAAGCCCTTGGGCCCCTGCACCCATGTGGGAGACCCAGAAGAAGCTCCTGGCTTTGGATCGGCTCAGCTCTATAAGGCATGCACCTCTTTGTGTCTGAAGACAAACTTTCTTGTTATTGTACTTGCCATGGCTGCCAGTGTCTAAAAGTACCATTTTTACCTGGACATTTATGTGACACTTTGGGGACTGTGGGGATTATGAGCCTGCTACCTCCCAGCAATCAGTCTTCAACTCAGTTGTGTTTACACCCTGTCAGGTAATGCCTCTGATGTGTGACTGACAGCTTGCAAGTGAATCTGTCAGTCTGACAGCTGTGCTTAGAGAAGCCTCAGAGGATGAACTCAGGGAGCCAAATAATTAGGCTGAAACTGAGTTCTAATCTTGGGATTTCCTGCAGGTTTATTGGATAACTTGAGCAATTGACTTTCTTACAGTGTACCTTATTTCCTTTGTCCCGAAGGGGGGTATTATTAAGTCTCACCCTGAAAAGGCTGAGCTATGAAATAACTCAGGTCTGATCAGATCTTAATATCTTTGAGTCAGGAAGGTAGACTATAATTTGAATAATAAAAAATTTGAAGTAATTTCCAAAGCTTTTATTCTCAATTTTTTAAGCACTACTGAGTTGAAGACCCACTCCTACTATTCAGATTTAAACTAGATTTTGGGCCTAGCAGTTAAACTGCTGGTTAGGATACTGGCAGTACTTGGATTTGATTCCCTTTTCTGGCTCCCAAGTCCTGCTAGTGTAGACCCTGGGAGGCAGTGATGGTAACTCATGTAATTGGGTTCTTGCCACCCACATGGGAGACCTGGTTAGCATTCCAGCTCCCAGCTTTGGCCTAGGCCCAGCCTTGGCCTTTGCAGGCATTTGGTAAGTGAATATGCAAATGGGAGCTTTGTTTCTCTCTCTCAAATAAATTAAAACACAATAAAAACCATTTTCTTTCCCCTCTCAGAGTTGTCCAAAAGAACTTTCTGTTATGATGGTAGTGTTCTGTATCTGTTCTGACTTATTTTCTGACACTAATCAATTCTACAGTTGGGTATACAGTAACTCAATTCTGACATTATCTACCTTGAGTTAGCATCAGATCCTACAAGTTAAAAGAGTTGGTTCCACAGGACTGCCTCCACTTCAGATTCCAAGTGCATGTCCTGGGCCACCTGTGTTTCTAATCAACCAGAGGTAAATTGGGGTTCCTGTATCCCCTTCATCAAGTTTGATAATTTGCTAGAATGGCTCACAACTCAGGAAAATGCTTTACTTAACTTTGCAGGTTTATTATAAATGATACAACTGAGAAAGAGCCAAATAATGGAAGCAGTGCATAGGGCAAGGTATGGGAAGAGTGAGATGGAGAGTGTGCTCTTTCTGGACATCCTCCCAGGACTAGGGTTTGTTCACCAAACCAGAAGCTAAGTCTCTAGCTTGTACCTTTCCCCTTCCAGGAGTGGGGAGGTTGGTGGGGGAACAGACAGTTCCAACCCTTTAATCACTTTGTTTTGACCCACTCCATTCTGAGATTCTCTAGGGGTCACCCTCTGTCATCTGCCACCATATTAGCATAAAGACTAGAGTGATCAAAATGGGATTTTTTTTTAAAAGATGTATTTATTTATTTGAAAGTCAGTGTTACACAGAGAGAGAAGGAGGCAGAGAGAGAGGTCTTCCATCCACTGGTTCATTCCCCAGATAGCCTCAATGGCTGGAGCTTCACCGATTCGAAGCCAGGAGCTTCCTCTGATCTCCCATGCCATCTTCTACTGCTTTCCCAGGCCATAGCAGAGAGCTGGATCAGAAGTGGGGCAGCCCAGACTTGAACCAGCACCCATATGGGATGCCAGCACTGCAGGCAGCAGTTTTACCTGCTACGCCACAGTGCTGGCTCCTAAAATGGGTTTCTTGTGAATGGCAAAGGACATTCCTGTTCATGAGGAAATTCCAGAGGTTTTAGGGATTCTTTGCCAGGAATAAAGAATAAATATACCTTTATAACATATCAGTGCTATCTAATATAGTAATGACTTTTAAATTTCATTTAGTGGGGCCAGCGCTGTGGCGCAGTGGGTTAAAGCCCTGGCCTGAAGCGCCAGCATCCCAGATGGGTGCCGAATCTAGAGAGGCAGATCTTCCATCCACTGGTTCACTCCCCAGATGGCCACAATGTCCAGGGACAAGCCAGGCTGAAGCCAGGAGCTTCAGCTGTGTCTCCCATGTGGGTGGCAGGAGCCCAAGCACTTGAGCCATCTTCCACTGCTTTTCCCAGGCCAGCAGAGAGCTAGATCAGAAGTAGAGCAGCCAGGACACAAACCTGCACCCATATGGGATGACGGTGTCACCAGCACTTTGTGAGTCTTTCATAGAGCTGATATAAAGATCTAATGAATGGGGCCGGCGCCGCGGCTCACTAGGCTAATCCTCCGCCTAGCGGCGCCGGCACACAGGGTTCTAGTCCCGGTTGGGGCGCCGGATTCTGTCCCGGTTGCCCCTCTTCCAGGCTAGCTCTCTGCTGTGGCCAGGGAGTGCAGTGGAGGATGGCCCAGGTGCTTGGGCCCTGCACCCCATGGGAGACCAGGAAAAGCACCTGGCTCCTGGCTCCTGCCATCGGATCAGCGCGGTGCGCCGGCCGTGGCGGCCATTGGAGGGTGAACCAACAGCAAAGGAAGACCTTTCTCTCTCTGTCTCTCTCTCACTGTCCATTCTGCCTGCCAAAAAAAAAAATTAAAAAAAAAGATCTAATGAATGGATGGATAGACCCAGCATAGAGTCAAGGGGCCTCAACTTTTATTTGGTGTTTTCTACTATAAATACTTTATGCAACTCTTAGTAGTATGTGCATATAACAATAAAGTACCTCTCTCTCTCCCTCTGTTCTCTCCCGAAGGCGCCACCCCTCCCCCTGCCCCTCACCTTTCAACCTAAGTAAATATGAACAAAATAAAACAAAATAATGAGGCAAGCATTATGGTGCAACTGGTTAAGCCACCTCTTGGAACCCCACATCTCATGTGGGTTTGCTGGTTTGAGATCCAACTGCTATGCTTCTGATGCAGTTTCCTACTAATGTGCCTGGGAAGCAGTGGATGATGGCTCAAGTGATTTGATTTTTTTGCCACTCACATGGGAGACTTGAATGGAGTTCCTAGCTCTTGGACTAGACCTGGCTGTTGTAGCTGTTTAGATAGTGAACCAGCAGATGGAAGACCGTTCTCTCTCTCTCTGCTTTTGAAATAAATAAAGTACCTCTGAAGAGTTCAGACTGCCTTCTTTATTTTTTTAAAGATTTATTTTATTTGAAGGGCAGAGTTACAAGGTAGTGGGGGCAGGGGGAATCTTCCATCTGCTGGTTCACTCCCCAGATGGCCACATTGCTCAGGGCTGAGCCAGGCAGAAGCCAGGACCCTGGAACTCCCATCCAGGTTTCCCACGTGATTAGCAGAGACCCAGGTATTTGGGCCATCTGCTGCTTTCTCTGGCACATTATCAGGATTGGAGGTGGAGAAGCCAGGACTTGAACCAGCATTCAAATGGGATGTCAGTGTTACAGGCCATGGCTTAACCCATTGCACCTCAGTGGTGGCCCCCAGAGTGCCTTCTACAAATGAATCTAGTTATGAATTCACATATAGATTATGGGATTAACCATATTTAAAAATATGCCAAAGGGCTGGTGCTGTGGCACAGCGGATTAACACCCTGGCCTGAAGTGCCAGCATCTTATATGGGTACCGGTTCTAGTCCTAGATGCTCTTCTTCCGATCCAGCTCTCTGCTATGGCCTGGGAAAGCAGTAGAAGATGGCCCAAGTCCTTGGGCCCCTGCACCTGCATAGGAGACCCAGAAGAAGCTCTTGGCTCCTGGCTCCTGGCTTTGGATTGGTTCAGTTGTGGCCATTGCAGCCTTTTTGGGAGTGAACCAGCAGATGGAAGATTTCGCTCTCTGTAACTGTCTTTCAAATAAAAATAAATCTTAAAAAAAAATAGGCCAGGTTATTACTTTTAAAGCTATGACTGAGAAATTGAGACCACTTAAGACTTCAACAATTAACCTGAATGTGATTTCAGAGATAGAGAATTAAGCTAGAATAATGGATTCTTTTATGAGAATTGATAGCTCATTAAACCTTCATGGGATGGAAAAGTATATCAAAACACTTATTTCCTTTTTGTTAATTCCATGTTGAAGCAGTTTCTGATCACTAATCTAATTTTTCAGGCATTTAATATGGGGGCAGCAGGTAGTCCAGATGAGGACTGAGAAACTTCCAGGTATAAGAAAAATATACCCCATATATTAGCATTTCATCTAAATACCTAAGACAAGCTGAATATAAAAGAAGGAATTTATTTTGGCTCATGATTTTGGAGGTTCATATAGTCCAAGGTCAGGTGATTGGTTTGTGTTCATTATGAAACATATAATTAAAAAAAAAAAAGATTTATTGGAAAGGCAGAGAGAGAGAGAGAGATCTCCTGACTACCAGTTTACTGCCCAAGTGCCCTCAACATCCAGAGCTGGCCATGCTGAAGGCAGGAACTCAATCTGGTTCTTCCACATGGGTGGCCAAAGCCCAGCTACTTGACCTATTACATGCTACCTGCCAGGGTGAACATTAACAGGAAGCTATAACTGGGAGCAGCGCCAGGAATTGAACCCAAGCACTCCAGTGTGGGATATGAGAGTCTCAAGTGGTGTCTTAACTACTATGCCAAATACCTACCCCTTCCCCATCTTGTAAAATACTTTGCATAAACATTTGATGACACTATCATTCAGATATATCACATAATCATTTTATGTTTTTTCTAATTTTTCCTGTTAAGCTTCTAGAAATGACATATTTATCCAGGAGAGAGGTGACTGGACCAAAAAAATATCATACTTAGGGATTTGGTGGGTGAACAACAAGTTGCTGATGCCATTGTTTCTTTGTTGATACTTCACTAAATCTTCCGTTTTAGGGAAGAAAAATAATGTCCTCTCAAGTATAAGGGTCAATATTAGTTTCCTTCACAATTTCCTTTAGCCATAGACAAGAGGTGTGAATTTTAATAATTCAACTATAATTGCAGGCCAAAATGTGTCAAAGTAAAAGACTTTTATTTTCATTAGGGGTTATGAATTTCCTCTTTAAACTTCCCAGTTAGGCTAGTCTTCTCATTTCATTATCATGGAGGGAAAATCAAATGTATAAGTTTTACTAAGCTTGGAGGTTATGTGTTGGTCTGTAAAAACCTGGGGGAGACGGTGTTGTGCTGCAACAGGTTTATCTGCCGCTTGTGACACCAGCATCCCATATGGGAGCACTGGTTCCAGTTCTGGCTGTTTGACTTCTGATCCATTTCTCTGCTGGTGGGCTGGGAGTGGAAGATGTCCCAAGTGCTGGGCCCCTGCTACTCATGTGGGAGACCCAGATAGAGCTCCAGGCGTCTGGTTTCAGCCTGGTTGTGCCCTGGTGAGTGAACAGTGGATGAAAGATCTCTTTCTCTTTATCTCTTTGTCTGACACTTGGCCTTTCAAGCAAACAAACTGATAAATAAATCTTAAAAAAGAAACAAACATTGGAGGCCAGTCTAGTGGTGCAACAAGTTGCCACTTGCAATGCCAGCATTCTATTTCAGAGTGCTGGTTTGGATTTTAGCTGCTCTACTTCCACTCAAGATTTCTGATAATATGTCTGAGAGAGCGGTGGAAGATGACGTAAGAACTTGGGGCCCTGCCACCCATATTGAAGACCCAGGTGGAACTCTGGGCTGCTGGTTTTGGCCTGTACCAGCCTCAGCTGATGTATCCATTTGGGGAGTGAACCAATGGATGGAAGATATCTCTCTCACTGTCTGCCTTTCAAATAAATGAGTAAATTTTTAAAAAGGGAGGGGGGCAAAACGACTTGAGGCCAGTGTTGTGGTATAGTGGGTTAAGCTACTGCTTATGATACCTGCTTCCCATATCAGAGTGTCAATTTGAGACCTGGCTGCTGTGGTTCTGATCCAGCTCCCTGCTAATATACCTGATAAGGCAGCAGATGGTGGCCCGAGGTACTTGGAGCTCTGCCACCTATATGGGAGACTATGATGGAGTTCCTGACTCTTGGCTTCAGTCTGGCCCAGCCCTAGCTGTTGAAGCCATTTGGGGAGTGAATCAGTAAATGGGAAATCTTTTTGTTTCTACCTCTGTTTCTGATGCTCTGCCTTTCAAATGAATAATTAAAAAAAAAATTTAAATGTAGCTTTTGTAGTATATAAAACATTTTGGAAGCCCCAGAGTTACTCAGATAGGTAGGCTATCACTCTCCAGAATTCGATGATGTAGTAATAGAGATCCAGAAAGCATGGATAGAGAAAGCGAGGTTTCCAGAAGGAGCTCCAACTAGAAAGGGCAAATACTTTGGGTTTCACACACATATGGACACCTGAATACACGTGGTGTGTGTATGAGTGTGTGTGTGAGAGAGTGAGCAAGTGATAATAAAGATGAAATAATCTCATAGGCAACTTTAAGGGGGTAGTTTTTAGATATAATTCCTGGTTTATCATCATTAAAATAGTTTATTCTCATTTTCTTAAGACTATACTAATAGAATAATTACTTATTTTTAACAATGTTTTTAAAAGATTTATTTATTTATTTATTTATTTGAAAGAGTTACAGAGAGGCAGAGGCAGAGAGTCTTCCGTTTGCTGTTTCACTCCCCAGATGGCCACAATGGCTGGAGCTGAGGTGATCCAAAGCCAAGAGCCAGGAGCTTCTTCTGGGTCCCCCACGTAGGTGTACAGGGGTCCAAGGACTTGGACCATCTTCCACTGCTTTCCCAGGCCATAGCAGAGAGCTAGATTGGAAGTGGAGCAGCTGGAACTTAAACTGGCTTTACCCACTATGCCACAGCGCCAGCCCCCAAATTTTAAAAAACATATTTATTTATTTGAAAGGCAGAGTTACAGAGAAGCAGAGGCAGAAAGAGAGAAAGGTCTTCCATTCTCTGGTTCACTCCCCAAATGGCTTCAACAATCGGAGCTGGGCCAGTCTGAAATCAGGAGCCTGGAGCTCCTTCCTTGTCTCCCATGGGCTACAGGAGTCCAAGCACTTGGGCCACCCTCTGCTGCTTTCCCAGGAGCATTAGCATGGAGCTAGGTTGGAATTGGAGCACCTGGGATTCGAACTGGCACCTGTATGGGATGCCAGCACTGCAGGCAGAGGTGTAAAGCTCTGTGCCACAGAGCTGGCCCCCATAATTGAGTTTGTTGAATATTAGTTTGTTCCTAAAATTTCTTGCCTTAAAAATACATTGAGTTTTTTTTTTTTTTTTTTTAAGGCTTACTTATTTATTTGAAAGTTAGAGTTATATAGAGAGGGAGACAGAGAGAGAGAGAGAGCTTCCATCCACTAGTTCACTCGCCAGATGGCTGCAATGACTGGGACTAGGTCAGGCCCAAGCCAGGAGCCTGGAGCTTCTTCCAGGTCTCCCATGTGGGTAGCAGGAGCCAAAGCACTCGGGTCGTCTCCCACTGTTTTTTTCCAGGCCATTAGTAAGGCAATGGATTGGGAGTGGAGCAGCTGAGACATGAACCGGTGCCCACATGAGATGCCAGCATTGCAGGTGGCGGCTTTATCCACTACACCACAATGCCAGTTCCATTGAGTATTTTGATGTAGATCAGCCTTCCTGAAGCATGTAGGCTTTCCCATGTATAAGATTATTTTCAAAGGACAGATTCCCAGAAACAACTGTTGGTCAAGTTGATTATTAGATAATTAATCCAAGGGGCAGAAATATAGTTGAGAAATACTTAGACCTATCTTACTGGGAGTCTCAGGGATAAATATACCTTCAACCCTGTCTGTATCAGGTGTTCAGATGACACCCTGAGGGCTTTGTCTTTTGTTTACCAGGTCTCCTTTGCTTCCATCGGGCAAACTCGCCATCTGGTGGTGAAGGTGTGCAGTGACAGTTTTTTTTGTAGTTTATAATTCTGATGAAAGGTGTCACAAAATGATTGAGTTAGCTGGTTTCTTTTGTCTCATTGAACCAATTAACTGTTGCCAAGGAGATGAAGTACCTCGATTGACTAAGCCTGTATCATTCATTTATAATTAGGGGTTAGGTCGGCTCCAAGCAAATCACAAGAACTGACCAGATTATTTTAGAGTGTAAGATAGGTGGGCCTCAAGAGGAAGGGACCTGGGACTGACAGTAAAAGAACATCTTAAATATTTTATTATATATTATTAAGTGATTTTGTGTAATTTAAAATTTATATATATTAAATCAACATTTTTACCATTTTTTTATAGCCATTGCTAAGTGACTTTCCAAAGTTTGTTGTGGCTTAAGTAATATTATTACTTTTGCCAATATTGAGTTTTGTTGTTTTCTAAAAATACTTTGTTCATATTTCCTGTTTTCACTTAACATCTATCATTATGTTCTATAACTATATTTTAAATGTCTACTCATTCTTCATTTAACTGGTTGTCATAGTTTGCCAACCTCTTTTTCAGTTATTGGTCATTTAGATTGTGTTATACTTCTTTTTTTAATCCTTATAAGTAATAATACTGCAGGTATTGTATATACATGGATTTTTTGTCACAGTTGAGTTTTTTCCTTTGGAAACAATTCCAGTGATGATGTTTTTGCATCAAAGATAGAAACATTATGCCTTGGCTTTCAAAAAATTTTACCAATTTGTATTTCTGCCAGTATTATATGATGTAGTTATTTTGTCAGATTTTTACTAGCCATAAGTATTATTTGAAAACATGTTTGCTGGTTGATTACATTTTAAAACATTCTGAACTTGTTTTAATTTGCAATATTAAATTAACAAATATTTTTCAGTGAAAAATTCACTTCTCCATTGAATTCTCCTATTTGTCTTCTTATCTAGCCATTTACAATATACATGCCACTCATGCCCTTTTTTAAATTTTATTTCTCCTTGTGCCCAGGTCTGGTCCATCGAACTCACATGTCATCCTGTCGGGTGGATAAACCCTCTGAGATAGTAGATGTCGGAGACAAAGTGTGGGTGAAGCTTATTGGTCGAGAGGTAAAGTTCTGTGTAGCTTTGATATAGTTACAAGATAAAACACTGGGATTTTCTTGGTTTTATGATAGTGGGTGTGTAGGTGTTGTTGATTATGGCTGACAATTTTTTTTAAGACTTATTTATTTTGCTTGAAAGTCAGAAGTCAGAGTTACACAGAGAGAGAAGGAGAGGCAGAGAGAGAGAGAGAAGGAGAGGCAGAGAGAGAGAGAGAGGTCTTCCATCTGCTGGTTCACTCCCCAATTGGTCATAATGGCCAGAGCTGCGGCAGTCTGAAGCCAGGAGCCAAGAGCTTCTTCCAGGTCTCTCACGCAGATGTAGGGGCCCAATGACTTGGACCATGTTCTACAGCTTTCCCAGGCCATAGCAGAGAGCTGGATCAGAAGTGGAGCAGCCGGGTCTCGAACTGGCACCCATATGGGATGCCAGTACTGCAGGTAGTGGCTTTACCCTCTATGCCACAGTGCTGGTCCCATAGCTGAAAATTTTATTTTTAGAATCTTGACACTATAATCTGTCTTGTATATAAACCTTTTGCCTGTCCTACAAACTCAGAGGGAATGGTGTGAACTACAGAAACATAGTGCAGTAAGTACGTGTTTGTAAAACTTCCTTCCCTAAAGTTTACCCATATGATGGGTAGGGAGGATAAAAAAGAAGAAAAGAACCAAAAAGAGAGAAGGAAGCTTAATCTGTGATACTTGTCTTTATCACAGACTTCAAAGACTGCCTGCCAGGTAGTCTTCAGTTTGTGCTAAAACAAAAAAGGATACAGAGAGTTTAATGTCTGCCTGCAGTGCTGGCATCCCATATGAGCACGATTTAGTCCTGGCTGCTCCACTTCTGATCCAGCTTCCTACTGATGTGCCTGGAAAAACAGCACAAGATGGCTTAAGTGCTTGGGCCCCCACACCCATGTGAGAGACCAGGAAGAAGCTCCTGGCTCCTAGCTTCAGCCTGGCTCAGCCCAGCCATTGCTGTCATTTGGGGAGTGAACCAGCGGATGGAAGATCAGTTGATCTCGCTCTCTAACTCTGCCTTGCAAATAAATAAAATCAATCTTTAAAAAAAAGGGGGGGGGGTGGATGACCAGACATAAATGATCCCAACTATTATGGAGCTTATATAAAATATGGGCGGGGGCCGGCACCACGGCTCACTAGGCTAATCCTCCACCTTGCGGCGCAGGCACCCCTGGTTCTAGTCCTGGTCAGGGCACCGGATTCTGTCCCGGTTGCTCCTCTTCCAGTCCAGCTCTCTGCTGTGGCCCGGGAAGGCAGTGGAGGATGGCCCAAGTGCTTGGGCCCTGCACCCCATGGGAGACCAGGAGGAAGCAGCTGGCTCCTGGCTTTAGATCGGCACAGCATGCCGGCTGTAGCAGCCATTTGGGGGATGAACCAATGGAAAAGGAAGACCTTTCTCTCTGTCTCTCTCACTAACTCTGCCTGTCAAAAAAAAAAAAAAAAAAAAAAAGAATGGAGGAGACAAATTTTTTAGAAGACAAAAGTATTGATAAAATACTTTTTATCAATTGTAAATTATAATAAGTGTTGTGTTGGGTTCAAACAGTATTGGCAGTAGATTTAGATAAAATTGTTTGGAAGGGGCTTTCTGAGCAGATGATGTATGGGCAGAGACCCAAAGGAAGAGGAAGTAGCTACCCAAAGTGAAGAGTTAGGATTACAACATTTCAGGCAGAGAGAATAGCTGATGCAGAGACCTTGAAGTGCAGAGGAGCTCCATGTGCTGCAGGAAGTAAAAGAAAGCTAACATGACTAACATGTCTTTGTGCTTAGAGGAGTGGTCCAAAAGGAAATCTAGTCTCCAGGAATGTTCTAAAGCACATCTTAGGCTTATGGATTTCAGAACTGATTACTATGATGAATTTACCTGGAAGAAACAGTTTTTATTTTATTTATTTATTTATTTATTTTTTAAGATTATTTATTTGAAAGTCAGAGTTACACAGAGAGTAGGAGAGGCAGAGACAGAGAGAGAGAGGCCTTCCATCTGTTGTTTCTCTTTCCAGCTGACTGCAATGGCTGGAGCTGTGCTGATCCAGAGCCAGGAGCTTCTTTCAGGTCTCCCAAGCGGGCGCAGGTGCCCAAGGACTTGGGCCATCTTCTACTGCTTTCCCAGGCTATAGCAGAGAGCTGGATCTAAAGTGGAGCAGCCAGGTCTCAAACCAGTACCCATATGGAATGCCAGCACTGCAGCCGGTGGCTTTACCCACTATGCCACAGCACCGACCCCCGGTTTTTATTTTATGCCCATTTACCTGCACAGGCCTTGAATTTCTTTTGCAATTTTTATTTATTTTCATTTTATTTGGACTACAGAGAGACAGAGAGAATTGTTGGTTCACTCTTCAAATGCCCGCAAGAGCCAGGGCTGAGCCAGGTCAAAGCCAGGAGTCTAGAACTCAATCTAGGTCTCCTACATGGGTGATAGGGAACCCAGTACCTACTGTCTGCAAAATTGCACATCAGCAGGAAGCTGGATTGGAAGAGAAGTAGCTGGAACTCAAACAAGTCACTCCAATATGGATGCAGGTGTCCCAGTCACTTAACCACTGAGCCAAGTGTCTGCCCCTAAGGCCTTACATTTCTGAGCTGTCATTTCCCGTCTTTCCCCCAGAGGAACAGAAATGAGATGAAGACCATTTCCTAACTTCTTCTATATTAGGTCTGCTTATTATGCTTCTTTGTTTCCTGAGGGACTCAACATTTGTTATGAAGATGGAAGTTTTAATTCTTAAATAATTCTAGATTTGGCAGTCTTAATGATACAGTTTTTGGTGATTTTGCTTTTGTCTTTTTCAGATGAAAAATGATAGAATAAAAGTATCCCTCTCCATGAAAGTTGTCAACCAAGGAACTGGGAAAGACCTGGATCCCAACAACGTTATCATTGAGTAGGTAGAAAGTTCGGATGAGCTAAAATCCTTCTACCTTCCAAAGCATACAGTGTTGTAGTAAATCAGACTGGGCTGGGAACTCCTCCATATAGACTTTGTGACATTGATAGGTTATACAGCCTCTGTGATCTGTAGTTTTTAGGGATATGAAAGTTATCCTTATATGTAGTTAGTCGTTACTGCATAGTTCTAAAACACAAAATGCTAACAAGCAAAGGTCCTGGCATAGGGGTACTGCATCAAAGGTTTTGTTTCCTTCCACTTAATCTTTCTGTTTCTTCCCTTTTACCAGTTAGCCGATAATTGTTCATGGAGTACAGATGGTCCCTGACTTTTGATGGTTTGATTTAGAATTTTTTGACTTTATGATGGTGCAGAAGCATACCCATACAGCCATTCTGTTTCCACTTTCAGTGTACCATTACATAGGTTACATGAGATATTCATCGCTTTATTATAAAAAAAAGCTGTTAAATAATTTTGCCCAGCTGTAGGCTAATGTGTTCTGAGCACATTTAAGGCAGACTAAGCTAAGTAACAATGTTTAGTAGGTTAGGTGTATTACATACATTTTTATCTTAGGATATTTGTAACTGACAATAGGTTTATTGAGGCATAAGCCCATTGTAAGTTAAGCAGCACCTTTGCTGTTAGTTCCCTCTCTTCTAGTGATTTCTGCATTAGAGCTACAAAAAGGTAGCTACAAAATGAGAGTAGCAATTTCAGTGGAGTTTAGATTCCCTCATCTTGGCATACACTGAATTCTGAATGCAGCATCTTATTTAAATTGACTCTCTGACCTTTCACTTAGAAATGGAAGATTTTCCTTTTTTTTTTAATTGCATCTTCATTTGATGATTTTTTTTAAGATTTTTTTATTTATTTGAAAGTCAGAGTTACACAGAGAGAGGAGAGGCAGAGAGAGAGAGGTCTTCCATTTGATGGTTCACTCCCCAATTGGCCGCAACAGCTAAAGCTGTGCTGATCCGAAACCAGGAGCCAGGAGCTTCTGGTGGGTCTCCCATGTGGGTGCAGGGTCCCAAGGACTTGGGCCATCTACTGCTTTCCCAGGCCACAGCAGAGAGCTTGATCAGAAGTGGAGCAGCCAGGTCTTGAACTGGCACCCATATGAAATGCCGGCGCTTCAGGCCAGGGTGTTAACCCACTGCGCCACAGCACCGGCCCTGAAATGGAAGGTATTTTATTCATGTAAGATAGTGGTATTTGTTTGTAGGGAAATGCTTATATGTATAGCTATGAAAAAACTCACTTTGAATATGAAGGAATTTATTGAAAAGGAAGGGAAATGCTATTTATTGAATACATACTATGTACCAGGCATTATGCAAAACAGTTTAGCTACATTAGGGCTTACATTTCTTATAACCTGTGAAGTGAGTGTTTATCTCCATTTTACTTTACATTCCTGCTTTCTAGCTTGGTGCTTGCTAATAAGTAACTTGCTTGTGGTTATGTAATAAATCATAGTGGGTCAGAGGTTGAAAGCTAGAACTCTCTGACTTTAAAGCTACCCTTTTCACAATGTAATGCTTCCAGTTGTTGCATGTGACAGAGTTTTTCATATTTCTGTAGTTTAATCTCTAAATATTGACATGTTTGTAGGGCTGCTTATTGACAAAACACTTTCTAGTTACAGTAGGAATCCTTTATATCTCAGCTCAGAAATGTTATTTAAGTCTGACATTTGTTGATTGCATTATAATAAATAGCTTCTGCTCTGGAATCCTGTTCTGCACAGACTCATTAAAAAGTGATGAATTTCCCAAAGCTACCCTTCCAGTGGTAAAATATGAAGCAAGTGAGATAAAAGAGCTAACTGTTTCTCAGAGAAAGGGCGGGGAGAGGATCAAGGGCACTGTATGTATCTCTGTGTTTAGGCTATTTCTAATGACAGTCACATGGCTGAAACAGTAACTGTTATAAACTGTGTCTGTAGCTGCATTCAGGAAAAAACTTGGCTTAGTGAAACAATTATTGGTTTTAGGGTTAGATTTGAATCAGAAAGAGTCCTAGTTCTGTTTCAGAAAAGCATATAACCTTGACCAGATTACTTAGTCTCTGAACCTCAGCTTCATCATTATAAAATGGAGATATTAGCTTAGCAGTTGTGATGCCTGCATTGCACATCAGAGTGCCGGTTTTGGTTTTCCTTTTATTTTTATTTTTTTAGTTTATTAATTAATTTGAAAAGCAGAGGGACACAGAGAGAGAGAGTGAGCAATTGATTTTCTATCCACTGGTTCAATCCCCAAATGTCCACAACATATGGAGCTATGCCATGCTTAAACCAGGAGCCTGGCACTCTATCGGATCTTCCACTTGGGCCATCTTCCACTGCTTTCCCAGGTGCATTAGCAGGGAGCTGGATTGGAAGTGGAGCTCCCTGTACTTGAGATTGGTGTGCTTATTGGATGCCTGTGTTGCAGGTGGCAACTTACCTGCTGCATCAAAACGCTGGCCTCCCATTTTGGTTTCTACCTTCAGCTCCCAATTCCAGCTTTTCCACTGGTGCAGACCCTGGGAGGCAGCAGGTGATGGCTCAAGTGGTTGATTCCTTACTACCTAGATGGGAAATCTGTATTGAATTCTCAGCTCCTGGATCTAACCTTGGCCTTTGTGGGCATTTGAGAATTGGAATAATGTGTGGGAGCTCTGTTTCTCCAATAGAATCTGTAAAATAAAAAAATAGAATGAAGTCATGACGCATATCTTAGAGATGATGGAATGGGGACTGGCACTGTGGTGTAGTGGGCTAAGCCTCCACCTGTGGTGCCGGCATCCCATATGGGCGCCAGTTCAAGTCCTGGCTGCTTCACTTCCTATCCAGCTCTCTGCTATGGCCTGGAAAAGCAGTAGAAGATGGCCCAATGTGGGAAACCTAGAAGGAGCTCCTGGCTCCGGGCTTCAAATTGGCTCAGTTCTAGCCATTGCAGCCATTTAGGGAATGAACCAGCAGATGGAAGACTTCTCACTCTCTGCCTCTGCTTTTCTGTAACTCTGCCTTTCAAATAAGTAAATAAATAAATCTTTTTTTTAAATGATAGAATTATTTAAGAAAAAAATAATTTTAATAAGGAGTCAGCTTAGTAGCTAGTCTGTAGAAGATTATATAGGCAGTTACTTGTGGTTACTGTTTTAAATGACTCTTTGTTTTTCTGGTAATATCGGAGGTCATCATACCTTCACTTTTTTTGTTTTGTTTTTTACTAAAGATTTGTTTATTTGAAAGATAAGGAAATAGAGAGAGAGAAAGATCTTCCATCTAGTAGTTTACTCCCTAGATGGCCGCGATGACCAGTAGTGGGCCAGGCCAAAGCCTCTGCCTTTTGTTCTTTTTAAAGATTTTGTTTTCTTTGTTTCAAAGACCAGAGTGGCAGTGAGAAAGAGGGAGAGAGATTCATTCACTGGTTCAGTCCCCAATGGCTGCAACATCCAGGGCCAGGCCAAAGCCAGGAGCTCAGAGCCCCATCTGGGGCTCCAGTGTGTGTGATGGGGCCCAAACACGTGGGCCATCTTCCACTGCCTTCCCAGGCTGTTTAGCAGGGAGCCAGATCAGATGTCAGGCAGCTGGGACTTGAACTGGCATTCACAATATGGAATGCCACTCTTGCATTAAAGTGTCAGCTTTAACCCACTGTGCCACAACACCAGCCCCTCTGCATACGTTTTGGTTTTTTTGAAGATTTATTTATTTATTTGAACGCGTTACATAGAGAGAGGAGAGGCAGAGAGAGAGAGAGAGAGAGAGAGAGAGGTCTTCCATTCGATGGTTCACTCCCCAATTAGCTGCAACTGCCAGATCTACACCAGTCTGAAGCCAGGAGCCAGGAGCTTCTTCTGAGTCTCCCACGCAGGTGCAGGGGCCCAAGGACTTGGGCCATCTTCTACTACTTTCCTAGGCCATAGCAGAGAGCTGGATTGGAAGTGGAACAGCTGCGACTAGAACTGGCACCTAAATGGGATGCCAGTGCTTCAGGCCAGGGTGTTAACCTGCTGTGCCACAGTGCTGGCCCCTCTGTGTGAGTTTTGAAGAGTCAAATCCTACTCAGCCCATAACAAGGAGAAAAATTAGAGGAAGGCAGTAGTTAGTACTTTAGGTAAAACATGATCAGGCCTAAACTAGCCTGCTAGCAATAAAGACAAGACAGGGAGGCATGTGGGTGAGTGATTTTTGAATGATTGTTAGGTGGGAAGTATGATTTATTTTGTAGTATGTTAGAATCCACAGAGTATTGGCTTTGATGACAACAGAATTTGTTTAAGCTGCACTTATATAAGGCACTGAAAACTCAGCTCTACAAATAAGGACACCTGAATGCCATTTTGTGTGTGTGTGCGTGACTTTCCTGCTATAGGTTTGTTATGCAAGTATTTTTTTAATAGGACCCTATCCCATAACTCATGCCAGACAATGGGCTTCTTGTCCTTTGAGTAAGATTCTTCTAGAGCAGAAACCAAGAATGTTGAGCAAACATTTAGGTAGCTGCTGGTAAAACATATGGCTATTTAAGTATATGAGCCACATGCTTGGGCTTTGTAGACTTACAGATATGAAGAATACTTCCCATCACTGCTTTCTCTTGGGCAACAGTGTGAACAGTGTGTTCCTGGAGATCCTACCTGAGATGCAAAAAGTGAAACAAAATAAATTAAACAGAATGAAATGCTGAGAAGGTAGGACGCTGAGGAAGCAGAGTATTAACAGAGTAGTTAATTAACTCTTCCTTGTGATAGCAGGGAACAGTTCATAGAGCAGGCAGTGTTGAGCCAAACTTTGAAGAGGTTCAGAATTCAGTGAATGGGACAGATTCTGGAGTATGCTTGTCCCCTTGAGCCTGCATGTCTCATGAAACTGTTGGCTAAAATATGTGAAGTGATTAACTTTGTTCTGCTTTTGAATAGCTATTCTGCATTTCTCTGGGTAGTGTGACAGGTTTGGCAGAATATTTCTCTACTTTTGCTGGACTATAGAGGTGTAGTGAATGGTTTGAAAGTCTTAGGTATTAAACATTTTCTGAGTACCCTGCAGGTACTGTGTGTTATAGTAAAGGCAAAAACTAGAAGTCATGACAGCTGGAGCACTGACACTCGGCTGGCAGGAGTGTACGTTGTTGAAGATACTATAGAAGACTGTTGGGCAGTGCTACTAAAGCTGATTCCCTGAAACCCAGCAATTCTGCTCCTCTCTGGAACCAGGCATTTCCTAATAGAAATCCACATACCAGTCTATGGACTAGAAAGTTCATAAAGACACACTTTTTTTTTTTTTAAAGATTTATTTATTTTATTTGAAAGGCAGAGTTATGCAGAGGGAGAGAGAGAAAGGTCTCACTCCCCAGATGGCTGCAACGGCTGGAGCTGTGCCAATCTGAAGCCAGGAACTTCTTCCGGGTTTCCCACATGGGTGCAGGGTCCCAAGGATTTGGGCCATCTTTCACTGCTTTCCCAGGCCGTAGCAGAGCTGGATCAGAAATAGAGAAGTTAGGACTCGAACCAGTGCCCATAAGGGATGCTGGCACTGCAGGCAGCTGCTTTACAGGCTATGCCACAACACTGGCCTCAAAAGTACTCTTACAGAAATTACTCAAATGCCCATTGACATTAGACTATCATACAGCAATGAGAATGATCGCTAATTACATACACAGGGATGGGTCTCACAAGCAAACGAAGCCCGACACAGAAGTGTCCAAGTCTTTGACTCTGTTTACTGTATATGGTTTACAAAAATAGGTAAAATGGGGCCAGTGCATTGGCACAATTGGTTAAAAAGTTGCTGCTTGCAGTGCTGGTATCCCATATGGGCACTGGTTCAAATCCTAGCTGCTCTACTTCTGATCCAGCTTCCTGCTAATGTGCCTGGGAAAACAGCAGCGGATGGCCCAGGTACTTGGGCCCCTGTCACCCATGTGGGAGGTCCAGAAGAAGCTCCTGGCACCTGGCTTCGACCTGGCCCAGCCCCGGCTGTTGGTGTCCACTTAGGGAGTGAACCAGTGATGGAAGATCTTTCTCTCTCCTTCTCTCTCTGTAACTCTGTCTTTCAAATAAATAAATGGATCTTAAAAAAATAAATAAATAAGTGAAACAAATCTATACTAATGAGAAACCAGAACTGGGGTAACACTGTGGCGTAGTACGCTAAGCCTCCTCCTGTGGCGCCAAACATCCCACATGGGCACTGGTTCAGGTCCTGGCTGCTCCACTTCTGTACTTCTGATCCAGCTCTCTGCTGTGGCCTGGGAAAGCAGTGGAAGATGGCTCTAGTGCTTGGGCCCCTGCACCCATGTGGGAGGCCCAAAGGGAGCTCCTGGCTTCTGGCTTTGAATCAACTCAGCTCCAGCTATTATGGCCATTTGGGGAATGAACCAGTGGATGGAAGACCTTTCTCTCTGTCTCTCCCTCTCTCTGTCTGTAACTCTGCCTCTCAAATAAGTCTTTTTTTTTTTTAAAAAAAAAAAAAGAGAGAGAGAGAAGAAACCAGAATTGCATTTACCCTCAGGGGGAGCCTGGTGGCTAGAAATGAGCACGAGACTAGCTTCTGAGGCACTGGCGCCAATGCTGTGTTTTCATCCGAGTGCTGGTGAAAATGAGCAAACTGTATACTTCGGAAAAAACTATATGCATATTCAATTAAGGTCAGAATTCTGGAATTTTATAAAAATGCCATGGTGTTGTGATCAAAGAGATTAATTCTGGCTGAGGTGCTCAGGGAAAAAGAGTGAAAGGAGGAGAAGTGATGCCTGAGCTGAGTTCTGGAAGTGCTCACATAATAAAGTATTAAGGTGGGAGCAAGGAGGCAAAGCAGAGCGCTTTGGAGAGAGGGAGCTGCCTGAGCAAAATCACTGAACCATCTGGGAAAGTGAAATAGTCTTGTTTGGATACAACATATTGTGTAAGTAAAGATGAGACTGGAAAAGTAGGTTAGTTAGAGACATGCGGTGAAAGTCCTTGAATGCTGAAGTAGGTAATTTAGGCTTGATTTTCTAGAAAGCCTTTGGTACACTTTTAAACCATGAGTAACCTGGTAAGGGTTATAGGGTGTTTATCATGGTGGGTAATTATAGCTTCATCCTCTGTGCATTAGTGAGATGAGGCCTAGTCTGATTCATGATTGTTAATTCAAAGCCTTGTCCTAAATTTTTAAAACTGGCTATTTCACATCATTACTTTCACTGCCTGTCTCGTTCTGCACAACACTTTTTCTTTCCCTTCTTTTTCTCTTCTCCCTGCCAAAAATAAAATCCAAGTCCGACATACCTGGTAATATCTTTGGGTGCATCTGTTCGGAGAGCCAGCAGTCAGTGTGTTTTTCATAACAGGCAAGAAGAGAGGCGGAGGCGGTCCTTCCAGGACTACACTGGGCAGAAGATCACCCTTGAGGCTGTTCTGAACACTACCTGCAAGAAGTGTGGCTGTAAAGGTAAGAGGAACCCTCTGCAATTTCCATCGTTCTGTCCTTGTAGATGGACCCTTTACTGAGTGAAGGAGACAGCCCAGTGTTCATTTAGCTCACCCTGTTTTTGAGCCAAATGATAACCTCACCTGCCTATGCCATTGTTTCTGCCAGACCTATATCTGAGTTCATGGCTTGATGCTTTTTCTGTTTACTTTTCTGAATACTGGCCCTGCTGGATTCTGTATCACCACTCCCTGCTCTGCAACTGATGTCTTCCCTGGGCAAAGTACTTTTATACAAGGCCAGGAGGGATCAGAGTATTGAATTATGATTAGTACTCTAAACTTTTTTATCTCCAAGGATGGTTACTATTATGCAAAAGTCAGGCAACTTGAAAGTAGGTTCCTTAAGGATCCAGGTTAAACCCTTTGTTTCTTAGCTTTATCTGTTTTACTTCAGAGTTCTGAAAACAGTATCCTTTTAGTAATGAAGAATAGAAGATAGTCACTTGTTTTTCGCTCTCTTTCCTCAGGTTTCCTCTAGTCTTACTCAAATATTAAAAAGCTCTTTCAGCCTGACTTCCTTTGTTGGAGCTATAGTGAGAAGGATTGCCAGCTTCTCATTTTCAGAGTGCCCTCAATTTGTCACCCCTTGTCCCTAGCCTTCCTTCTATCCTGCTCTGTTGATTTTTCTACAACAGTAAGTAACAGACTTGTACCTTCATTAAGTTGTGGAGTTTAAAGCCCCTTTATGGCATTAACATAGAAGGTGAAAGGGAAAAACGAAATTGAAAGAGTACCTTCTCAGGGGAACTGTGAGAGCATTCTAGACATTTGGAAAACTTTTACTGTATCCCTTTCCAGGCAACATCCAGCTTATGGACCCAGAAGTGCGTTGCTATTTGATTATCTCGTATAATTCCTCTGAGCCCTGAGACAGGATGTGCCACAAGCACAAACAAAACCAGCTATGTAGAGCATAGCATCTCTTAAACGGCCCCTTACTAGCATTGTAGGCTCAGGGAAGGTAGAGTCTCTTACCTTGTGTCCATGAGGCAGAGAATAATGAGAGGTGCATTTTGTCCTAGTCAATAAAAGGCAGTTGGTTTTACTACAGCAGAGCACAGGGCAGGGAGGCATGATACCTGGGGTGAAGTACAGCTCGGCTGATCTCTCTGTAACCTTGAACTGCTTGTCAACTCTGGGCAATCATATCTCCTGTACATGCAGGATGTTGGATTCGAGGAACTCCAAGGGCCCTGCCAGACCTCACAGTCTGGATGTTCAGTGCCGTAGGTGACTGTGCCTCTCTGTGTGTTTGGATGTATGTGCCCACTTCCTGTCAGCTATCTTCCTTTATGACTTGGCCTGGCACTCTGCTCCATCTGCTAAGCACCCTGCTTTCTGGATAAGCCTTTGATTGTCAAGAATAAGTTTCAAAATTGATGTTTAAAATTTAATGGGCCCTAGTGCTAATGGAAGGCAGCACAAGCCTCATATCCTCTACCATTTTTTTTTTTTTTGGTTTGTAGAAATTTATTGATATTTCAAAGATGTTTCTTCTTCTATCCCATTCTCCCATTTCTAAGCATTTCTAAGGCAGCACTTGTGTCTCACAGCTGCAATCCCAGCTGCTAGTCTAGCTCTGAGGGAGGGAGTGGTGTGATTTGGAGGTGATGGATTATCTTCTGTGGTTCAAACAGCTGTCCTGAGTGAATTTACTAATATGTTCTGAACCAGTGAGCCCCTTTTACATATGTCTGGGATTGACTATTGACTATTGAGGGGAGAGACTATTTCCTTTCTTTCTACTTTGTTCTACTCTTCTGCAGGTCACTTTGCAAAAGATTGTTTCATGCAGCCAGGTGGGACCAGGTACTCTCTGATACCTGACGAGGAAGAGGAGAAGGAAGAGGCAAAGTCGGAAGAATTTGAGAAGCCTGACCCCACAAAGAATTCTTCTAGAAAAAGAAAGAAAGTGAGTGTCATCTTGCTTTTATTTATAATTTTTTAGAAAGTTTTATTGATTTATTTGAAGGCAGCATTACAGAGAGAGCTCTGCCCATACATATAAATGCAAAATTATGGTCATATAGGTATAGTTTATGCCCTACTGTTTTGGTTTTACTTAAAGGATTTTCTGTTTCCTCAAAAACTTGAGTTAAAAACAATTTAATCCACCCTATGGGTGTATGATTATTTAATTGCTGGATATTTTTTATGACTTTTAACTTGACTTTTTGGCTACAATCTCTTTTTGTACTTTGGATACATTTATTTGAAAGAAGTAAGATGGCTGAGTTAGAGATTTAAGCCTCACTAATATATTTTACCAGATTGCTCTCCAGAAAGTACTTATCTGTCGCCCCAGTTGTAACACTGCCTGCCTGACTGAGTTCTGTCTCCTGTGTGTTAGAGCAGAGCAATTCATAAAACAGGCATATTTGCATATTCACACAATAGATGTAGTGAACAATGCATCTGTGGCATGCAGTGCAGTGAGGAAATAAAAGAGCTGTGCTACAGTTTTTTTTTAAAGATTTGTTTATTTGAAATAGAGGCAGAGGCGGAGAGAGAGACAGAGAGAGAGGTGAGAGAGGTCTTCCATCCGCTGGTTCACTCCCCAGATGGCTGCAACAGCTGGAGCTGCGCCGATCTGACAGGAGCCAGTACCCTCCTCTAGGTCTCCTTCACGGGTGCAGGGATCCAAGGACATGAGCCATCTTCCACTGCTTTCCCAAGCCACAGCAGAGAGCGGAATCTGAAGTGGAACAGCTGGGACTTGAACCGACACCCGTATGGGATGCTGGCACAGCAGGTAGCGGCTTCACCTGCTACGTCACAGTGCCAGCTCCTGTGCTATAGTTTTGTCAGGAATTAGTTGTTTTTCTATCATGAGGGATTTTTCTGATTGTGGCCAGTTACTGAGTTTTGTTTTAAGTCTTTTACAAATTTTAATTGAGTGGTCCTTTTTTGCCAAGGGTTGCAAATCTAGGAATACAAAAACTATTATGAGATACTTGTCCTCAATGAGCATTATTTACAAATTAAAAAAATAGCTCAGTGTAGACAGATGGTAGATACAAAGCTCTGAAACGTACATTCCTAATGTTGTCTGGTGTGACTGCCATTCTCTTTCATCCCTCCTTGCTAAACACACATGTGCCCCTCTACCACAAATATAGTCACTAACATCAAAACCCTGCTTCTATCCTTATATCTTTTTTCCTAAAGATTTATTTGTTTGTTTGTTTGTGTGTTTATCTGAAAGAGTTACAGAGAAGGAGAGGCAGAGAGAGAGAGAGAGAGAGAATCTTCCATACACTGGTTCACTCCCCAGATGGCCACAACTTTTGGAGCTGAGCCCATCTGAAGCCAGGAGCTTCTTCTGGCTTCTTCTTCCCATCTGATGTATGATTTTCAAGTATTTTCTCCTGTCCCATGGATTATGTATTAATCTTTTGATAATTAGTGTCCTTTATTTCCCCTCCAAATTTACATTTTTAAAAAACTGTAGCAGGGCCGGCGCCGCGGCTCACTAGGCTAATCCTCCGCCTAGCGGCGCCGGCACACCGGGTTCTAGTCCCGGTCGGGGCGCCGGATTCTGTCCCGGTTGCCCCTCTTCCAGGCCAGCCCTCTGCTGTGGCCAGGGAGTGCAGTGGAGGATGGCCCAGGTGCTTGGGCCCTGCACCCCATGGGAGACCAGGAAAAGCACCTGGCTCCTGGCTCCTGCCATCGGATCAGCGCGGTGCGCCGGCCGCAGCGCGCCGGCCGCGGCGGCCATTGGAGGGTGAACCAACGGCAAAAGGAAGACCTTTCTCTCTGTCTCTCTCTCTCACTGTCCACTCTGCCTGTCAAAAAAAAAAAAAAAAAAAAACTGTAGCAAACAACATAAAATTTACTATCTTGACTATTTTTTAATTGTACAATTCAGAAGTGTTAAGTATATTCACATGATTTGTGTTCTTTACACAAAAATTATAATTGTGATGACATTCAGCTTACCCACTTTTTTCTTATTGCCTGTGCTATTTTGGTGTCCTATTTAAGAAATCAGTGCTAAATCCAGTGTCATGTACACTTTCCTCTTTTGTTTTCTTCTAAGATTTTTTATACTTAGCTCTTTGATCCATTTTGAGTTATTTTTTTGTATATGGTGTTTTATAAGGGTTCACATTTTCTTACATGGGGATATTCAGGTTTCCCAAACCATCTGTTAAAAAGACTGTCCTTTCTCCCTTTGGATGGTGTTGGCACCCTCGTCAACAATCATTTGACCATATGAGTGTTTGTTTATAGGTTTTCTCTTCTGTTCCTTTGGTTGTATATGTCTGTCCTTATGCCAGTACTGCACTGTTTTGATTACTGTATCTCTACCCAACTTTTCTTTTTACAGGTTGTTTTGTTTGTTTTTACTATCTGTATTCTTAAAGACTCTATATGAATTTTAGGATGAATTTTTGTTTCTGCAACAAATGTCATTGAGATTTTGAGAGATAGAATCTATAGATTATTTTAGGTAATATGCACATCTTAACTATATTGTCATCCAACCTATGAAAACAGGCTGTCTTTCCATTTGTAACATTAATAGCAGTTTGTTATAGATTTCAGTAGACTGATTTTTCATCTCCTTTTTCGATTTTATTCATAAGTTTTATATTCTTTTTGATACTATCACAAATTCAATTGTTTTCTTAATTTCGTTTGTAGATTGCTTGTTGTTAGTGGATAGAAACTCAGATGATTTGCATGTTGGTTTGTATCCTGCATCTTTGCTAAAATTTATTCATTAGTTTATTTGTGTGTGAAGTGTTTTACATAAGTCATGTCATATGCAGACAGAAATACTCTTGCTGCTTTGGTACAGCTAAATTTTAACATTTTATTGTATTTTCCAAGGATTATTCTTTGTCTTTTAACCTTTTAGGAGGTAAATGGTATTTGTCAGGTTCCTAAAGTGGCTATATGAATGATATCTCAGCTTTTGTGAGTCTTTGGTTGAGTCTTTTTTTTTTTTTTTTTTTTTTTTTTTTTTTTTTTTGCATTAATGACTTGACTTAGTACAACTAATTATTGCTGTCTTGCTAAAGCTGCTTTGAGATACATATTTCAGTTCACCAGAAAAACTATAGGTTCTGCTGGATATGAGGCTCTCTATGACCACTTTACCACCATTGACTGCCCTTCACTTAGTAGAAGAATGGTTGACAAATGATGGCAGTAATAATCATCATACCTTATTACTCTTTATAGTACTTTTGTATATATGAACTTTTAACTCATGAGTCTTCTTTGATTAAAAAGTGTTCCAGCGGGGCTGGCACTGTGCCTGGTAAAGTTGCTGATGGCAGCGCTGGCATCCCATATGGGTGCTGATTCAAGTCCTGGCTGCTCCACTTACAATCCAGCTCCCTGCTAATGTGCACAGGAATGCAGCAGAAGATGGCCCAAGTATTTGGGCCCCTGCACTCACGTAGGAGACCTAGAAGAAGCTCCTGGCTTCACCCTGGGCATTGCAACCACTTGGGGAGTAAACCAGAGGATAGAAGATCCTCTCTCTCCCTCTCTCTCTGCCTCTGCCTCTCTATAACTCTGCCTTTCAAATAAGTAAACCTTAAAAAAAAAAAAAGAAGCTTCAGAGAGTTGAGAAGGTTAAAGCTTCCCTCTTGATGCCCATTGTTGCTACTGAAGCATCCTTTTGCACCATTGTCCTTTACCCCATTATTAATCCTTCAGCACTCACGCCTCACATTTATGCAGTATTGTTTATAAAATACCTTCCTACTGTTATTTCTTTTTGTCCTTTTTCAGTCCTATGAGGTAGTTAGAGCAGGTATTATTACCATTTTAATAATGAAGAAATAGGGATCCAAAGAAATTGGCTGACTCCCCTAAAGTCACATGAATGTAAGACATAGCACTGAAATAAGAACCCAGATCTTTGGATGGGCATTGTGGTGCAGAAGGTTAAGCTGCCACCTGCAATGCCAGATCCCGTATCAAAGCACTGGTTCAAGTCCTGGCTGCTTTGCTTCTGCTCCAGCTCCCTGCTAATGTGCCTGGGAAAGCAACAGAAGGTGGCCCAAGTACTTAGACCCCCTGCCACCTGCATAGACGACCCAAATGAAGTTCCTGGCTCCTGGCTTCAACCTGGCCCAGCCCCAAGCTTCACAGCCATTGGGGATTGAACTAGCAGATGAAAGAGTTATCTTTTTCTATCTCTCTTTTCCTCTCTAACTAACTCTGCCTTTCAAATAAGTAAATTAAAAAAAAAAAAGAACTCAGATCTTGGAGTGGGTGTTGTGACATAACAGATTAAGCTGCTGCTTGGAATACCTGCACCCCATATTTGAGTGCCTAGTATTGAGTCCTGCCTCTGCTTCTGTCTTGGGTTCCCACCATCCATATGGGAGACTGGTTGGGGTTTCTGGCTTCTGGCTACTGGCTTTAGATTGGCCCAGCCTATGCTGTTGCAGGCATTTGGGGAGTGAACCAGTGGATGGAAGATATTCAGATATTCATTCTCTCTCTCTCTCTCTCTCTCTCTCTCTCTGTAACACACACATCACATCTTCCTTTTTCTCTGTAACTGTGCCTTTCAAATATTTATGAATTTTTTAAAGATGTAATTATTTATTTCAGAGGCAGAGTTAGAGAGAGAGATAGAGGTCTTCCATTCGCTGGTTCACTTCCCAAACAACTGGACCCGAGCTGACCCAAAGCCAGGAGCCAGGAGCTTTTTCTGGGTCTCCCTTGTGGGTGCAGGGCCCAGGCACTTGGGCCACCTTCTACTGCTTTCCCAGCCACTAGTAGGGAGCTGGATTGAAAGTGGAGCAACCAGGACTTGAACCAGTGCCCATGTGGGATGCTGGAGTCACAGGCGGAGACTTAACCTATTACTCCATAGCGCCGGCCCCTGTTTCTGAATATTAAGAGGAAGCATGAGCCCTGGGGAACAGACTACTCATGGGTTACAGTGAAGTTTAGCTATAGGACAGATCTTCAGAAAGTTCACAGAAAATGCTTATTTTGAAAAAACTATGCATGCATGGGGTGGGCCTTATGGCAGAGTGGGTAAAACCTCCACTTGAGGCACCCACATCCCATAGCAGAGTGCCTGGTTCAGGTCCTGACTACTCTAAGCTTCCCATCTAGCTTCTTCCTGATACACCAGGGAGACAGCAGATGATGGCTCAGGTGCTTGGGGTTCCTGCCACCTACATAGGAAACCCAGTTGGGTATTAGTTTGCATGTTCCCCAAAGGCCATGTGTTAAATGTTAAAAGCTTGTCCCCAAAGTCTTATGTGAGTGGTTAGTGGATTAAGGGTAGAAATGTAATTCAGTTATGGGGTTTGGAGGCCAGGCCTTTGAGAAGTGATGAGCTGGATTAGGCTGTTAGGGTGGGACCCTGGCAATAGGATAATGGTGGCATTGTCAGGAAACTATATAGACATAGATATAGACAAGTATGCACCTTCTCTGCTTTCTAGCTTGCCATGTGATTGTTCCTTACCCTCTTCTGAACTTTCCAGATAACCAAACAAATGGAGCCACCTGATCCTGGATGTTGAAATTCCTAAACTATAAACCTTCCTTCATAAGTAGCCTGACAGATTTGTGTTACAGTAATGAAAATCTGACTAATACACCAGGCCTTTCTCACAAGGTATCATTTGAGTGGGAGATTGGTGGCTTCAGCTGGAAGGACAGGGGTAGAGATGATGAGGAAGCATTTGAAGTGTGAATATGTTTTGAACTTGAGATAATTTGTTGAGGGACTGAATATGAGATAGGAAAGCAGGTGAAGATGGCACCAAGATTTTTGGATGGAATAACTGGAAGGTTTGAATTGAGGAGAAGAAATATAGAAGCAAGTGTAGGAGTGGGAAGCAAACAGGAGTTTAGTTTGAGTTTCTGACTATGAAGATGAGAAAGAAGCTAGAAGGAGACTCGTTTTGGGAGTGGGTAGGACACAGGAATTGAGATGTCTATCAGATTTCCAAATATAGAGTAAACATTGGATATATAGGTTGAAGTTCAAGGGAGAGGCCTGGGTAGAGATACAAATTTGGGATCATTACAAAGGATGGTATTTGTATTCACAAAATATTATGATATTACCTGGAGAGGGATTTAAGGACTGAGCCTCAGAGTGCTCAGCACTTAGAGGTTATGGAGATGAGGATGAGCCGGCAAAGAAGACCGGAAAGGAACAGCGCAGGAAATTGACTGAGAAGTGAGAGAATGTGATGAAAATTAGGTAAGGAATATGTGCATTTAGACTGTTTCATCAAGAAAATGAGACCCAAGTATTTGGCCATCAAGAGCCATTGATGACTTTGATAAGAACTCTTTCGATAGTGGGCTGGCAACCTGAGGACAGCATTCATGAGGTTGGGTTTTTTCTTTCTCTCTAATGGAAACTCTGATGGCATGCTTAATTGTTGTTGAGGATGAGCCAGTAAAGAGGAATAAAGTGATACAGGAGACAGTGCAATTTCCGGAATGATGTCTTTGAGTTGCAGAGAAGGGATAGGATTCTGTGTATAGCAAATTAGTAGTAATGTAGGACAGTTCACCACTTCCTGAAAGATCTTTCATGTCTTTACTCTGTGCTGTCTTCCCTCTGGCTTACAGGCCCTCACTTCCCTTCTCCCACCAGTACCACCATCACCACCACCACTTCCCCACCTGCCAAACCATGTTCATGCTTTGAAGCACAGCATATTACACAGCCTTCATAGTGCCATCCTCAGAGTCCGTGGACTTAAATCGGTTTATTTCCCAGGTGTTACGGCATACTGTTTTTTTTTTTTTTTTTTTAATTTTTTTACAGGCAGAGTTAGACAGTGAGAGAGAAAGACAGAGAGAAAGGTCTTCCTTCCATTGGTTCACCCCCCAAATGGCCACTATGGCCAGCGCACTGTGCCGATCTGAAGCCAGGAGCCAGGTGCTTCCTCCTGGTCTCCCATGTGGGTGCAGGGCCCAAGCACTTGGGCCATCCTCCACTGCCTTCCCAGGCCACAGCAGAGAGCTGGACTGGAAGAGGAGCAACTGAGACAGAATCCAGCGCCCCAACTGGGACCAGAACCCAGGGTGCCGGCACTGTAGGCAGAGGATTAACCTAGTGAGCTGCAGCGCTGGCCAATGGCATACTGTTTGTACTACTTGTGCTACATTACTTAGCATGGCTTACCTAGTATTTTAGTCTTTCTCTCTGCCTAGATACTTTGTTCCTTTAATTCATGATCCCTGATTTCTAACCTCATTTAACCATTTTTTAACCATTATTATTATTATTATTTTAAGATTTATCTATTTGAGAGGCAGTTACAGAGAGAAGGGGAGATAGAGAGGTCTTCTATCCACTGGTTCACTCCCCAAATAGCCACAATAGCCAAAGCTGGGCCAATCCAAAGCCAGGATCTAGGAGCTTCTTCCAGGTCTTCCACATGGGTGCAGGGGCCCACTTGGGCCATCTTCCACTGCTTTCCCAGGTCTTCAGCAGAGAGCTGGATCAGAAGTGGTGCAGCCGGGACTCGAGCTGACATCCATATGGGATGCTGGCACTGTAGATGGCAGCTTAACCTACTATGCCATGGCACTAGCCTCTAACCATTATTATGAGACAAATTAATGGATATTCCTGGATGTTGGAAGGTACTCAGTAAATGTGTGTTGGGTGCATGTACTGTATAGCTGTTAGAGGTTATTCTTTCCCTTGTTTGATGAAATTGGCTCATGTTTGGCGGCGATGGTGTCAGGCTCCACTGCTGAGTGTTTACTTTGCAACTCCCTCCCCCACAGCACCTGCATAATGCTTTCCTCTGGTAGGCACTAAAGTCTAAGTGTTTCCCTCATCTTCTGAGCAACACTGCATGTTATTGTGGCTCTTTAAAGTACTTTGTGTTAGTAAATATCAGTAAATATTGTGAATTGATTGAAAAACCTTTTTTTTCCTTCTGATCCTTGCTTTTTCCTTTCTAAACTATGATACACTGGTATGTTGTAGGCAGAGTCTATCCATGAATCACCTTCCATCCTATATCCCAAAATTTATCCTATTTATTCTATTTATCCTATATCCCAAAATTTATTTATTTGGTAATCAAATCATCTCTTGAGAATTAGTCATTTCTCAAAAATAAATGCTTGCTTGGAGCCAATGTTGTGGTACAGTGAGTTAAGCTGCTGCTTGTAAAGCTGGTGTCCTGTATCTGAGTGCCACTTTGTATCCTGGCTACTCCATTTGTGATCCAGCTCCCTGCTGATGTGCCTAGAAGGGAGCAGAAAATGTCCTAAGTACTTGGGCTCTTGCCACTCATGCAGGAAACCCAGATGGAGTTCCTGGCTCCTGGCTTTGACCTGGCCCAGCCCTGACTGTTGTGGACATTTGAGGAGTGAACCAGTGGATGGAAGATCTCTATGTATCTTTCTCTCCCTCTCTGTCACCTTGCCTTTCAAATAAATAAATCTGAAAAGAAAGAAAAAGGGGTGGGAGGATTGGGGAAGGGAAGGGAGAGCAATGAAACATACCAACTTGATTGACTTGTGGCTAAATTAGCACCTATTTGTTGGGAGGTGTTGTTAGTTACCAACTTGATGTGGTTATGGGGCTGGTGTTGTGGCACAGTGGGTTGGGCTTCTACCTTTGATGCTGACATCACATATGGGCTCCAGTTTGGGTCCTGGCTGCTCCACTTCTGATGGTGGCCAGGGAAAGAGAGGGAGAGGGGCAGCAGAGGATGGTGCAGGTGCTTAGGCTCCTGCTGTCCAGGGAGGAGACCCAGATGGAGTTCCTGGTTCCTGGCTTCAGCCTGGCCCAGCCCCAGCCCTGCGGCCATTTGGGGAGTGAACCAGCAGATAGGACGGTCTCTCTCTCTCTCTCTCTCTCTCTCTCTCTCTCTTCCTTTTTTCTCCCTCTCTCTGTAACTCTGCTTTTCATTAGAAATTAATTCATTTAAGCAAATAAATAAATCCTGAAAGAAAATAAATTGATAGGACTAAAAGAACATCTTTGGGACCCACCGTGAATCAAATCCAGATTCTATCACTTGGACAAGTCCCTTCAGTTCAGTCAACTTCTCTGAGGTTATACTTTTCTTTTCTGAAAATACATGGATAGTTATCCCCAATTTGTAGATTCGTTGTTGAAGGTTAGATGAGATATGTATGCAAAGGGCCCAGCATCCAGGTGATTAAGTACTCAATAAGTGCTCACTTCTTCAGGTTTGTTTTTTTTTTTTTCCTTTTTAAAAAGTTTATTTATTTATGTTAGGAAAAGAGTTGCAGATTGGTGCCTCCTCACATGGGGCACCAAAATGTTGGGAAAAGAGTTGCAGAATAGAGAGGAGCCAGTGTACGAATTTACAGCCAGACTGAATTTATTCAGAGAAAATAAATCCGTCGAGTTTGGTGACCAACTGCCCACGTGCACACTGATGGAACACATGCAGAAGGCCCGACCCCAGGGGCCAGGCCTTTTTATATTTTGGGAGGGCTGGGATGGGGGTGGGGTAGGGGCAGCAGGTGGAGGGGAATTCCTGGAACTGGTCTTTCAGGTGTTCAGAGCAACTGGTCTTTCAGGTGGCTGTAAGAGGTAGGGTATGGAGGCAATAGAGTTTGAGACCCAATTGAGTTTCAAGGGCAAGGGATACATTCCAAAGTTTATCTCTTTTGGGCAATGAGGGAGAATGGCTGAGGCTTATGTCCTTGTTCCATCAATTTATTAGGAAGTCAGAGAGAGAGAGAGGTCTTCCATCTGCTAGTTCACTCTCCACATATGCCTACTGAGCCAGGCCAAACTCAGAAGCCAGACACTTCATCTAGTCTCAAGCAGTTGGGCCATTAAATCTATCTGCTGCCTCCCAGGCACATCAGGCAGGAAGGTGAATCAAAATTGGATGTGGTAATTTTATCTCAGTCACCCAAGCAGCATCTTAATCTGCTGTACCATAACGTCTGTCCCTTCCTTTCTCAGTTTTGTGTTTGTTTGGTTTTTCTGTCATACTTGGATGCTGCTGTCAGAACTGTAGAGAAAATAAGGGGATTAGCTGCTCAAACAAGAGTGTGTGCCTTTGAAGAGTAGTTACAGAGATAATTGAGCACCAACTTCCTCTCAGTGCTCCCTCCTAGCTTGCCATGAGCTCACTCCTCTGAGTCTTTTTTCACCCTTTTCCTCTTTCTCTTCTCATGTGAGTACAGTCAAGGATCCAGAAAATTCTGGCTTTTGGTCTTTCTGGACCCCAGCTTCCAATTGAAATGACTATTCTTTTGTTCTCTCTCTCCTCTGTATTTTTTTTAAAGATTTATTTATTTATTTATAATTCAGAATTACAGAGAGAGAGAGAGAGAGATCTTTCATCCGCTGGTTCACTCCCCAGATGGCTACAACAGCCAGAGCTGGGCCAGGCCAAAGCCAGGAGGAGCCAGGAGCTTCTTCCAGGTCTCCCACATGGGTTCAGGGGCCCAAGCACTTGGGCCATCCTCCACTGCTTTCCCAGGTGCATTAACAGAGAGCTGGTTTGGAAGTGGAGCAGTCAGGATGGACTCACTGGCGCCCATTTGGGATGCTATCGCTACAGATGGTGGCTTAACCCCAGTGCTGGCCCCTTCTTTTGTTCTCTAGCCCAGGGCTAGACACACCTGAAAATGACACCACCTGGGGCAGGGTTGGACTGTCTTTGTTAAGGCTGCAAAAACCCTTTCACATTGAGATGGAGGTCTACAAGGCCATCACCCAGGTCTGCCTTGCTAGCTAGAGCTCACATTTCAGCATGCCAGTTTTCTAGTGCTTATTTTTCCTTCTAAGTCTATCTAAGAGAGTGAAAGGAATGCGGTGCCAGACTCTGTATAGCGTTCTTGTTGCCTTAGCCTTTGTCAATTCACTTCACTTCTCTCTGAATTGCACTTAAAAAAAAGTTACCATTTCTCCACTTATCAGTTTTATTATTATTTGAAAGATAGAAGCTCCCATCCACTGACTCATTCCCCAAATACCTGGAGCCAGGATAGCAGTCACTTGAGCCCTCATCACAGCTTCCTCCCAGGTTGATTAGCAGAAAACTAGCTATGAACAAGAGCCAGGAATCAAAGCCAGGTACTCAGATATGAGACATGGGCATCTTAATTGCTAGGCTTCTGATTCAGTTTCCTACTAATGCACCTGGGAGGTGGCAGATGGCGGCTCAGGTGGTTGTGTCCCTGCCATCCACATGGGAGATCTGGAAAGAATCCCTGGCTCCCAGCTTTGGCATGGCCCAGCCCCAGCTTTTGTTGGCATTTGGGGTGTGAATCAACAGATGAGAGATCTTTCTTTTCTTCTTCCTCTCCCTTTCAAATAAATTAATATTAAAAACAAAAAACAAAAAACCGAGTATCTATTACTGCCATTAGTAGAAAGCAGGACATAAAAGTTGAAAGCAGTCCCTAGAGATTACCTGTTCCATCTAGAGACAATGACTCACATACCCAAGGTCACAGAACCAGAGAGTGAGAGACTTGGGACTCCTGACTCCCAGACTGGTTTCTATTAGACCTTGTTGCCAGGGAAAAGACCCTTCAAATAATAAAATCTTTTTAAAAAATCAAATTAAAAGATACTTATTTTGATATAAAAATGTGAAATTCATGCATAGTTTCTTAATAATCATTTTCCATGAGCTTTTTTTTTTTTTTTTAGATTTATTTATTTGAGAGGCAGAGTTATAGACAGAGAGAAAGGTGTTTCATCAGTTGGTTCACTCCCTAGATGGGAGCTGGGTCAATCCGATGCCAGGAGCTTCCTCTGGGTCTCGCACTTGGGTGCAGGGGCCCAAGCACTTGAGCCATCTCCTACTGCTTTTCCAGTCCATAAGCAGAGAGCTGGATCGGAAGAGATGCAGCCAGGCCACGATTCAGCACCCATATGGGATACCGGCACCACAGGCCCCTCCATGAGCTTTTTAAAGACCCCTTGTGTGTGTGTGTGTAAATACTCATTGTACAGCAGAGTTGTATAGCAGGTAAGGCCTCTACTTGCAATGTCATCATCCTATGTGGGTGCTAGTTTGTGTCCTGGCTGCTTCATGCCTGATCCAGCTCCCTGCTAATGGCCTGGGAAAGCCACAGAAGATGGCCCAACTACTTGGGCTCCTACCACCCATGTGGGAGACTTGGATGAAGCTCTTGGTTCCTAACTTTAGTCTGGTACAGAGCTGGCTGTTGCAGCCATCTGAGAAGAACCAGCGGATGGAAGATGTCTCTCTCTCTAACTGATTTTTCAAATAAATAAATAAATCTTTAAACCACAAACACACACATCATATACATTGGAATCTATAATACATGATGTCTTTTTCACTTGAAAGGGCAGAAAAGCAGTAATCTTCCATCCACTGGTTCACTCCCCAAATGCCTGCAATAGCCAAGGCTGGGCCAGGTTGAAGTCGGTAGCCCAGAACTCCATCAACTCAATCAAGACCCAAGTACTTGAGCCCTTACCACTGCATTCCAGGGTATACATTAGCAGGAAACTGAATTGAAAGCCGAGCAGCTGAGACTTGAACAACCCAGACACTGATATGGAATGTAGGCATCCCAAGTACCATCCTAACCACTGTGCCAAACACCCACACCCTCTGGTTAGTTCTTAAATATTTACTTTATTGCTTTTAATTAATGTCTCATAATGTACTAAGTGGCCTATTGGTTGGCTATATGCTATTATTTTTAAAAGCAGATATACCCACACAGTGTTGAATTTTTAAATTTTCTTTTCAGGAAAAGAAGAAAAAGAAACATAGAGACAGGAAGTCATCTGACTCTGACAGCTCAGACTCTGAGAGTGATGCAGGCAAGAGGGCCAGGCACACACCCAAAGACAGCAAGGCAGCAAAGAAGAAGAAAAAGAAGAAGAAGCACAAGAAGAAGCATAAGGAGTGAGACTGGGAAGAGCAGAGGGGGTGGCTGAGAGAATAAGGAACCAGGAGCCCAGTGCCAGTGAGCCCTGGGTCCTGAGAAACTTAATGTGGCCTCCCACCCCGCTGACTCTGTTCCCGTGGGAGATGGCTTTCCTCGTGTAGCAGGCAGGTTTGGGAGTTAAGAGTTCAAAAGCAGCTGCCTAGATGAGTTACTGTTTCCTTATCACACCCAGTTCCTCTGCAGTGAGCCCTGCATCTACCCATTCATTCACACAACTTCTTCATTCACTGGGAGGTCCTGTCACCCTCCCCAGCTGCCACTGCCAGAGCGGGATTCCTAGGGGTCTTGGCTAAATCCACAGGGCCTGCTGTGGAGGTGAATCTGGCTGTAGTTGGACACAAGAGCGACTGGCCCCTTCCTCCTGTTGGTCTGTGTTTGGCCAGTTGGTGGGTGGTCTCTGCCACATCCGGCACAGGGGCAGGAGACTGGCAGCAGGAGGGAGAACACGGTAAGAAGTGGTGCTCACTTTCCCAGTCCCCCAACACCGTTCTCCTGTGCTGGAAGTGACAGCCAGTGGCCACCGTCAGAAAGCAGCCATCCAGCGTGCCTGAGCTCGTGTGTGACATTCCAGCAGAACACTGAACCAGACATCTGAAGCCAAGATCATTGCTCTACTTTGTATTTGCTACCGTGTGAGTCAGTCGGTTCCACTTCAGATCTCTGCTTAAATTCCTGGCACTAAATGGAAGTGTGTTTGGTTTTAAACTTACTGAAAGTTCTTATACCTGTAATCCTCTTCCTAGGTAACTTACAGGCTTAAAGTCATTGAGCCTGCATTCATTGACAGGAAAATACTTAATATGTTACCTTAGACCTTGGAGAGGCCAGCTGAGGTACAGAGCCAGAGGCACTAGCAGGTCACAGCCTTCTTAGGAGATCACTTATAAGCCCTTCTGTAAGGATCAGGTGACCTCTTCGCACAGTCGAGGAGAGAACCAGTAAGAATTGGTAACCATGACGACCAGCCTGGCACATAGGCAAGAGCCCAGAAGTCATCTTAGGCAGTGGGCATCTCTCCCACCACCGTGGCACAGTGTGGACCCTGTGTCCTGAGAAAGGGAGGGACCACAAGAAGAGCCAGTGCAGGCTGGGCCCGAGGTGACAGGTCAGCAGTCACACCTGGGGAAGCCTCGCACTGCCTGGACTAGAGCTCATCTGACCGTGAGGAGGGTCAGTGTGAAACAGGTGTAGCTACAGCTGTCCTGTTACTCAGCTGACAACCGTCTGAGACCGTCCACGTCAGGCTCTTCGTCTAATGCTTTCCCTTAGTGACCTTCAGGCAGCCTCACACAAAAGGAAACTGAGACTTCTGGCATCATATCACCAAAGGAACAGACAACTGGGTGGCCTTAGCTCTGCTTTATTGACCTCAGAGCACCCTTCGGTTGCAGTTAAAAAAAGAAGCCACATACACAATGAGAACTGGAACTGGATCCAGGCTGATGCCACCTGACCCTGGGAGAATTCCCCAACTAAGGCAGATTTATACAAAACACGAGAGGAAAAAAATGAGGCAATGTGGTGCTGAGTTGAGGGGTAGCCGGCTGGCAGAGGAGCAGTCAGTGACGGCGCGGGCGGGTCATGCCTCTTTCTCGTAAGTGCGTGTGCTAACTGCACTGCCGTGGGTGAGCGTCTGGAAGGAAAGACAGAGTTAGATGGGGGCGGGCAGAGCAAGGAAAGCTGTCAGGAGCACCCTTCACTTTACCCACTATAGTAATCATCAATTCAGTACTACATGCCAGGCACTTGACACATATTCGTTAGAATTCCTCTTTTAGAAATTTGGAAAAATGAGCTTTGAGGGAGGAAGTAATTTGGTTAAGATCCTGGAGTGTTTCTCTTTCCCCTACACCATTCAGCTTCCTTCCTCCTTTGTGCAGGCACATAGCAGACAAATAGGTGAGTAAAAATGGCCTAAGACGCTTGGGAAAAGGCCTTGCTAGGCTACCAACTTTCCATTCCCTTCCTGTTTTGGGATAGTGCCTGGGCAGAGCCCCGAGCTTCCACCATCCGGCCTGGTTTAAGAGCCAAGGCTATGTCCTCACCATGGTGCAGTTGCCCAGTGAGGATTTGTGTTTCTCATCACCAAAGCTAAGCACCTCATTCTTATTTAAGAGTCAGTGCAGGTTACACTCACCCAAGAAGAATATGCTATGGAAATGCCAAGGTGAGAACTTGATGCCGTACAGTTAGAAGGCAGAGACCAGGTTATGGGAAGAGTTCAATCAAGGCTGTGTTTTCCAAGTCCCCAAGTTTGTCCCAAAACAGACTGCACTGGGAGGAGGTGGGACTGCAATGGAGGGGAGAGGCTTATGCTGTTTAGACAAGGGCCTACCCTTACGTGTGACCGTGCAGTCCTAGGGAGAAAGAAATGCTGTGATGGTGGCTGGCGCCGTGGCTCACTAGGCTAATCCTCCGCCTTGTGGCACCGGCACACCGGGTTCTAGTCCCGGTCGGGGCGCCAGATTCTGTCCTGGTTGCCCTTCTTCCAGGCCAGCTCTCTGCTATGGCCCGGGAGTGCAGTGGAGGATGGCCCAAGTGCTTGGGCCCTGCACCCCATGGGAGACGGATCAGCGCGATGTGCTGGCTGCGGCAGCCATTGGAGGGTGAAGCAACGGCAAAAGGAAGACCTTTCTCTGTCTCTCTCTCTCTCACGGTCCACTCTGCTTGTCAAAAATTAAAAAAAAAAAAAAAAGAAAAAATGCTGTGATGGGAGATGGGAGCTTCCTCTAAGCATCTGGGATCATATTTGGCCCTGCTTTCTGCCTCTTTCTGGGGCAAAACAAGGTGGAAACAGAAGGAAGGGACAAAAGATATGGAGTACCTGCTGTACTCCTCCCACCTCAGCTCTGTGCTGTGCACGTATGGTCTCTGTAGCTCCCAGAGTCCTACAGGTTGGTGTTACTGATACTGAGTATACAGCGGCACTTGGAGAATTTGCTTGTCTTAAGTCATACAGCCTATATGATGAGATTTGAACCCAGGCCCATGTTGAACCCAAAGCCACCACAAAAAATTCCCACATCTACTGTTCGCCCTCTGCCCCCACCTCTTTTCCCAGCCTCTGGGCACCCAGGGAAAGGTCTTAGCTTTTTAAAGCAGGCTTGGGTAAAGGGGCAGTAGTAACCAATTAGGTGAGGGTTAAAGTTGCCCTTCTTACCAGGATGAGTTTCCCATCACTGAGCTCCCGCACGAGCGTTGTCTCCTGGCCATCCCACTTCTGCAGGTGGACAAGTTTGCCTCCATCCAGTGTCACAAGGGACTGTGGAGAGAGGGTGGGAGCCTGAGCAGCGAGCTGAGCCAGGACCGAGGTGCAGAATGGGTCAGGACACTGAGGACACAACCTCTGACCCAAACTAGTGAGGATGCAGGAAGCAGAGCTCAGGCAGCCCACCTCCAGCCTGTCTTCACCGGATGTCCAGTTCACCTCCAGCCTCTGCCCCGCTGCTTCCTGGTTGGGGGAGGGGCTGTCATACATTGGGTGAGTAGGGAGATGCAAGGAGTTCAGTGGGGCTAGACAGCCTGGTCCTGAGATGGGCAGGAGTCTGCAAGGTGAGGTGATCCACAAAATGTCTAAAAGACCCCTAGTGATGGAAAGTATTGAGAAATTAGACTTCTCTCCCCTTCTTGCCCCCATCATGTGACTTCTACAGCTACGGGCAAAAATGGCAAGAACCTAGGACTGGGTGTCCTTGCAGTGATCTCAGCCCTGGGTCAAATGCTCACGTCATCCTCCGGCTGCTGCTGGCATGCATCAGCTAGCTCTCATTTGGCAGCTCTCCCAGGTCTCATGAGGAATTTGGGGGGCGCTAGGCCAGACTAAGGAACCCTGACTGAGCAGGTTCAGTAGGAGAATCTGGGAAGGCTCTGTGTGCTTGAGGATGCTCATCTCAGTACTTTCCTAATCTCCACCTTATTCCTCATCCTCATCCCCCCGGTCTTTTTGCCCACTCGGAACAGATTATTTTTTGCCTAGACATCCCAGGTGACTGCTGTTACATTTTACCTTGAGAATTGGGCAAGTTTGGGAAGGTAGGGGAATGTGGTAAGGTAACTTCCTTTGTCAAAGGGAGGCTGCCACTCATGGATACCATCCCTAGCTCTGCTGCCTGCCTCCTGTGTGATCCCAGACGACTTCAGCTCCTCTCCTTTGTGAGAAGACCAGACCCCACACTGTCCTTCCTAAGGGCAACTGTGAGGAAGAGAGAACAGCAGAGGGGCTGAAACAGGGTCATGATAGAGAGGATTCTGTAGGGACACCCTGTAGAAGTCAAAGCACCTCAGTTCTCGTCCATGGCCCAGTGCTGGGAGCCTGAGGCACGATGCCAAGATAGGGCCACCACAGGGTGACAGAGCCCTGAATCTGTGGGTAGATGTTCACTACCCCCAGCCTAGGAAAATGAGCAAAGACCCAGACCCACACTGCAAATGCCCCATCCCAGAACATCCTGCCTGTCATCGGAATCATTGGAAATAGTTCATCAGGGTCAACAGCAAAGCCTGAGAACTGAGGTTGCAGAAGGCACACATCTGAGTAGGTCTCAGCTGCTTATTCCTGGCTG
Organism: Oryctolagus cuniculus; assembly: GCF_051225735.1. Taxonomy (NCBI): domain Eukaryota; kingdom Metazoa; phylum Chordata; class Mammalia; order Lagomorpha; family Leporidae; genus Oryctolagus; species Oryctolagus cuniculus. The sequence continues at coordinate 141,786,090 of NC_142873.1, read as the reverse complement.
CCTCCTTTGGTGTGGGAAGCAAGGCTGACCTCACACAGTGAAGGCCCTGATTTCTCCTGGGTATTGTTCCTAAAGCACTCAAAATCACAGCTGTGGCCACATAACTGCCCCATCTATGGAAGAAAGAAACCCAGAGGTACTCCATGCCTTGTACAAGTCACCCAGCTGGAGCTGGGGTAGACATGGGGGTCAGAAGAGCATCCTAGCTCTGCTGCCCACTCCCAGAGGCAGCTGGCAGGTGTTTCCCAGCAAAAGAAAACAAGAGGATAGAATAAATGCGTATTTGGCACCTGGAACTTTGGTAGCCTGCACCTCGGGGTGCAATGTCAGGGAGTCAAGACTACCAGCCTGTTTTCCTTCAGGGCCTCAGCACCCTCCACTCCCCATGCCATATTCCCTGACTCACCTTGACCTTCCTGTCATCTGCTGTTGTCTCATCGAACTCCACCCCAATCTGAAAGCTGATCTCAGTGTTCTTGAAGGTGCTGTGTGTTTTCAGGGTGATGATGTCTCCATTCTTTTCGATGATTGTGGTAGGCTTGGTCATGTTGGCCACTTGCCTGGTAGCAAAACCCACACCTGAGGACAAGGGGCAGGTTACACTTAATAGCTGCAATGTACAAGCTCTGAATAATTTCTAGGCACAGGTGTTGAGAAGAGGGAAAAGGGTAATCCATTGCTTCAAAGCCTTTGGCCATTTTTAAAATTCAGTCTTCCTCTTAGCTCTATGGTGAATAGACTACTGATCCCATTAGATGAGAAACTTTAGAAACGGTATACCATAGCCGCTCGGTCAGAACTGGGGTTAGTGTAAGCTGCTGCTAAGTGCCTTCCCTCTGGGGAGATTGTGTACATGGGTGATCTCGGTCACTTCTTCCTGTCCCCTTGAAGAGTGATACTCTTATCCCCTCTTTACAGATGGAAATACTGAGTTAGAGCTAAAGCTCAGGGTCCCAAATCTGGGTTGGAAGCCCAGATTGGGGGCTGGTGGTGTGGTACAGTGGGTTGAGCTGCTGCCTGCAATGCCAGCATCCCATACTGGAGTGCTAGTTCCAGTCTTGGTTGCTCCACTTCAATCCAGCTACCTGCTCATGTGCCTGGGAAAGCAGCAGATGATGGCCCAAGTCTTTGGGCCCCAGCCATCCACAAGGAAGACAGAGATGGAGTTCCAGGCTCCTGGCTTCGGGCTGGTCTGGTCCCAGTCATTGTGGCCACTTAAGTGAACCAGCAGATGGGAGATCTCTTTCTCTGTCACTCTGCCTTTCAAATAAATTTCAACAAACAACAACAGAAAAGCCTCCAGCACTCACATCATTGTTCAGCTGCACCACCTCTCAAGATTGGAGCCTTAGGTTGTCTTCCAGGGCACCTGAGCAGCTCTCAAGTCAGGCGCTACCGAAACAAGAGACAGACTTTGCCTTCCAAAGCCTCAGGAACAAGACTTTTCCACCTTTGGAAGTTTTTACTCTGAAACATTAATGCTTTTGTCCTCCATATATGACAAGGCATTTTCAAAGCCTCTTACCTATGATCTAGGAGGCGGATTTAAAGGGAGTATATCCCATTATGCACATACATGTAAGAGAGGCCTAAAGTAATAGCAACAAGACTCAAGTCCAGGTCCCCTGATTCCTATTGTAAGATCCTATAAGGGGCCAGCGCGGTAGGTAAAGTCGCTATCTGCAGTGCTGGCATCCCATGTGGGTGCCAGTTCAAGTCCTTGGCTGCCCCACTTCCAATCTAGCTCCCAGCTAACAGCCTGGGAAAGCAGTGGAAGATGGCCAAAGTACTTGGGCTCCTGTACCCAGGTGGGAGACCCAGAAACAAACAAAAAACTATAGGAACTCTCTTGACCCAAGCATGGCTTCCCTGGATGCTGGGCAAAGCCCGGGTGTCCTACAAGCAGTGAAGAACAAAGTACTTTTAGGCTAAGGCTTGACTCCTCCATGAGGTTATCCTAGGATCTGTCCTTTTGTCTCCAACCTCCCATCACAACTTCACTGTCCCTCCGTCCCCAGAGCCTAAGCTGGCTGGCTTCTATGAGGCAAGAGGGCAGCCCAATATGGTGAGGTGGTATGCATCAAGTCTCCAAACATGGCAACCCAGTGCCAGCTGACACCTAGGTATGTTTAAAAAAAAGATTTGTTTGAAAAGCAGAGTGACAGAGCTCCCATCTGTTGATTCACTCCCCAAGTGGCAGCAACAGTTGGAGCTGGGCTAGGCTGAAGCCAGTAGCCTTCCCAGGTGCATTCATTAGCAGAGAGCTGGATTGAGAGTGGAGCAGCCAGGACTCAGAATCAAAGCTCTGATAGGGGATGCTGATGTCAAAGCAGCGATTTAACCCACTGTGCCACAATGCCATCCTGCACCTAGGTAGTTTGCATGAGCCCACGAGTTGCTTTGCTTAATGCTTAGGACAATGCTATAGGGTAGCTTTTATTATCCCCAATTTATAAATGAGGCCCAGTGAAGTATCTTGGCTGAGTTGAAAACAGTCACTGATTAACCTGGATTTGAACCTAGGCTCCAAAACTTGGGTCATTTTGCCCAGCACATTCTCAGTTCAGGCACTCAGACCACCAGTTGTTTGTGGTCACTGGTACCACACTTTTGCTCCCTGAGAACCCTTGGTCTGTCTGCAATGAGAGGGATGGGCTGCCTAGCCAGTGAGGGACCTGGCCTTGCCAGCTGGTGTCAAAGTGACCCAGGCCGGTCAATCCCCAGCATAGAGCAGGGTCTTGTCACTGCACCTGGAGCTCTGTTTGCTTAGGACCTGCCCAGAGGTGTGGAGTGTTTGAGGAGGAAAATCACTATGGGATGAGTGTGGGAAAGTAAGAACTGGGCAGAGTTTAGGAGACTCGGGAAGAGCCAGGTTCTCCTTAGAAATGAAGCCAAAGCCATTTACCGAGAGCTGAGGGTCTTTTCTCTGCAATGAGGAAAAAGCAGGCTGTAGAGAGTCTCAGCCCTCACGTAAGAAACTGCCCAGGAACAGGTCTCCAGGGATACCTGCTCCTGGCTGAAGCTGAACAGGGCAGTAAGGCTGGTGTAACTCAATTCAGAGATTCAGCTCTTTGGCCCTAATATCTGCTTCGCGGGAAGAAACAAAACCTGGGCCCTCTGGCTTCCCCAACAGCTGCCGCGGGCCCCTGCTTCTCTGAGAATGCAGTCTTCCTGGAGTCACTGGCACAGAGCCCAGGAAGGTGCAGGGGCAGCTCTGGCCTCAGGAGCTGTATTTGGAGGCCCTGTTCCGGGAGTGAGTGAGGAGCAGAGGTGTAAGGTATAGGAAGTGGGCTTCCCTACCCCTTTGCAGCCCTCCTGCCATGGGAGGAAATCATGGACCTAGCTCAGCCATGAGCACCATTCCAGTTGTCCCTATTCCAGCCTGCTGGACTAGATTAGTCTCATAGCTGGGAATTGTAGAGAAAGGGTGACATGCTGTAAGCCCAAACCAGGACAGGAAGACCTGACAGCCGCTAATCCTTTCCCCTGCGTCCTACTCACAATGCCTGTAGGGTAGTGGGAAGAACTCTGGGTTGTGGATCTAGAAATCTTGGGTCTTCCTAACAGCTTAGCTGTGGAATTGGTAGGAGATCCTCCTCCGTCTGGATCTCAGTTTCCCTTTCTGTTAAGCTAAGCAAGCTATAGCCATGTCCACGGTTCTTGCCTGTAAGAATCTTTGGGTCTTTATTCTTCATCCCAACACCACACAGCAAGCCAAAGCCTCCTGGACCAACACTCCTCACCCTCTGCTGCACCCTAGAAGGCGATGGCTTTCTCCACCCTCTCCCCCACACTGCATTGGTTCAGCGTCAGATTGTAGAAAAGGCCCTAGCTGGTGATGGGCCTCTTCCCACACTCTCCCACGCTCTCCCACGGCTCTCACAGCGACCAAGGCCTGCGTACATACCTCTGCAGGACAAGGTCAGACTGGCCGGTGAGAAAAGAGGGCCTCCAGCGAGAATCCTCTTACCCAACCCCACATGGAGGGGCAGGGGTTGTTGCTAGCTGAGCAGATCCCGGCCTCACCTCTTCCCCTTATCCGATTCAACAATGCACCTTTTCCCCAACTCAAGCTCCCTCCTACCGGGTATCTCCTATCTCTAGAGGCCATAGTACACTCTGTCAGCCCCATTGCTTTTCTAGGTTCAGTCGCCTGACATTTCCAGACCACCCATGCTCCTGGTTTTCTCGCCTCCCCAGCCTCCCACCTGCCCGTCTTCCTCGAAAGCACCGCCCTGCCCCCACATCTACAGGCACAGCTGCCTCTCCTTCCTGTGTCTCCCTACCTGGAAAGCCCTCTCCCAGAGTGGGACCAGGAAAACCTCCTCCCGGGGGGCCCCTCATGCCCCGGCCCGGGCTGCCAACCCCGCGTTCCCCTACTCTCCGACCTTAATCAAGGCAGGATGCCGGGGCGCACAGGGCAGCAGCCACGCAGGAGCGCTGTGCCGGGCGCGTCCTCCCAACCCAGCATCCTGAGCCCCGCTGGTCACTCACCGATTGACTTCATGTAGTCATCGAAATTCTTGCTGTCCACCAGCTTCCAGGTTCCCACGAAGGCGTCCACCATGGTGAGAGTGAGCGAGGCTGAGAAGCTGTGAGACAGCAGGCGTGCAAAGACTCCCGGAGCGGCGGCTCCCTAGCCGAGCTGCCGCTTTAAATAGCCCTTGCATCACATGATGAGACGTGGCCCACGCCCCCCAGTGGCTCCCGAAATAGGAAGCCCCGGGCTGGCGCTCACCCGCGAGGGGCTGGCCGCCCCTCCCCCAGCCCGCCAAGAGGGGAGGGGACAAACCCGTGGCACCTCGCTTTCCTGCGTCAGCGCGGGTGCCTGGCTTCTGACTCCCTGCCCCAGGCTCTCAGGACTTGCGCCCTTCCCTGTCTTCGGCGCTCTTGGGAATCCGAGAAGGAAACCCCTGGAGCGGGTGCGGCGAGCCGGGACGCACGCCGCGCTAGGGCGCACGCCGCGGACCTCCTCCACCCCACAGTTCCACAACGAGCTTGAGCTTGGAGTCCGAGCAGAGATGAGAATAGGGGAGAAAGGAAATTCGCCCTTGGGTTGGTACTCCCTGGGGAAAGCTCTGGTTGACCCTTGTGACACAGATATCTGTCCTTTTACGAGGAAGGAGCCTGAGACTCAGGGCAGCCGACAAGGTCACAAGAATACCTAGGAGAGGGGGAATTGCAAACCTGGGCTAGCAGGCTCCCACTGCCTGGTGGCAGGGAAGTCGGCGGAGGCAACATCTGCGGCCGAGCTTCCCTGAGTCCTCGCCTGCTCCGGGTGAAAGTATGACCCTTACCTGGCGCGGCGCCCGCACCGCGCCCGCTCTGCACCTGCTTGCCCCGGCAGGTGCCTTTCACCTGGAGCCCAACTCCCCACCCAGCCCTGCCAGCATTCCAAGATTTTCTGATCTCTGGCTTTTGTGCAAGTTGTTCTCCTCACCCTCTTTCCTAAATGCTGTCAATTCTTCCATCAGCCCGAGGCCCCCTCCCCCACCCTGTGGGACTCCACCGCCTGCCTTCTGCACTCTGCACTCCTGCAAGTCAGCCTACACTACCCTTATCTTTTTTTCTCGAAGATTTATCTGAAAGGCAGAGAGAGGGAATGACGGACAGAGATCTTCCATCTGCTGGTTTACTCCCCAAATGGCCACAAGGACAGGGCTGGGCCAGCACAAAGCCAGGAGCCTGGAATTCCAGCCAGGTCTGCCACGTGGGTGGGTGGGAGTGAGGCTCCTACCGAATACAGACAATGCAGGTGGTGGCTCAACCCCACGCCCCACAACCTCGGGGCAGGACTCACCTCCCTTAAAGAGCCTGTGCCAGTGTTTGACACTTGACAATTTACAGAACAGTAAGACCTATGGTAGTATTAATGTGTATTGATCCTTATTTCACACCCCAAAGGGCCTTAAGAACATTGTGTCCTTGAACTTTTAAAACAAAATCCCTGGAGCAGGCGTTACGGCACAGCAAGTTAAACTGCTTTAAACCCCTGCCTGGGTTCACAGCATCCCATGTCAGCACTGGATGCAGCCCCAGCTGCTCCGCTTCAGATCCAGCTCTCTGGGAAAACAGCAGAAAATGGCCCAAGGACTTGGGCCCCTGCCATGTGGGAGACCAGGATGGAGTTCCTGGCTTCAACCTGGCCCAGCCTCTGGCATTGTGGCCATTTGGGGAGTGACCAGTGAATGGAAAATCTCTCCCCCCGCCTCCATCTCTGTAACTCTGTTTTTAAAAACACAAAAACGGCCGGCGCCACGGCTCACTAGGCTAATCCTCCGCCTTGCGGCGCTGGCACACCGGGTTCTAGTCCCGGTCAGGGCGCCGGATTCTGTCCCGGTTGCCCCTCTTCCAGGCCAGCTCTCTGCTGTGGCCAGGGAGTGCAGTGGAGGATGGCTCAAGTGCTTGGGCCCTGCACCCCATGGGAGACCAGGAGAAGCACCTGGCTCCTGCCTTTGGATCAGCGCGGTGCGGCGGCCGCGGCAGCCATTGGAGGGTGAATCAACGGCAAAGGAGGACCTTTCTCTCTGTCTCTCTCTCTCACTGTCCACTCTGCCTGTCAAAAAAAAAAAAAAAAAAAAAAAGATAAAAACACAAAAACAAAACAACAGAACCCAGAAGCAGATGTTATCATTACCCCCCCCCCCCTTCTTTTACACAGATGAACCAAACGGAGCTCAGAGGAGCCCACGCGTCCATTCAGCAGCTCAGAGTACCAGCTTCATGTCAGGCCCTGCTTTGGAACAAGGCACATGCCTAAGTCCAAGGGGACTTAAAAAGTTGGTGGAAAGTGGCATTAGAAAGTATGTTCATTTTGGCGCAAAATTACTTTAATTCCATGTGTAGTTTTTTTCATAATATATGTTTTTCCTAGAACCTTTTGAAGACCACCCTCCCCCCCCTTGGTTAGGGGTTGGGAGGGGCATTTTTGCCAGAGACCGTGCAGTGTGAATGAATTTCTGACAGAGCCGGCCCTGGACATGAGGCCACGAGGAAGCTGAGCTGAGCTGAGCTGAGCTGAGCTGAGCGTGGGCTGTCCAGGGTAGGTGTGCGGGAGCTGGCACGGGAGCCCTGGGGCCTGACCAGCCCTGCCACACGTACAAGCTGGTCCTGCCTTCCTGCCACTCTGGGCCTCTGTTTCTCCAGGCAGAAGTCCCTGCCCCTGCTCTTCTGGGAAGGAGGCTGAGGAGGAGGAGCCCTCTTTCTCTTGAAAGTCTTGGAAAAAAAAAAAAAGAGAGAGAGAGAGAGAGAGAGATTTTATTTATTTATTTATTTGAAAAAGTCACACAGAGAGAAGAAGAGACGGAGATCATCCATCCACTGATTACTCCTGGCTGGGCCAGGCCGAAGCCAGGAGTCTGGAACTTCTTCCGGCTCTGCCATGGGGGTGCAGAGGCCCAAGCATGCAGACCATCTTCTGCTGCTTTCCCAAGTGCAACAGCAAGGAGCTGGATCAGAAGTGGAGCAGCCAGGTCTCGAACCGGTGTTCCTATGGGATGCCGGTGTCACAGGTGGCAGCTTTACCAGCTAAGCCACAGTGTAGACCCTCTCCTGAATGTTTTGGTTCCTTTGAATAATCCAGTGGCCAGAGGACCAAGAGGCCAATTTCTGCCAGAGCAACTAGCACAGGCTTCAAGACTGGACATGGAGCCCTGGTGATCTCACTGCGGGAGCAGGTGCCAGGAGTCGGGGGAGTGGGGTGGTTTCTGACCCAAGGTCACGGTCTTTGGACACAGGGCCACCTCCTGAAGGACTGGGCTGCTGGAGACCTGGGGCCCGGAGCTGTGTGGTCCCTGGGAGGAGGCGGAGTGTGGCGGCTGGGCTGACAGCTGCTGGCAGGTGAGGCTGTGGCCCCATCCTGATTCCACTGGATATCAGCTGGGTTCACTTGGGGCGATTCACTCAAGCCACTCTGGGGTCAGTTTCATCTCTGAGAGGGAGACGTCTGGGGACCGGATGAGAGAATACATTTAAAACGGTGCCAGGTTTGACTCAATCATTGCTCGTTCACTGCTTCCGCCACGCTCCCACTGCCCTCGCTGTGATCTGCAGAACACATGAAGACTGAATGTGCGCTCCATCCCTCCCAGCTGAGTCACCAGGCAGGTTGCTTTAGTTCTCTGCTGATAAGGGTTTGACACTGCAGCTGGGGTGGGGGTGGGAGGCACGGGGGGAGCTGTGAGGTCTTCAGGATGGGGGGGTATGATATCACAATGTGCATTTCTGGGCTTTCATCCATGGCTCCTGGCTCATAGCTCCTTCCCCAAGGAGGGCCGTAGAAGCTAGAAGTCCCTTCTCCATCGGCAGGTCATAGGAGCTCTTTCTTTGCCCTTGCACCTTGGAGCTGACCCTGAAGGAATTCTCGGACTTACCTTTGACCGATAGTAGATCACAAGGCCCTCTTCATTCCGGAGAGGACTGGCCTCAGAGCCTGGAGAGCAGAACCTTGCACTGAGAGGTCAAGAAGCGTGCTGAAGCAAACAGCCGCACTGGGCTTCCCCACCCAGTCTATTGGCAGTTAAGTCCCTGCAATGAAGTTTCCATAAAAACCCTCAGGGCTGGGTCCAGGAGTTTCCAGAGGCTCCTGGCGGGCGGCAGGGCTGGGAGCTCCCCGCTCCCTCCCCGCTCCTCTGCTCCTCCGCAGTGCCTCGTCCCGTGCATCTCTTGGTCTGCGCCCTCTGTAGTAGCTTTCACAAGAAGCCAGGGAGGGTGCTTCTCGGAGTTCTGTGAGCGACTCAAGCAAATCAGTTGACTCTGAAAGTTGGGGGGAGGGGCAGTGCTAGCAGGAACCCCAGTTTATAGTGAAACAGCCTGGGGCTGGGGACAGGTGGCAGGAGTGAGAGGCCCGCTTGGGGGGCCGAGCTGTCGCCCCGTGGAATGCGACCCTGCCTCTGGGTGGACCGGGTCAGAATGAACCGAGTCAGAGCACAGCCAGCGGGTGTGTGCAGTGCGCACCTGATGGCTTGCTTGCTGGTGGGGAGAAACCCTCCCACGTCTGGAGGTCGCAGAAGGCGTCTGCATTTGCTGTGGTGTCAGAGCAGAGGGGAGGGGAAGCAGTTTTCTCCTGTGGGGTGCACTGCCCGATATCCTTCTGTTCCTCCTCTTGGGCCATGTCCAAGCTAAGCAGTACGGAGCTCTGAGAATCTAGACAGACCTCGGACTGACCACCTCTGCTGCGCTTCCCCTCCTCTGCACCCCCCACCTCCCTGCCAAGGTTGACTCCTAAGCGGCACCCCACCTCCTCTCCGCCTGATTTTTATCCTTTCCCTTCTAAGTGTGTTCAATTCTCTCCTTATCCCTCTCAGTACCTGCACCTTCCCTGCCCTCTTATGCCCACTCCACTTGGGACCTGCGGATGTGAGATCTGTCCTCTTGTCCTGCTCTCTGTCCTTGACCTTGGCAGATCCAGATGTGGGTATTAACAACTGGCAGGCAGCAGGACCACTGCCTGCCAAAGTGCAGCATCTACCCAGCCCTCGTCCTGTAGTGATGTCAGTGTTCCGTGTTTCCATGGCAATGGCTGGCAGGGAAGATGCAGAAGAGGAGAGATGAGGAACCAGGAGCCAGCCAATGAGAGGGCCCGGCCGCACCGGGTGATCCATGAGGCCATGGGGAGGGGGAAGAGGGAGCCTCCTCAGCATCTTCGGCTGTTTCCTGGCCCCTCCCTGCCATCTGCGCTCCTGGCACAGGGAGAAAAAGCCTGAAGGTAGAGGCCACGCAGCCTGAGTGGGAGGCTCTGCTGATGGACGTGCACGTTCAGGGCCTGAGTCTGTGGGCGCTGACCGCCACCCCACCCCGTGCCCCGCCCTCCTTTCCAGCCTGATACCCCTCGCCAAGATAATTTTTTTCCTCTGCCTGCCATGGAACCATCTTAGGTCTGTTTTTTTTTTTTTAACACTGAAAATGTGAGAAGTTTATTATAATTTATTTAGCCCTCTAGGAAGTACGCAGCCATCAGCAGCTCCAGTGCCGTTGGGCATCTGGGCTCAGCGGTGGAGCTGTCAGTGTAGGGCAGGTGTAGGTGAGACACGCGCGGGCTTCCGGTTGCACCTGTGAAGGGATCGCCCCAAAACCGACCTCACTGGTTGTGGCTTTAGCTGTTCCTGATGTTAGTGAGTGTTCTCTCTCTTTTTACACCAAATACAAGGCCATGAGAGGACAGCAACCTGACCTTCCTGGCCTCATAGGGTTGCCCCTCTCCATCCACTGTGTGCTCACAGAGTTCTACTTTGCTTCCACAGGAACTTTAGAAGTTTCTCAACAGCCCTGCAGCCGGTCCCGGGAACTGCCACAGCCCCTCCTCAGGGCCGCTACCTACCCCACCCCCACCCCGGGCGGCCTACCTGTACACACACACACACACACACACACCCCTGCGTCTTAGGTCCTAGGCTGCACTTCTTTGTGCACGGCCCGCTCTCCCGGTGCTCGGGGGGGAGGGTTCTGAGGCTGTGTCTGCAGAGGGCTGGTTCCAGGTCCCAGGCCTGCCGCTCCCCAGCAAGAAAACTAGGCCAGTCTTCTTCCGCCTCTCAGTCTCCTTTCTCCGTGAATGGAGAAAGGCGACCAGCTGCGCAGAGTTGTGGCCAGCGTTACGGCATAGCGGGTTAAGCCACCGCGTGCAACACCAGCGTGCCGCATCCAGCTTCCTGCTACTGTGCCTGGGAAGGCAGCAGAAGGTGGCCTGGCCTGCACCTGCCAGGGGCAGCCATTTGGAGAGTGAACCAGCGGATCTCTCCTCTCTTCTCTCTCTCTGTGAGGGTGGAGGTGCGGGAGCACCCTCTCTCTGTGTTGCTCTGCCTTTCGAATAAATAATAAATAAATCTCTCGATATAGAAACCTCTCAGGGTTGTCACAGACTTAAAAGAGCTAAAAGGAAAGCCCAATAGACGCTCATGTTCAATGAATAGTAACTCCCTTCTCCTTCCTCCCTTCCGAGAGGGGAATGAGTGAGCCAAGTTCCTCTGAGGCCCTGAGTCACCAGGCAAGTGTAGGCCAAGTCCTGCTCACTGAGGTCCTGGAGAGTTCCTGGGACATTGCAGATCATGCTCCCATCTCTCCCTTTCTCTCTCCCTGAATGATTCACCCATTCTCCCAGTCTCAGCGGAGGCCCTGCCCTGCCCTGCCCTGCGCTGTGCTGTGTGCACAGGACACGGAGCCTGCAATCCAGCAGTCGGCAGGCAGGGGCTTGGGGCAGAGCATTCCGCCGCCAGGACATCGGCTTCCTTGTTGCCCAAGAGTCATAGGGGCAGAGAACAAGTGATGGCAGCAGCCGGCAGTTTGTCCCACACCAGCGCGCTTCTGGGGAGTGGCTGCCCGTGGCACAGTGCTCCCTGGAAGGAGGACAATAGCACTCACTGCCCTGGGCAGAGGTGGCAGCCCCTGGAGGAGGGCAGGCAAGCAGTCCAGCCTGGTCTCATCTGTTGTGTGGATCTAGCTTGTTCCTGTTCTGAGAAATGTGCCTGGCAGACAGACGGCTCAGCGCCTTGAGCGAGCGAGCAGGTCAGCTGGTGTGACTCCGCCTCTCTAGCTTGGGGGACGCTGGAGGAAGACTCGCTTGGGCTCCGTCTTGCCCTTGTTACTTATACACCAGCTGTGTGACCGCCCGGGCAGGGCAGGATCTTCCTGGGACTCAGTTGTTCATCTGTGTGAAGCACATCAAGTCCCCACCTGGCCAGCCTCCCAGGGGCTCCAGGACAACCAGGAAGGGAAAGGGGGAATGCGGGACAAAGGTTGCTGATGGCTCCTCCAGCCTCTGCCCTGGGCACCTGACTCTCGGCACACGCCCACTTCCCTCGGTGCAGCTGGTGCTCAGCCTTGCCTGCCTCTCCCAGCGCTCCCCACGGCGCCCCTCTGGCCTTACTGCACCTGTGGGGGCGCCATGTTTCTCTCTAGCTGTTTGCCTTCAATGCTTTTTTTAATGCCTTTTAAATTTTTATTTATTTATTTGAAAGGCAGAGTTACAGAGAGAAAGAGGCAGAGAGGCAGAGAGAGAGAGAGAGAGAGAGAGAGAGAGAATCTTCCACCTGCTGGTTCACTCCCCAAATGGCCACAAAGGCCAGGGCTTGGCCAATCCAAAGCCAAGAGCTTCTTCTGGGTCTCCTACTGGGTGCAGGGGCCCAAGCACTTGGGCCATCTTCCACTACTTTCCCAGGCCATAGCAGAGAGCTGAATCAGTAGAGGAGCAGCCAGGACTTGAACCAGCACCAGATGGGATGCTGGCACTGCAGTTACCAGCTTTACCTGCCACAGTGCCAGCCCCTTCAATGCCTTTAAAAATATTTATTTTATTTATTCGGAAGGCAGAGAAAGAGAAGATAAAGAGAGAGAAAGAGAGCATCCATTCCACTGATTCGCTCCTCAAATGGCCACAATGGCCAGAGCTGGGCTGGGCTGAAGCCAGGAGCCTGGAGCTTCTTCTGGGTCTCCCACGTGGGTGCAGGGGCCAAGCACTTGGGCCATCTTCTGCTGCTTCCCCAGGCCATAGCAGAGAGCTGGATCAGAAGCTGAGCAGTCAGGACTTGAATCAGCACCCATGTGGTATGCCAGCACTGCAGGCGGTGACTTAACCTGCTTTTCCATAACGGGGCCCCTCTGCAGAAAAAAAAAATTAAAGACTTTATTTATTTATTTGAGAGGCAGAGTTACAGACAGAGAGAGGGAGAGGCAGAGAGAGAGGTCTTCCATCCTCTGATTCACTCCCCAAATGGCCACAACGGCCGGAGCTGGGCCAATCCGAAGTCAGGATTCAGGAGCTTCTACTGGGTCTCCCACGTGGGTGCAGGGGCCCAAGCACTTGAACCATCTTCCACTGCTTTTCCAGGCCTTTAGCTGGGAGTTGGATCAGAAGTGGAGCATCCAGGACTCAAAGTGGCACCCATGTGGATGCTGACGCTGCTGGCGGGGGCCTAGTCTACTATGCCACTGCGCCGGCCCCTGCAGAAATCTTCCTAACCTGTAATACTGGGTCAGGTAGAGCATTATTAGAGAGGTAGAACTCATGCTTCCAAAGCAGCACCTGGGGCCTGTTCATGTGCTGATGCCTGGCCGCCATCCCCTCCACCGGCACCAAACAGTTGCGTCAGTGGTCGAATCTCCGAGTGTAGTCTGTTCAGAAGCACCCTGCCCAAGGTTCTGGAAGCCTCATCAGGGGACCTGATAAGCCTGCGGATGTGGACAAACAACCATTGTGTGTCGGCACAGGGCGAGGTGTTCCAGGAAGCAGGTGTGCAGCCAGGTTGTCAGCTGGCCCTGGGCTTAAGGGCCAAGGACCTTGGGGGTGTCTGGGGCCATGGGAGCAGCATCCCTGGGCTCCACAGTGGAAAAAGAAACTGGATGGGAAGAGGGAGGCTCATTTGTAGGAAGGACTGGGTGGGCTGAGGGTAGGACTGGCGCCCAGGGGAGAGACTTCCGCTTCTAAAGATAGAAGGTGTTGGGTCCAGGGTTAGAGGGTGGGGTCAGGGAGAGGTGAGGGCAGGTGAATACAGTCGCCCTCCCTAGAATGCAACATTCCACGCGAGGCCAAGAACTGCCTGAGGACCGGCTTGTGGCCTCTGCACCATCTCCCTCTCCATTTGGTGAGCTCACTACGATCCGCCAGGGACAAGAGAAAGGAGGTGTCAAAACCACTGATGGGGCCGGCGCTGTGGCTCACTAGGCTAATCCTCTGCCTGCGGCGCTGGCACCCCAGGTTCTAGTCCCAGTTGGGATGCTGGGTTCTAGTCCCAGCTGCTCCTCTTCCAGTCCAGCTCTCTGCTGCGGCCCGGGAGTGCAGAGGAGGATGGTCCAAGTGCTTGGGCCCTGCACCCGCATGGGAGACCAGGAGGAGACGGTGCAGCCCGCCGGCTGTAGTGGCCATTTGGGGGGTGAACCAATGGAAGGAAGACCTTTCTCTCTGTCTCTCTCTATATCTAACTCTGCCTATCAAATGAAAAAAAAAAAAACAAAAACACTGATGGGCACCGGCGGGTTTAAGCCACCACCTACAACGCCGCATCCCATATGGGCCCATGGCTGCTCTACTTCTCATCCAGCGCCCTGCTATTGGGAAAGCTGTGGAAGATGGCCTGAGTGCTTGAGCCCCTGCCACCCACAGGGGAGCCTGTAACAGTGTTCCAGGCTCCTGGCTTCAGTCTGGCCCAGCCCTGGCCATTGTGCATTGGCCCTCTCTCTGCATCATAAAATAAATCTTTATTTTTAAAGATTTGTTTATTTATTTGAAAGGCAGAGTTATAGAGAGGCAGAGAAAGAGAGATCTTCCATTTGCTGGTTCACTCCCCAAATGGTTGCAACAGCTGGAGATGGGCTAATCTAAAGCCAGGAGTCAGGAGCTTCTTCCGGGTCTCCCATGCGGGTCCAGGGACTTGGGCCATCTTCTACTGCTTTCCCAGGCTGTAGCAGAGAGCTGGATCGGAAGTGGAGCAGCCAGGACTTGAACTGGCACTCATATGGGATTCCAGCACTGCAGGCAGCAGCTTTAACCATTGTGTCACAACACTGGCCCCAAAATAAATCTTAAAAAAAAAAAAAAAAAAAAAAAAACTTGTGCAGACAGTAATGTCTAACCTCTCATGGTTGGCAGGAGTAAATGAGACTGTGGGTTGTGTCAGTCCACTTGGCGCCATGGTAACACGTGCCTGAGAGAGAAACTACTCAGGAAGGAAGCCTGGGGTCTCACAGTCCAAAATAGGGTGGCACCCGATGAGGGTGAGAGTGGTGAGGTGTGGAGTTCGGGCAGAGGACAGATCACAGGGTGAGCCAGGAAGCCGTGGGACAGACTGGGAAGACACATATTCCACCTCTGCGCGGTAGCAGTTCAGTGCCATCACTCCCTAATGGCCGCACCCTCAGACACTACAATGGGACCAAGTTTCTACCCTTAATTCCATCAACTTAGCCCCCGGTTTAACGGCTGCCTGAGTGGGGGAGCCATAGCGTGGGTCTGAGGGCTTCGTGTGCTGCAGAGTGTGGGCAGAGAATGGCTGCTGATGTTCAGGCTTCTTGTCTTTCCACTCACGTCATGTTTCTATATAAAATAAAAAAATTGTTGGGGCTGGCACTGTGGTGCCGGCCTCCCATATGGGCACCAGTTCATGTCCCGGCTGCTCCTCTTCTGATCCAAGCTCTCTGCTGTGGCCTGGGAGAGCAGTAGAAGATGGCCCAGGTCCTTGGGCCTCTGAACCAGCAGATGGATGAACTCTCTCTGTCTCTCTCTCTTTCTGTAACTCTGCTTTTCAAATAAATAAATATTTTTGTTTGTTTGTTTGTTTTTAAAGATTTATTTATTTTATTTGAAAGAGTTGCACACAAAGAGAGATCTTCCATCCAATGGTTCATTCCCCAAATGGCCGCAACGGCCAGAGCTGCGCCGATCCGAAGTCAGGAGCCTCTTCCAGGTCTCCCACGTGGGTGCAGGGGCCAAAGGACTTGGGCCATCTTCAACTGCTTTCCCGGGCCATAGCAGAGAGCCGGACAGGAAGTGAAGCAGCTGGGTCTTGAACCAGCGCCCATATGGGATGCTGGCGCTTCAGGCCAGGGCTGTGCCCACTGTGCCACAGCGCCAGCCCCAAACAAATAAATCTTAAAAAGATAGTTTATTTTATTTGAGGAGAGACAGACACCGAGAAACCTCCTACTTGCTGGTTCACTCCCCAAATGCCTGGGAGCTGGGCAGTCCAGCTGTGTCCCCCACGTGGGTGACAGGCACCCCCATACTTGAGCCATCACCTGCTGCCTCCCAGAGCGCACATTAGCAGGATGCTGCACTCAGCAATGAAGTCAGGATTCAAACCAAGGAGCTCTAGTGTGGGATGCAGGCTTCCCAAGTGATGTCTTAACTACCACACCTACCACTCATGTACATTTTAAAAAGATTTATTTATTTGAAAGAGTTACAGAGAGAGAGAGAGGGAGAGAGAGAGGGAGAGGGAGGGAGAGAGATATCTTCCATCCACTGGTTCATTCTCCAAATGATAGGAACTGCCAAGGTTGGGCCAGGCTAAGGCCAGGAGCCTGGAACTTCATCCTGGTCTCCCATGTGGGTGCAGGGCCCAGACATGTGGGTCATCTTCTGCTGCTTTCCCAGGAGCGTTAGCAGGGAGCTGGATGGGAAGTGGAAGCAGCCGGGACTTCAACCAGTGCCTATATGGGATGCTGTTGCTACAGGTAGTGGCTTAATGGACCGTGCCACAATGCCAGCTCCTCTCATATAGTCTTTTTTTTTTTTTTTTTTTTTTTTTTTTTTTTGTGACAGGCAGAGTGGACAGTGAGAGAGAGAGAGAGAGACAGAGAGAAAGGTCTTCCTTTGCCGTTGGTTCACCCTCCAATGGCCGCCGCGGAGGCGCGCTGCGGCCGGCACACCGCGCTGATCCGGTGGCAGGAGCCAGGAGCCAGGTGCTTTTCCTGGTCTCCCATGGGGTGCAGGGCCCAAGCACCTGGGCCATCCTCCACTGCACTCCTTGGCCACAGCAGAGAGCTGGCCTGGAAGAGGGGCAACCGGGACAGAATCCGGCGCCCCGACCGGGACTAGAACCCGGTGTGCCGGCGCCGCTAGGCGGAGGATTAGCCTAGTGAGCCGCGGCGCCGGCCAGTCTTTTTTTTTTTTTTTTTTTTTAAGATTTATTTATTTATTATTTGAAAGAATTATAGAGAGGCAAATGCAGAGAGAGAGAGAGAGAGAGAGAGAGAGAGAGGTCTTCCATCTTCTGGTTTACTCCCCAGATGGCCGCAATGGCCAGAGCTGTGCCAATCCGAAGCCAGGAGCCTGGAGCTTCCTCCAGGTCTCCCACACAGGTGTAGGGGCCCAAGGACTTGGTCCATCTTCCACTTCTTTCCCAGGCCATAGCAGAAGCTGGATCAGAAGAGGAGCAGCTGGGACTCGAACTGGTGCCATCATGGGATGCCTGAACTGCAGTTGGTGGCCTCACCCACTATGCCACAGCACCAGTGCCAACTCATGTACTCTTGAGAGCAACCTAGCGATGTAGGTCTTTTGTCACCATCCACAGTGTAAAGATGGATTAGGCCCCGGCCCTGGGGGTCGCGTGGCCTGACCACTGCCCTGCCCTGACATCCCTGCGACGGCTCACTCTGCTGTGTCCCTGACCTTGCATCAGGCTCTTTCCACAGTGTCCCTGACTCCAGGGTAGGGGCTTGGGCCACATGACCTCCTCCATCTTCCAGCTTTGGCAGTGGAGGAAGGGAGCTTCCAAGTAGGGAAGAGAGCAAGGAGGGGCCAGAGTGAACAAGGACAAATGTTTCCAGTGTCCCTGCCTGCGCCTGCCCCCTCATCAGAGTGGGGGCTGGCAGGCTCCCCTTTGCCCTACAAGTGGGGCCAAGGGAGCAGGTGATGGTCAGTCTGGGCCTGAAATACTCCCTGGTCACCGAGGGTCATCAGCACTCAGGCAGGGCACGTCGGCCTTGGCTCAGGGTCGCAGGTGGCTCATGGCCCAGGCAGCAGGGCACAGCCCGCCTCACTCACTCTTCAGTCTGCACACACCCCCATCTGGGGGCCCCACCCCTCACCTAGGATCAGTTTATCTGGGCACCAGGCCTGGTCTGGAGCTCAGCGACAGGGCTATTTCTGGATGCTCTCTGTATCTCCTTGGCCTGGGCCTCTGGCCAGGTCAGGCAATTCACACACACACATGCACACACACACGCACACACATGCTTTCTCCCTCCCTCTCACTCACTGAACTTGACTGCTGTTGGCAGGGCGCTCGGCCCCATGCTGGGCACTGACAATCAGGAGATGACCTAGACTTGGTCCCCAACCCCTGGAGAGATGGGAGAGGTGGCAGCTTCTACAGATTGAGACCGTTCAGAAAGGCGCCACCCACGTGGCGTGGAGGAGCAGAGGAGCCGCCACTCACTCCGCCAGGAGTGTCGGGTAAGTCTGCTGGTGTGGGAGGGCAGCTGGGAAGGCACAGGAGGAGGGGACAGTTGAGGAAGGAGGGGCTTCTCCTGGCGATCGGCCCGGGGACTAGGCAGAGGATGAAATGGCACTGGGGAGCTGGCTGGAGGCTGGCTGGGGGAGGCCCTCCCTCCCGTGAGGAGTCTGGGCTCCTGTCTGAAGGCAATCAGGAGTCACAGGGCTGCGGGGCAGGGGAACTCCACGCTCTCCTGGCATTACAGGAAGATGCTGTGGTGTGGAAGCTGGATGGGTGCGTCAGGGGCTGCGGCAGCTGTCCCAGTCTGTAGGACCCAGGGTGGGGGCGCTCAGCAGCCCCACATGGCAGCCAGCGGGAAGGGGGGTTGGGGTGGGGAGACACACCCCTTGTAACGAAAGGCGTGGCTGGGGCCTGCACCGTGGCTCACTTGGTTAATCCTCTGCCTGCGGCGCCAGCATCCCATATGGGCGCCGGGTTCTAGTCCTGGTTGCTCCTCTTCCAGTCCAGCTCTCTTCTGTGGCCCGGGAGGGCAGTGGAGGATGGCCCAAGTGCTTGGGCACCTGCACCCATGTGGGAGACCAGGAAGAACCACCTGGCTCCTGGCTTCAGATTGGCGTAGCTCCGGCCATAGCGGCCATCTGGGGAGTGAACCAGCAGAAGGAAGACCTTTCTCTCTGTCTCTCTCTCTCACTGTCTATATCTCTACCAGCCAAAAAAAAAAAAAAAAAAAAGGCGTGGCTGGCAGCTGCAGATCAGCCAGCTATGCATTCACAGCTGCGGGCAGACGAGACTGGGAAATGCGTCGCTGTCCTTTGGAAGTGACAGCCCAGCCCGAGCCCCTTCCCTCGGGGCGGGTGAGTAGGAGGGGGTGTGGCTGAGTCAAGGCGAGGTCACTCGAAGCAGAGTTCTTACTGCAGACACCTTTGCCTCTCTCTGGACCTTGCTCTCTCCATCTGCACTCTGGAGCTTGCGTAGCTGACCACCTCCCTGCCTTCCTGCTGGGTGATTGTGAAGATCACGTGTCCTGATCTGGAATTCGGTGGCACCTGGCAGGGCTGAGGGCTGCGAATGACAGCGCGCCCCCTCCTGGGAAGGAGAAGAACCGCATCTCTGTCCTGTCTGGCTCCCTACGCCAGCCTGCGCTCCTGGTAAGAGTGAGAGGGAGGGGCGAGCCTAGAAAGATTGGGGTGGGAGGAGAAAGGGGAGAGGAGGGTAGCAACTTCAGGAAGAAGGTCGAGCCGTGAGAGTGGGGCTCGTGCCACGGAGAGTAAGTCTAAGGTGAAGGGGGAGGTGTCCTAGAAGCTGCGTAGGACCCTGTCTCCAGGCACAGATGGAAGCCTGCGGAGGGTGGGTGCTGTGCTCACTCCTCTCCCCATCCCCCTCCCCAGGCCCTGCACAAGCCCTCCTGGAACCAGAATTCGTGGATTGGTACCAGGCTCCGTCCCTCACCCGGCCTGTGTGAAGCCTCCCCACCCAGCCCTGTGCAGGGGACAATGCGAGGGCCCACCTGAGACTGAGTGTGGGCTATCACAGAACCCTAACTGCAAACCAGTTCTTGGGTGGCAAAAGGGAGCTGCAGTGGTGGAAGTCGGGCCTGGGGAGATGCTAGCATGGCTGCTCCCCTTCCGGCCTCTGGCCTTGCCCTTGGGCCACAGGCTCTCTCCCCATCCTGCTCTCTGTGCTCTGGCCCCACCCCAGCCTGCCTGCTGGGTCAGGGCTGGAGGACAGGTTTATAAAGCAATGGAACGGCGCCTGGTGCCTGAAACCTGCTGGGTTACTGTGTCGTTGGCATCTCCTTGGAGTGGCTGGAGGGCCTGGCACTACCCCTCCTCTTTTTGTTATTTCTATTTTACGTATAAGGAAACTGAGGCACAGAAAATTTAAGTCACTTGGACAAGATCCCACAGCTATAAGAAAACGGGCAGGGATTTTTTTTTTAAAGATTTATTTATTTATTATTTGAAAGGCAGAGTTACAGAGAGACAGAGGCAGAGAGCGAGAGGTCTTCCATCCGCTGGTTCACTCCCCAAATGGCTGCCATGGCCAGAGCTGTGCTGATCCAAAGCCAGCAGCCAGGAACTTCTTCTGGGTCTCCCACACGGGTACAGTGGCCCAAGGCCATCTTCCACTGCTTCCCCAGGCCATAGCTGAGAGCTGGCAAGGAAGTGGAGCAGCCAGAACTCAAACCAGTGCCTATATGGGATGCTGGCACTGCAGGTGGTGGCTTTACCTGCTATGCCACAGCGCCGGGCCCCGGGAGCCGGGATCTGAGCCCAGGCTGTCTGCTGTGTCAGTCGCTGATGTGACTGTGCCCAGCGTGTCAGGCATGGAGGGCTCTGGTTTCAGGGCCTGACTCCGAGATGCTTGGAGTCTCTTGCGAGGTGAGGAGGTGACCACAATGTCCCCTCGCTGCGACTAGGTGCCGTGGGCACCCCAGGAACCTCGGGATGGTCACCACGCTAAAGAAACAGAGATGGTTTTCTTTTATTTCTTTCTACTTTTTTTAAAACACTTTATTTTATTTTGAAAAGCAGAGTTACAGAGAGAGTTACAGAGAGAAAGAGAGACAGAAAAGATCTCTTCCATCTGCTGGTTCACTCCCCAGGTGGCTGCAATGGCCGGGGCTGGGCCAGGCCAGAGCCCTTTGTGGTCACCATTGTGGCCTCCCACCCACTGGTTCACTCTCCAAAGGACCACAATGGTCAGAGCTGGGCCGATCCGAAGCCAGGAGCCAGGAGCTTCTTCCAGGTACTTCCCAAGTACTTAGGCCATCATCTACTGCTTCTCCAGGCACAGTAGCAAGGAGCTGGGTGGGAAGCGGAGCATAGGGGATGCTGACATTGCTGGTGGTGTCTGAACCCTTAGAAGGTAACCGCTGCAGAAGTGCACCCTAGACGCAGCCAGTATCTCACATTACAAAGTCCAGCCCTTACCCCAGAGCTCTGCAGGTGGTCCCAGCCTTCCCCCAAGAGGCCGCTGAGCCATGAAACTTCTGTGGCCTCTCCTCATCAGACCTCGCTTCCTTGCAGAACCTTTGTCACTCACCTGCGCCGAGCGCGCTCCTCGTGGCTGCACTTGGTCTAAGCTAAGTTCTCATGAAAATGGAGCGCTGGTTCACATCCGGCACACCCAGCCAGGAGGCTGGCAGGAATGAAAGGAGACTCACCGGCAGGTGTGCTGTACTCTGTGGCCTAGTGTAATCTGATGACCTTCGGGAGCCCTGCCCAGCCCGTGCCCCCACTGCCTCCCCACTAGGTTCACCTGGGCTCGCACAGCCCATGTGTGTGTCCTGTGACTCCCCTGCTACTCCAAGGTCCTGGCTATGACCGAGGTCCAGGAGCAGCTACCGGATGAAGCAGGGAAGTCAGTCTTCAGGTTGGTTCCTTCCCATCAAAACACGACGGGGTGGAGCTCGCGACCAAGTGCTCCCGGCGCCAGCCCCAGCCTCTGTGTCACACCCAGCCCAGCCGCTGTCTGCACTGCGGGCACCCACACCAGCAGCCCTTACTGCTCGGCTTTTCCCGTCCAATCCAACTTGTCTGTTCTCTTCCCGCAGAGAGGAGGGACTCCCCCTGACACTGACGGGGAGGCAGCGTCCTTTGGCCTGTCAGGCTCCTCTTTACCCTTCAACACCCCCCTCCCCCTCAGCCCCTCCCTCCTGACGCCTCACCTTCCAAGAGTGACAGCTGTGACCCTCCCTGCTCCCCTGGGAATGGCGCAGCCTGGAGTGTGGACTTTCATCCACCAATCAGCGCTTCCCTCAGGGCCAAGGGCCGCGGCTGCCTTGTGTGCTGTCCTGTGGCCAGTGCCCAGGGCGGAGCCTGCCACCAAGTATCTTCTCCATTCCTTGGCTACACTAAAAACCTGCAGGTGCATTCCAGGCCCCGCGGCCGCCTGTGAACCCTGGGAGATGAGTCTGACCCAGTCCTTCGCTCAGGAAACTCTTCTTGGGTCCCTCACACCTCCTCCTCCGGTCCCAACTGGGACTCTGAATGTCACCGGAACCACCAGTTTATTGTGCAGAAGGGGAAGCTGAGGCCGGGCAAAGGCAGGGGTTGGCCTGGGCTCACATAGCCCATTGGCACAGGTGAAACCCCAGTCTCACACCTCCCAGCCCGGACTCCTTTTGTTAGAGCTTCTCAGAGATAGGGAAACCAGCTCAGAAAGCGGGAAAGAGAGCAAACACAGAATCATTTTTTAAAATTTAACTTTATTTTTTAAAGGTGTATTTGTTTGAGAGGCAGAGTAACAGACAGAGAAAGGGAGAGAAAGAGAAAAAGAAGTCTTCCATACTCTGGTTCACTCCCCAGATGGCTGCAATGGCCAGGACTGGGCCAGGCCAAAGCCAGGAGCCAGGAGCTTCTTCTGGGTCTCCCACGGGGGTGCAGGGGCCCAAGGACTTGGGCCATCTTCCACTGCTTTCCCAGGCCACAGCAGAGAGCTGGATCGGAAGCGGAGCAGCCGGGACTTGAACACAGAGGCAGAGCTTAACCTAGTATGCTACAGCGCCAGCCCCCAAACACAGAATCAGGGTCTGGGACTTCTCCTGGCTCACCCAAATCGCCGCCAATCAATTCCCTTCCCTTTTCTTTTCTATTTATTTGAAAGGCATACTTACACACACGAGCGGGGGGTGGGGAGAATGCCCCAACGTCTGGGGCTGGCCAGGCTGAAGCCAGGCACCTGGGCCGGGAGCTGGATGGGAAGTGGCGCAGCCGAGATCCGAACCCCGAGCTCACATGGGATGTTGGCGTCGCAGGTGGCCGCTTAACCCGCTGCACTGTAAGGCCGACCCCTCCGGCTCCTCCTGAGCCCCGGAAATGAGGCCTGCGGGGGTCTCCCCCACGCAGCCAGCCCCACGCCGCGACTGCGAAGGGCCGATTCCTGCGCGGGGCCTTCCCCGGGATGAGGGAGGCGCTCACCCGTGTGTCCGCCAGGCGGCACTAGCGGCCCAGCTGCGGGCTCGGGAGCCTCCGCGCCCTGACCGAGCGGCGCTCGGGCCAGGGCGGAAAGCGGGCGGCCCGGGGCTGACTCGGGGCTCGCCCGGGGTCCTGGGGGTGTTCGCCCCGGGAGCCAGAGACCGGGAAGGCTTCTGAGCCTCCCTTTCTGAACAAGCCCCTCCTCCACCTGTGAGGGCGGGGTTTCCTTTCCTGCGCTCCTGGCTCGGGCTGGGCTGTGCTGTGCCCACGCCCCAGCTGGCCTGGCCTTGCCCCCGCACCCTTACGATGACCGGCGCTGTGCCTCGCTCCGCCCCATCCGCACCCTGTCCAGGGCCGTCCACCCTCCCTGCCCGCTGCCCGCATCAGGGCACGGCTTTGCGCTTTAGCCGACGCGGTCACAGGCTCTGCGTGGAGTGGAACACAGCGGGCCTGGAGTCACACAGACCTGGGCGGCAGTCTCAGGCCAGCTACTCGACTTCAGATCTCCGTTCATGGAGAGTGCACATGATAGAGGGGCCTTTGGCTCAGAGATTCAGAGGCCACCAAGCCGCAGGGAGACCGACATCCCTCCTGAGGTGCCTAGGATCCAGTCCCTGCTCCTGAGTTCAAGTCTCTGGGAGGCAGCGGGTGATGGCTCAAGTACTTGGACCCCTGCCACCCACACGGGAGACCCAAACGGAGTTCCTGGCTCTTGGCTTTGGCCTGGTCCAGCCCTGGTTGTTGTAGGCATTTGTCTCTCCAGCTCTCTGCCTTTCAAATAAAATGAAAATACCGGCCGGGGCTGTGGCATAGCAGGTAAAACTGCCACCTGCAGTGCCAGCACCCTGTAGGGCCGCTGGTTCGAGTCCTGGCTGCTCCACTTCTGATCCAGCTCTCTGCTATGGCCTGGGAAAGCAGTAGAGGATGGCCCAAGTCCTTGGGCCCCTGCACTCACATGGGAGACCTGGAAGAAGCTCCTGGCTCCTGGCTTCAGACTGGTGCAGCTCTGGCCATTTCAGCCAATTGGGGAGTGAACCAGTGGATGAAAGACCTCTCTTTCTCTCTCTTTCTGTGGAACTCTCTCTGTGTAACTCTGACTTTCAAATAAATAAATAAATAAATAAATCTTAAAAAGATGAAAATAACTGTAAAATATTTTAATCACACAAAAGAATATTTAAAGACAGAGAACATTTTTTAAACAGAAGAAAATGTGTATTCTAAAAAAGTGCATAGATTTCTATTTTTTTGCACCAATATAAACTTGTACAAAGTTGTTATAACTGAACAGGATCTAGTCTAGGTACTAAGAAGGCTAAGGATATCACTTTTGAGAAGAGCTGCCGTCAGAGCAATGTGAATTCTGCTAGAACTGAAGCAGGAACAAGCATGACGTTGAAGATGAAGCCTGGATGAAAGAATGGTGACATCACTGATGCTTTATGAAGTTTATGGGGGAGGGGCTGCGCTGGGGCACAGAAGGTAAAGCTGCCTCTTGCAGCGCCGGCATCCCATAGGGGCACTGATTTGAGTCCCGGCCGCCCCACTTCTGATCCAGCGCTGTGCTATGGGCTGGGAAAGCAGTAGAAGATAGCCAAGTCCTTGGGCTCCTGCACCCGCGTGGGAGACCTGGAAGAAGCTTTTGGCTCCCAGCTTCAGCCTGGCCCAGCGCTGGTTGTTGCGACCATCTGGGGTGTGAACCTCTCTTTCTCCCTCCTCCCTCTGTAACTGTGCCAAATAAATAAATAAATAAATAAGTTTATTTTAAATAAAAGTTTATGGAGGCAATACCCTGAAGAAATCAGATGCTTCCAAATGGTAACACATTTTAAGAAGGGATTAGGCATTATTAAAGATAAACGCTCAACTGTGAACTATCTACATCAGTGTGCTAGGAAAAAATTAATCTAATTCATGCCTTAACTGAGGAGGACTAATGTTTAACAACAGAACCAACAGCCAGCACCCTAGACGGATCCCTGGGTTCAGCTCCCACAGTTCTGACTACAGAAATAAAGTGCGACAAACGCTCTGCTCAGTGGGCGACAAAGCTGCCGTGCCTAGACCAGCTGCAGACAAGAGCAGAGCTTTCTTTAAAAATATTTATTTTTATTCTTTAAAGATTTATTTATTTATTTGAGAAGCAGAGTTACAGATAGAGAGAGGAGAGGCAGAGAGAACGGTCTTCCATCCACTGGTTCACTCCACAGATGGTGGCAATGGCCAGAGCTGGGTTGATCTGAAGCCAGGAGCCAGGGGCTTCATCCGGGTTTCCCATGCAGGTGCAGGGGCCCAAGCGCTTGGACCATCTTCTACTGCTTTCCCAGGTGCGTATCAGAGAGGTGGATCGGAAGTGGAGCAGCTGGGACTGGAACAGGTGCCCACAAAGTAAGCCAGACACTGCAGGCGGTGGCTTAACCTGCTGGCCCCAAGAGCAGAGCTTTTACCAGAAATGGAAAACAAGTGAGATCGAGACCCTGGAGCATTTCCTGGAAGAACTGCAACAGGAGGTGGAACACGGCTTCAGCAGTGCTGCCCCGAAGACAAAGCACAATCAAAGCAATGGCTCCCAAGAGGTGGCTGTGGCCCGCAAGAAACAAAAGGGTCGAAAGCCAAGGTCATGCAGCAGTTTACCTGGGATGCCCGAGGCATTCTGCTCGTTGACTTTCTGGAGAACCGTAACATTTGCTTATTAGGAGAGTGTTTTTGAGAAAATTAGCCAACGCTTTAGCAGAAAAACTCCCCAGAAAGCTTCGCCAGAGAGTCCTTTTCCAGGACAGTGTTTCTGCTGGCTTCTCTCACAGAGTTTCAGTGGTGAATCATTACCAGCCGGCACACGAACCCATGCCCCTGTGGGGTGCCAGTGCCGCAGGCGGCGGCTTAACCTGCTATGCCACAGCGCCGGCCCGATAAATAAGTCTTTTTAAAATGTCCTTAAAGGCATCTGTTTTCTTTAGTTAATTATGTGAAGAAGGGGCCTCGTGGCACAGTGGGTTAAGCCACAGTCCCAGCTGCTCCACTTCCGGTCCAGCTCCCTGCTAATGTGCCTGAGAAAGCGGCAGAGGATGGCTGAGTGCTTGGGCCCCTGCACCCGTGTGAGACCCGGATGAAGATCTGGCTCCTGCATTCGGCCTGGCCCAATCCCAGCTGTTGTGGCCATTTGGGGAGTGGACCAGAGAATAGATAGCCCCCCCCCCCCCCCGTAACTCTGCCTTTCAAATAAAAAATTTTAAAATAAATTTAAAAACATGTAAAGGGGACTGCAATGGCATGATTAAATTCCTAGGAACCACAGTTTTTCAGAAATGGATGAGCTGGTGGGTATCATTGCTTACAAAAGCATCTTGACCTTGAAGTAGCTTATGTTGAGAGATAAATTTTTATACTTACCTGGCAGGGGAGATACCATGATCATGAGAGATAAATTTTATTCTTTATTTTAAATTTTATTTATGTTTATTGTTTTATTCATTATATTATTAATGTATTATTATCATTTTAAAGATTTATTTATTTATTTATTTAGGTAGAATTACAGACAGAAGGAGAGAGAGGTCTTCCATCAGTTGGTTCACTCCCCAAATGGCCACAATGGCTGGAGCTGGGCTGATCCAAAGCCAGGAGCCAGGAGCTTCTTCTGAGTCTCCCACATGAGTGCAGGGGGCCCAAGCACTTGGGCCATCTTCTACTGCATTCATTCTCAGGCTGTAGCAGAGAGCTGGATGGGAAGTAGAGCAGCCGGGTCTCGAACTGGTGCCCACATGGGATACCAAAATGCAGATGGAAGCTTAGCTTTATTTTATTTATTTTTTTTATTTTGATCTTTTTAAAAGTTTATTTTCATTTGAAAACTAATAAATAGATAAACAAGCATGAGAGAGAGTGAGAGATTTTCCACCTGCTGGTTCACTCCTGAAATGCCCACAACAGCCCAGGCTGGGCCAGACTAAAGCTAATGGCCTGAAACTCAATCCAGGTCTTCTTCACAGGTGGCAGGGGCCCTAGGACGTGAGCCGTCAACCACGGTCTCCTGGGTGCGCATTTGCAGGAAGCTGGAGTTGGCAGCAGAGTTGGGTCTTGAACCCGGGCCCTGTGATGTGGTTTGCTGGAGTCCCAAGTGCTGACCTCACCACTCTGCCCTCAGGCCCTCACGGTGGTCGCATCTGACAGGTTTGTTAAGGAGACACCGGGAGACAGCCCCTCAGGTCCGTGGGGTCTGACTGTCATGTCTGCAACCTGCACAAGCGTCCGGGGAGAGAGACGGTGCTGCCTGCCCCTCACAGGTGACAGCTGCGACTCTGCGTGGTCTCACAGGGAGCAGGGAGGGTGGAAGCTTCCATCTGGGTGCAGGTGAGTGCCAGGCCACAGCCCGAGCTTTCTGTTTCTTCATTCCAGGGCTGTGTCGACTTTGGGGTGGGAGAAGCTGAAGCCTGGTGGTTCCACATGCTTCCTGGCCGTGTGTCTGAACAGGTCACCTCGGTGACACGCATTGTCCTTTTGGCCTGGAGTGGCCTTTCTGGGACGGACATCTCCTTCTCTTCTGGGCATCCCTGGAGGGCACATGAATGCTGCTGAGTAGGAGTGAGGCTGAGGCCGGGCCATTCTGATCAGCGTCCCTCTGGGCTCTGGCTGGACCAGGGATGCCCTCACCACTGGCTCCACCCCCTCTTCCCCTACAAGCCTGGCCTGCTCTAGCCTGCCTCACCAACCGCCTGCTGGAGTCGGGAGAGGCAAGAGTAGAAAGATGGCAAAGTAGCTGGAGAGAAATTAACAGATCAATGATGTGATGCATATTTCAGGAGGGCCCTTTTTTAAAGAGATTTATTTGGGGACAACATTGGGGTTCAGTGTGTTAAGGCACCACCTGCAATGTCAGTATTGCGTATAAGCCCCAGATCAAGTCCCAGCTGCTCCACTTCCGATCCAGCTCCCTGCTAATGCACCTGGGAAAGCAGCAGAAGATGGCCCAAGTGCTTGGGCCTCTGCCACCCATGCGGGAAACCTGGATGGAGTCCCAGGCTTCTGGCTTCAGCCTGGCCCTGGTTGTTGCAACCATTTGGGAGTGAACCGGTAGATGGAAGATCGATCTCTCTCTCTCTGCCCTCCTTTCAAATAAATAATTTTTTTTCTAAAGCAGAGTTACACAGAGAGGTAGAGAGAGAGAGCTTTCATCATCTGGTTCACTCCCCAAATGGCTGCAACAACTGGGGCTGGGCCAGACCAAAGTCAGAAGCTTCATCCAGGTCTCCTACGTGGATGCCCGGGGCCCCCAGCACTTGGGCCATCTTCCGCTGCTTTCCCAGGCACCATAGCAGGGAGCTGGATTGCAAGTGGAGCAGCTGGGACTTGAACTGGCTGCCCATATGGGATGCCAGCATCTGGAGGGTCTTTTACGTATGTTCCAGGCCTGGGATTACAACTATGAGCAGGCAGACACAGCCGCTTCTCCCAAGGGGAGGAGGGAGAGCGGACTGTGGCGGTCATGACGGCCACCATGCGGGAGCCCTGCCATGTGCCAGGCCCTGGTCCCTCTGTTATTCACTCCTCCCAATAGCAGAACCGTATCAGTGCTGCTGTTATCCCTGTCAGAGGCACAGAGAGGTCCAGTAACTTGCCCAGGCTAGGACATGACGCAGGAGTGTGACGCGGGCAGTCTGAACAGGAAAGGAGGCCGTGTGTGGGGCTCAGGAGAGCAGGCTTCCTCAGTGCGGAGAGGTTCTTCCAGCTGGGCCTGCCTGGGGTGGAGCAGCAGCCGTGCCGAGAGCCAGCGCCTGACCGAGCATTGCCGGAAGGGAGAACGGCAAGTTCAAGGGCCCTGAGAGGAGAGTGGGTGTGATGTGGTCACTGTGGCTGGGAGGGCAGGAATGAAGGAGGGAGAGTGGTGGTGGTGGAGAGGTGGGGAGGAGACAGGCCCAGGCTGGTGGTACAAGTTGAGAACCCTAATCCAAAAATCCAAAATGCTCCAAACCCCCAAAATTTTGAGCTCCAATGTAACACCCCAAGTAGAAAATTTCACAGCTGACTTCATGTGGTAAGTTGTAGTCAAGCATCCCCAAGGGAAAAGCGACCCCTCCAGCTCGCTTCAGCTGTGATGCATCCTTCTGCCTGCCCATTTCCTCGAGGCAACGCACCTGCTGAGGGCCATAAACCAACACAGGTGCAGGCTCTGAGGAGCCAACGGCAGGTGCCCCGCTGCGCGCCACAGAGGCCAAGGCTTAACGTGCATTACCCATTGTGCTCTTGCTTTGTTTTATTTGAATTATTTTTTGCTAATCCTCAGTTCAGTGAGGTTAAGGTTTTGTTAAAAATGAAAAGGTCCAGGCCAGCATCGTGGCTCTGTGGTTTAAGCCACCGCCTACAATGCTGGCATCCCATATGAGCGCGAGTTCGAGTCTCTGCTGCTCCACTTCTAATCCAGCTCCCTGCTGATGCACCTGGGAAAGCAGCGGGAAATGGATCAAATGTTCAGGCCCCTGCCACCCATGTGGGAGACCCAGAGGGAGATCCAGGCTCTTGGCTTTGGCCTGGCCCAGCCCTGGTTGTTGTAGCCATTTAGGGAGTGACCCAGTGGATAGAAGATCTCTCTCTCTCTCTCTCTCTCTCTCTCTACCTCTCTGTCGCTCTTCCTTTCAAATGAATAAAATACACCTTAAAAAAAAGGAAGAAAACGAAAAGTTCTGCAGTGATAAGAAAAAGGGGCAGCATTTACAGTTAGCTACGGCGCGGAAAGTTGGGCTGTTGAGAACCTGTTACGTGCAAACCAGAAGCTGCTCCGTATGAGTGTGGTGTTGGAATGACCTGAAGGAACAGAAGGATGGATTGTTGATGTTCGGTGCTGAAAGCGTTGAACGAGAAGTTATGAAAAATAGGAAAGCACTACAGGTAGCTAAAAACTGGCGCAGCGAACGTGTGCCACTCAATGGTGTGCCACTCAATGGTGTGCCACTCAGTGGTGTGCCGCTCAATGGTGTGCCGCTCACGAGACGAGCGAAAGTCTTGTTGGGAGCTGAAAGCTGAGACAGCTGAGGATTTTCAACAGGCTGGTTGCAGAATTTTAAGAAAAGGCTTAGCATGAAATTATTAAAGACTTGTGGGGGCAGCGTTGTGGCATGGGACGGAAGCAGCCATTTGAGATGCTGGCATCCCCTATCGAAGCACTTGTTCGAGTCCCTGCTGCTCTGCTTCTGATCCAGCTCCCTGCCAACGCGCCTGGGAAAGCAGCAGAAGATGGCTCAGGTACTTGGGCTGCTGCCACCCACGTGGGAGACCTGGATGGAGCTGCAGGCTCCTGGCTTCAGCCTGGTTCAACCCCTGCCATTGAGGCCATTTAGGAAGTGAAACAGTAGATAGAAGATTCTGCCCCCCCCCCCCCTTCTCTCTCTTTCTTTCTCTTCTGCTCTCTGGATCACACTGCCTTTCAAATAAATAAGTAAATAAATCAATGAATCTTTAAAAACCTAACGATTCACGGTGACAAAGCATACATGGATCATAAAGTGGAAGGAAACCCATTGATGGGTTGCCCAGGTCCTTGCTGGTGAAATCTGATGCCAGACGAGTCTCCGGGGCTGATGAAGCATCCGTGTTTCGCTGGTGTTGGTCCAGGAAGGTCTGCATGTAGGTGATGAGAGGCCCCCAGGAGTCAAGGCTGCTGAGGACAGAACAACAAGCCAGGACGAGTGGACGCAGCAGGCACACGTCAGTGCCAGCTCACTGTGCCGGCAGAAGCTCGCAACTTCAGTGTCTGAGTGAATTTCCTACCAGTGCGTTTTTAGTCTAACCAAAAGGCATGATGGGCAGGGACGTCTTTGCTGATTGGTTTCTCCAGCGTTTTGTTCCTTGGCTGGTGCCCTCTGCAATGGAGGCAGACCCAGTGCTGATGGCAAGGTTTCCTTACTCCCTGACAACTATTCTACTCATCTTCCAGCTGAGATTCTCATAAAAAAAAGAGTGTCTATGCCGTGTTCTTTCTCCCAAAAGTGACCCCGCCAATTCAACCCACCACCAGGGTATCCTTAGATCAATGAAGGGAAGATGCGCCAACGTTTTTCTTGAACATCGTGCCAGCAGCAATGAGTGGACTGTGGATGGTTTTCAAAAGGAGTTTAGCATGAACAATGTCCAAATGGCCGCAATAGCCAGGGCTGGGTCAGGTCAAAGCCAGGAGTCGGGAACTTCTTTGGAGTCTCCCACATGGCTGCAGCGGCCCAAAGACTTGGGCCATCTTCCACTGCTTTCCCAGGCGCATTAGCAGGGAGCTGGGTCAGAAGTGGAGCAGATAGGACTCGAGCTTGCACTCATGGAGGATGCCAGCGTCTCAGGCAGCCGCTTTGCCCGCTGTGCGCAGTGCCAGCCTCTTGAAGACGCTTTTAACACTGAAACTGTGTCTCCAGTGGGTCATTCCCTGATGGATGGTGAAATAGCTGAAATGGTAGCAGGTGGTGACGATGGCCGTGTGAACGCTGCAGAAAAATCACTCTAGGCGACACATGAAACTGTGATGAGCACTGTGCATCCATACAGAGTAGAAACCACACCAGTTTATAAAATCAAAGTCAGACTTCCTTTTTTATTAATGGATTTATTTATTTGAAATGAAAGAGAGAGAGAGAAAGAGAGAGAGAAATCTTTCATTTGCTGATTCATTCCTCAAGTGGCCACAACAGCCAGGGCTGAGCAAGGCTGAAGCCAGGAGCCAGGAACTCCATCTGGGTCTTCCAAGTGGGTAGCAGGAAGCCACATACTTGGGTCAGCACGCGCTGCTTCCCAGGTTCATTGACAGGATTGCAAGCGCAGGGTAGCCAGGACTCAAACCAGGCACTGCAATAATGGATACGGGGGATACGGGTGTTTCAAGCGGCAGTAACCTACTGCGCCACAAGGCCCACCCCAAGAGACTTCTAAGATAAGATCAGTCGTTACTGAAGCAGGTGACTCTTGAAGGAAACATTTTAAAAATTCGTCCAGCAGAAGGCTCAGTCATCCGTGGAGGACCCACTTCCTGCTTCTGATCCTAAAAAAATAATAAACCACAGTGGCCAGGAGCTTTTGCGTCCAAACAGCATTGCAGGTGCAGACTGAAAGCTGCCACTGTTTGTTGTCGCCACTGTAGAACACCTGATAACAGGTGTCCTGGGGATGCCGCCGGGATGCACAGTGGCCCCGAGCACGTCATTTTCTCGTGTGTTAATAGCGTGTCATATTTTACTTTCCGAGTGCTTGTGTGAACAAACGTAAGAAAATGATTGCTTATCAGCAACAGCTAAATGCAGCGTCAGGAATGATGTTGGTGCCAAACACACACGGACTGTCCCGTGGGTGGCGGGGGCACTGGCCTCTTGGCTTCCTGCTGGCTCAGTGTACACAAACTTTGCTCCCTGCACAGCATTATTAGAAATATGGTGTCAAGTTACCTTAGGGATAAGTGTGTCAGGTGCAGATGAGACAAGCGTGAGTTTTGTATTCCGACTTGGGTCCCATCCCCAAGTTATCTCATTTAGTTTCTGCAAATATTCCCAGATGGGAAATGGCCGGATACTGGAGCACTGATGGTCCTGTGCGTTGCAGATAGGACGGAATCAACGTGCATCAGACCTCTGCGGGGGTTTTCAGCCATCTGGGCTCTTCCCTTGCCAAGCCCTAAGTCCATACAGCCCAGGAGGTCACACCTCCCTGTCCCTGGAGGCGCTGCCTCTGACCTCCCTTTGGTCTTGGGACCCTGGTGACCGTCAGCTTCTAGGATGGGGTAGACTGGGGCCCCGAGAAGCACTTTCAGCAGACAGGGGCGTCAGGCAGGAGGTGCTGAGTCAGTAGCCCAGGGCTGACAAAGGCACTTTGATTGGGGTCATTAAGATCACCACGCCTTGATGGCCGGAGCCTGAGCCAAGCTGTCCCATTGACACCCCCGACTTCCTGGCCTGACCTCTTGCCACCCTCCAGAGACAGCAGAGGCCCCGTGGTGGAGGGCACTAATTAGCACCTCCTCTTCTGGATTCCACAGCTTTCTCCCTGCTTCCAAGCAGGGGAGCAGCTCCTCCTGGGGGCCTGTCATTGCCCCTCCCTCCCGGCTCCCCAGCTCCTGAGTCCAGTGCAGCCACGTGGTCGTGCCCAAGGCGAGCACGTGCTGCTCGGGGTGGGGGTGGGGCTTTGCCCAAGCTCTTCCCTGCACTTGGAGTGCCCTCTCCTCTTGGTCTGCACTGAGAACTCCTCCTGCCTCGCTCTTCACGCTGGGTAGCAGGCTCCTTCCTTTTGGAGGCTTCTGCCAGGCACTGGGGCGGCACGAGTGGCTGGGACAGACCAGAGGTTCAAGAGTGAGCTATTTGCTGCCAGACATGGAAGGTCCCAGTGCAGAAGGAACACGTGCTCAGAAGTGAACACGATTTCCAAGTGGTGACAGCAGAGAATTAAACCAAAGGGCTCCGCTGCTGAGGTCACAGGTCGCCCAAGCTGTTCCTGCACGTGGTGATTCCAGCAGAGACCCGTGGCAGGGGCTGGGGAGGAGTCGATGTCCACGGTTGCTAAAGCCGGGAGGAAAGAGGTCACACGGCTATTTTTGGAAGCTGCAAGTTGCCCAGACAGTGAGCAGGACGGGGGCCAGGAGGAGTCAGAGGTGCAGGGCCCGGGGACCAGTGCTCGGGGTTGGGGGGCCTTTTCTGTCCCAAGGGCCATATGGATATTTATACCATCACTCGCGAGCCACACTATCTTACCAGCTTACCAAGCTAGTGTGCTACAGATGTCCTGAGTCTCGAGTCCCACTCACGGTTGCTCAGATGACCTTGGCCCCAGCCCTGCTAGGGACCTGGGTCTTTATTCACAGGCAGCGGGAAACCACCAAGCATGCTAAACAAGGGTGTGCTCCGATTGTTCTTTTGTGAAGATCATCCTGGCACCGAATAAGAAATACAGGCAGGGCTGCTCGTGGGGCTGCTGTAGCTGCCACTCCTTCCCTCGCCCAGCAAGCGTCTCTCTGACTTGGTGACTGCTATGCCGATTGCACGGTCACCGCTGCAGCTGTCCCGGTACCGGGAGTGCGAGGCGCCAGAGCCCCTGGGAGCTGCCAGGCTGGCGGCCCAAGCGGGAGAAATGGTCAGCTCCCTGGCATCCAGTCCATCCTTGCTGACAGCCCACAGTGGCCCTGCACGCAGCCTTGGCTCAGGGCTGGGAGTGCTGGGATGAGTGGCCACCCTGGTGGCGGCCACTCCAAGGACAGGCATCCTGCCTTGGTGCAGAGCTGACCTTGGGCTCCTCTTGGTCAGGCGCTCAACCTGCTGCTGATCCAGAGGAGCGTTCTCCTCCTCCAGGTGGGCCCCTCCCGTCGTGGGATGGTGCTGGAGTTGGCTTGCTCCGCCCCGGTGACCACAGTCTCCTCTGAGAAGCCCCAAGCCTAAGGAGAAGCAGAGCGGGGCCGTGTGCAGTTTTCGTTGGCAGCAGTCGCACTGTGCTGAGCTGCATTTGCAACGATGTGCACCTGTCCTTGACTTTGGCAGCCCTGGCTTCAGGCCTTCGGTGGACATTTGCTCATTCAAGAAGCGGCCTTAGGCTTGGGATCCCAGTAGCGTTTTGCGCGCCTCTGATCCCAGTTTCTCATGCACGTGGTGTCTATCACTAAACATCCTCAGATTTTCTCTACATTCATTCTTAGCTCCTATCTGTATTTTTCTTTACATGTCTTATTGTTTTAAAGATTTATTGATTTATTTGAAAGGCAGAGTTATAGAGAGAGGGAGTTTCCATCTGCTGGTTCACTCTCCAAACGGCTGCAACAGTTGGGGCTGGGCCAGCCCGAGGCTGGGCCGGGCTGAGGCTAGGAGCCTGGAACTCCATCCAGGTCTCCCACATGGGTGCAGGGACCCAAGCACTTGGGCCATCTCGGGCCGCTTTCCCAGGCGTGCTAGCAGGGAGCCGGGTAAGAAGCGGAGCAGCCAGGACTGGAGCCAGCCTTCGTATGGGATGTTGGCATTGCAGGCGTGGCTTACTGCGCCACAGTGCTGGTCCCTCCATCTGTATTTTTTCTCGGCTTTCATCCTGTGAAACACGGGATGGCAGTTATGGGTATTTCTGTAAGGCTACACAGCAGTTAAGTCTTCAAATCCACTGATTGTGAAGAAGGATTTGGGATGAAAATCTGTGGTCCTGGATTCTAACAAAGATGATCTTTTTCCTAAATAATTGGCTTAGATTGGACTGACTGTAGAGAGGAGTCCTGAAAAAATATTCCTTTGATCTAGCGTAGCAAAGAGGACAAAAACACTGCTTACATTGCAGTCTCACCTTAACCAACCACACTTGCACCTGTCTGCACTCTGGAACATTCCCTCCAGGCTCTGTGTGGGAGTCAAGGCAGGGAGCAGTGTCCTGAGTATTAGAGTTCACTCATGTTATTAAAGACACATCGCCATATTTTTAAGCTTTTTGCTAGAACTTAACTAGCCACTGCGGGTTTTCTACTGGTTCCCAAAGGAGGAGGTTGAAGGCACTTCACAAAGATAAAGCAGAATAATGGGAATAATACTTGTCCAAAAGATTTTTTAAAAGATTTATTTCTTAATTTGAAAGACATAGTGGGCCGGCGCCGCAGCTTACTAAGCTGATCCTCTGCCTTGCGGAACAGGCACACAGGGTTCTAGTCCTGGTCGGGGCGCCGGGTTCTGTCCCGGTTGCCCCTCTTCCAGGCCAGCTCTCTGCTGTGGCCAGGGAGTGCAGTGGAGGATGGCCCAAGAGCTTGGGCCCTGCACCCCATGGGAGACCAGGAGAAGTACCTGGCTCCTGCCATCGGATCAGCGCGGTGCGCCGTCCACAGCACGCCACCAGTGGCGGCCATTGGAGGGTGAACCAACAGCAAAGGAAGACCTTTTTCTCTGTCTCTCTCTCTCACTGTCCACTCTGCCTGTCAAAAAAAAAGAAAAAAGAAAAACTAACATGATAAAATATATATATATATAAAAGAAAGACATAGTTACAGAGAGAGAGAGAGAGAGAGAGAGAGGTCTTCCATCTGTTGGTTCACTCAAAATGGCCACAATGTCTGGAGCTGAGCTGATCCAAAGCCAGGAGCCTGGAGCTCCCTCTGGTCTCCCTCGCGGATGCAGGGGCCCCAGGACTTGGGCCGTCTTCTGCTGCTTTCCCAGGCACGTCAGCAGGAACCTGGACGGAAAGTACAGAGTAACTGGGCTGAAACCAGGCACCCCAGTACAAGATGCAGTCGCCCCAAGTAATGGCTTACCCCATTGATTACAATGTCTGCTCCTAAAATTTATTTTTAAAGTTATGTATTTGTTTATTTTTACCATATTTTAATTTCTACTTATTTGAAAGGCAGAGACAGAGAGATGGAGGGAGAGACGGAGAGAGACAGGTCTCAGAGTTCTTCCACCTGCTAGTTCACCCCAAATGCCCGCAACATCCAGAGCTGAGCTACCCAGGCCAGAGCCAGGAGCCCTGAACTCAATCTGGGTCTCCCACCAACATACCTGTGCCGTTACCTGCTGCCTTTGAGGGTCACTTTAACAAGAAGTTGGAATCAGAAGTGGATCCAGGGGGGGCCAGTGCTGTGGCGTAGCAGGCAAAGCTGCTGCCTGCAGTGCCGACATCCCATACGGGTGCTGGTTCAAGTCCCGGCTGCTCCACTGCCAATCCAGCTCTCTGCTATGGCCTGGGAAAGCAGTAGAGGATGGCCCAAGTCCTTGGGCCCCTGCACCTGCATGGGAAACCCAGAAGAAGCTCCTGGCTCCTGGCTTCGGATTGGCCCAGCTCCAGCCATTGCGCCTATTTGAGAAATGAACCAGTGGATGGAAGACCTCTTTCTCTCCCCGCCCCCCCCCCATCTATAACTTTGCCTCTCAAATAAATAAATAAAATCTTAAAAAAAGAGAAGTGGATCCAGGACTTACACCCACGCATTCCAATGTGGTATTTGAGCATCCCCAGTGGGTCTTCAGCCCTGCACCAAGCACCTGCTCCGCACCAGCATTTCCTGCTGCAGTGAGCGGCACACTCACGTGTGTGCATGCGCGTCCCCAGCAAGGGACCTCTGCTTTTCATTCTGCCGTGGGCTTTTGTGTAGACCAGCTTACGGAGAACAAAAGGCAATGAAAAGTCATTATTCCACACCGTGACACATTGAAAAGTTCACCTCTGTTTAAGAAGGTTTGTGCCAACTCCATGGTCATCTCAGAGAGAGCCACCTGTCTGCTCTGTGTCCCGATATCAGTGGATCAAAACCATTTGTCTCCTTGTTACTCCAGAATGGAGATGCCGTCTTCCTCCAGAGCCCAGTGAAATTAACAATCTGTGATTGCCTTGTGAAAAGAGGAGTGCATATGTCACACCATTCAGTGTATGCTGCTTCCAAATGTCCCAGGGTATTGCCACGTACACTGTATTCCCTTAATAGCAGAGGCCGGAGAAGACCTACTTTGTAAGGATTGGGTCCTGAATGTCAAGGGCAGTGTATTTGAAAATGCAGCAGAGCCGTGTGTTCGCTCGTGCTCGTGAGACCGGCTCTGCACTCGTCTTGGTGCCTCATGGAGGCAGGACCCAGCCATGGTTTGCTTCATTTGTGAAGTTGCTTTGTTGTTACACCTTCCACTGGGCCTTCGTGCTTTGAAACACTCCAGTTTTGTGAGCTTAATGGTTTTTACTTAGAAATTCACTTTTTTGTATTTTGCAATTTAAAAATTATTTGAAAGGCAGAGCATGAGAGAGAGAGAGAGAGAGAGAGAGAGAGAGAGAGAGATCCCATCCATTGGTCCACTTCTCAAATAGCTGCAACAGGCAGGCAGGGCTGCGTCAGGCTACAAGAGCCTGGACCTCCCTCCAGGTCTCCCGCATGGGTGCAGGGGCCCAAGCGCTAGGGCCACCTTCTGCTGCCTTCCCAGGCCCATTAGCAGGAAGCTGGATCAGAAGTGGAGCAGCTGGGACTCAAACCAAAGTGGCACTCGTATTGGATGCTGGTGTCGTAAGTGAAGGCTTAACCCACTGCACCACAATGCCAGCCCCTGTATTTTGCAATGTTAATGTTTTGGTATATTTAAATTCTGTGAAAATGGCTTGATTAAAAGACTCCTTTTAAATAGAAGTCAACCGTCAGCAGAAGAGAGACTCAGATTAACTTGCACGTGAGTGTTGATGTTTGTATTTGGCTTCATTTGTGTGCTGACATGCTGTTTTGTTTTGAGAAAAAATATTTTGGAGTAAATTTTAGGTTACTGAAGCTAATTTGTCTTACAGGAATTTTGTTTAAAAGAAAATGGATCATTCTGAACTAAATTACCTGAAAATGGAAACAGATTATCAGTTACAAAACAAATTTTTCACTGAGAATGTCAGCGCTTCATGAAAACTCAGAAGTTATTTGATGAGGGGCTGGCGCTGTGGTGCAGTGGGGTAAGCTGCTGACTGTGACGTCGGCATCCCATATGGACACAAGTTCAAGTCCCAGCTGCTCCGTGTCCAATCCAGCTTCCTGCTAATGGCTTGGGAAAGCAGTAGAGAAAAGCCAAGTGCTTGGGTCTCTGAACCCACGTGGGAGACCTGGAAGAAGCTCCTGACTCCTGGCTTCCGACTGGCTCAGCCATGGCTGTTGTGACTATTTGGGGAGTGAACTGGTGGATGGAAGATCTCTCTCTCTCTCTCTCTCTGCCTCTCCCTCTCTCTCTCTGTAACTCTGCCTTTTAAATAATATAATAAATCTTCAAAAAAATTTATTTGATGAAAGCAGCAAGTGGGTCTTTCAAATTTACTTGACTGTGCACAAATGAGTATTTTTCCTCTGAAACTGGGAGTGAGTTTGCATCTGTTAGAATCAATGTAGCACAGCACTTGCACTGCGCCCACTCGAGTTAGCTGGATGGCGGTGGCCAAAGTGGCCCACCTGCCCCTCCCTGTTCCTCTCTGGGACACTCCCTGTACACACAGCCGGCTGGTGGGAACACCACTTTCTCCCGTGTAGGTCCGTGCCTGGTGTCCAGGACCA